>NC_089788.1:26813974-26891474 GCF_040412425.1 Macrobrachium rosenbergii | reverse complement strand
CCTAAGGGGTACAATATTACTTGTCATTTTGATGCCTCAAGAGGTGGATGGGACTATTCTTTAAAACTGGCTCATGGATTCCAGGGTTGAACCAGCTTCTTTGGGTAAACCCAGACTGTGAGCTGTTTGTCCGGCTTGTCCACCAAGAGAATTAGAACAGGGATGGTTATATACATGTAATACTCTCAGGCCCATGAAGTGGGTTTGGCCTACACCTAAGCCAAGCAGATCATGTTGGTGCCATCCTTTTAGGGTTGTGTTAGGAATGGATATTTGGGAGTCAGCTCTTAGTGGTGCCAGTGTTGCAGAAATTAGCTCCGTGAAAGGATAGCAGCATCTTTTTAGAGTGTTTCCAGCTTTATGACTGCGGCCACTATCATTCAGTTTAAATCAATTTAATTTATCCTGTCATAGTTAAACACTCATAAGATTTTTTATTTCACTATCCTCGACCGAGTCCCTAACCCTATTGACAACCTCTGCTGCCCTTATAGATAACAGAAGTATTGCAAATAAAGCAGTTCTGGCTGCTAGCCTTGAAAATAGCTAAGTGAAACCATCTAAAAAATATGGGATAATTGTAAGAATTCCTTAAAGTATAATTCAAACACTTTCAATTGTACGTGGATTGATATAAAACAGGCACATAAAACCTCAAGTAACAGTAAAGAGACATGATTTCAGTGAAGAAATATTGGGAAAGTACACCTATATGATTTAGTGAACAGTAAATACTGAAATTATGTCTAAAATAAGTATTAAGGGTGTATAAAGTCCTTAAAACATTGATGATTAGATTACCTTTTATTACCCTGAAATGATTTTCTTTGTCAACACTGGAAAGCTCCTTAAAGAGAAACCACTGAAATGGTTCAGTACTGTTGGATGGACCATAAACCTAAAGGCAAGACTTTTTCACTTTGAAAATGGAGAACAAACCCTTAACGAGTCTAGCTCTGAGCAAATCATGCTGGGGCCATCCTTTTGGCGTTGCATTAGGAATGGACATTTGGGAGTCAGCTCTTAATGATGTCAGTGTTGCAGGAATGAGCTCCTGAGAGTTATTGGTGCATTTAGTTTCCCGTAAAAGATAACTACTGAGATGGCCATTTGCCTGTCTGCCCAGACTTTTTCTGTCCGCACGATCATGGCTAACTTTGACCTTAAATAAAATAAAAACTACTGAGGCTAGAGGGTTGCAAATTGTTATGTTGACCATCCACCCTCCAATCATCAAACATATCAAATTGCAGCCCTCTAGCCTCAGTAGTTTTTATTTTATTTAAGGTCAAAGTTAGCCATGATCGCTGCGTCTGGTACCGATATAGGTGCCAACAACGCAGGCCACCACCGGGCCATGGCTGAAAGTATGGGCCACGACTGAGGGTTTCATGGGCCATGGCTGAGAGTTTCAAACAGCATTATACGCTGTACAGAAAACTCGATTGTTCCGAAGAAACTTCGGCGCATTTTTTACTTGTTTTTTCGACATTATGGCTGTGGCTACTATTATTTTGTTTAAATCAGTTTAATTTATCCTGTCATAGTTATTCACACGTAAGGTTTTTTTTTTTATTTCACTATCCTCGGACGAATCCCTAACGCTGTTGACAACCTCTGCTGCCCTCATAGATGACAGAAATATTGCAAATAAAGCAGTTCTGGCTGCTGGCTTTGAAAATACCTAAGCGAAATTATCTAAAAAATATGGGATAATTGTAAGAATTCTTTGAAGAATAATCCAAACACTCAGTTTTACAAGGATTGATATAAAACAGGCACATAACCTCTCAAGTGACAGTAAAGAGACTTCTGTGATTTCAGTGAAGCATTATTGGGAAGGTAAACCTATATGATTTTAGTGAAGAATAACTATTGGAATAATGTCTAAAATAAGCATTGAGGGTGTATAAAGTCCCTAAAACATCGATGATTATGATTACTTTTTAAGACCCTGAAATTTCATTCTTTGGCAGCATTGGAAAACTCCTCAAAGAGAAACCACCGCAATGCTTCACTACTGGTGGATGGACATAAACAAGACTTGCCTAACTTTAAAATGGAGATTAAGCCAGTAACGAGTCTAACACTGAGCATATCACTGCAGGATATGCTAAACGACTATCAATTATGACCAAAAACTATGCCGAAGATTGACACCAAAATCCAAGATTTTTTATTTCCTAGGCCTGTAGGAGTGCTTCATAGGTGCAATGGACACTCATCTGATAAAAGAAAGCAGCATTTTGAGAGAGGAACGTGATCTCATAAGGAATTGTCAGCATCCCTTGAGGCAGGAGCATTGCCTCCTCATATACAGTCCTCCTTAGATTACAGTAAGACACTCTCTTAGGAAATATTTTGACCAAATCTAGGCGAGGATCAACTTAATGGAAAACTGCATAGGTGGATTTCCATCATTCCTCTGCATAAGGGGGTAGCCATACATTTCTCTCTCAAAATCTCGGATATGAGCTTCCATCATCCAACAACTTAGATTAATAAAATGATAAACACGTTGCAATGGAAATGAGATTAAATGGCCTAAATCTCCATAACGTTGATATAGAGGTCCATCAGGTGGCTTGACACAGTCAAAGACCCTGTAAAGAACAGTGAAAGTGCAAGGCCAGTTATATCAACACCAAACTTGAAATATTCAACAGAAAATTCTCACATCAAAGTCAAAAGAGGGAGGCACCCCCTAAAGTCTTCCGGAAAATAGTAACCGATTTTATCTCAGTTCTCCAGTGGAATCGTTAAAGTTTGAAGGTTACTGATGCTGGGAGTAAAAGAATAAAATACTCAATTACAAAACCTTTTTATTAACAAAATTTCTTCCACGATTTTGTTTTTAAACCGAGGAAACCAAGAGACGTGAGACGTCAAAATTAGGTTACCACAGTAAGAAAACAAAAAGGAAATCTTACAGTAATATTTTAAATAAAGAAATACAAACTATGTTGTATTCTACTCATACATAATACCGTAATTTTTCCAACTAACATGCATACTTACGTATAAAGGGTTATATTTATAGCACATGGTGAATAACCGATAAGTATAAAATGATCGGTAAAATTCGGAAATCAACATTTCTAGGTTCCTTTTCTTAAATCACAGTTAAAAAAATATACATTAGAAGTTATGCATTGTGAATAGATAATACAAAACTGGGATGTCAATCAGAAAAAACCAATTTGGAAATGCTGATGGCTAAAAGTTTAAGTTTTCTGGCAGAGACTAACTCTAGATATCTGGTATGGGAGTGTATACTTCTTTGCTAGTGTTCAGAGGTCTGGTTAAACAAATCATTTATAACTAACTAACTTCTTTGCTAGTTCCTAACTTGAAGAGGAGGAGGTTATGAGTAGAGTTAATGTCCCTACCCTAAATATGAGATGAGTGGTGCAAGTGTTAGTGGATTGTACTGGAGCTCCTAAGCTGCTTGCATGAGTAACTACACCAGATTTGTCTTGGAAAGAGTACTATTTGGAAGCTCATTAATGTTTTCTTAAACTTGCCTCTTTTCAAACCGACAAGTGACGATCATTGAAGTTCATAGCTACTGGAATTATTTTTAAATTTCCAGAGCCATTATAAGTGACTCCTCGAATATTTTAGGGAGAGACTAGTCTGACTAGATCCAGAGTTGCTTAACTCACTGGGAGACCAACATGTAGAGAACATGTTATAGTCTGGTAGTGTGAAGTTTTCTCTAGTTTAATCTCAAGCAACTGGATAAATATCATAATGAAATTAAAATCTCATGAACAGTATCTACAAAGCTACTTGAACCTCAAGAAAAATTGTCTTATCTTTACACATTTTTATTTTGAGCGTCTTTTATGTCAGGGGTGCATATATCGTTCTGTATCTTGATTGTCGTTCAGAGGGTTCACACCTGAAAAAAAAGGATGTAATAGTTATATTTGATAATAATATTAGCACTATTTACAGTATAACCTGGGGTGCCTCAAAAAGTTCTTAGAGCCTGAAAATGCTTTTAGATAACCAGGGAACGTATCTCGGTCTATGGTTCAAGTTTTTCAGTTGACAATGACAAAAGGGTCAGCGTGACGGTAGGTCAGAACGAGGCTCAAGATCCAGCAGAGTAAGCAAAGGAAAAGAATTCTCAAACCGATTTCATAAATAAATACAATATATACATGAAAAGACTGGAGACTAAATAGAAAGCATCACCACTAAACAAAGGAAGCATCCATCTGCTAATGTTAACTTCTTCTCATGCTGGACCAATAAACTTCAAAGCTGAATTTAGCAGTTTAGCCCTGTCCTATAGTAAGGATAAAGAATGCAATGGCTTGGTGACTAGTGGCCCTGTGTGCTTGGTCTGGCTTGGGTCAGGGGGCACAACTAGCTTGCAGTAAACGAGTTTATACTCTATGGAGTCAACCATTGTTTGTGTAGGAGCGATTGTGGAAAATACTGTACTGTATACGTACAGCTGCCAAATACCTGCCTATCTCATTTACATGTAGTTATGAGTTTCGTCATACTTACAAGAGGAAGCTATTTCTCAGGACTTTCTTCTTCCTGGCTTCT
The DNA here is from genome assembly GCF_040412425.1 of Macrobrachium rosenbergii. Lineage (NCBI taxonomy): Eukaryota > Metazoa > Arthropoda > Malacostraca > Decapoda > Palaemonidae > Macrobrachium > Macrobrachium rosenbergii. The sequence goes on along the minus strand of NC_089788.1, from coordinate 26,886,908 downwards.
AAGTTTAACTGTTAGCCTTGTTGGCTGCTTTCTTCCATCTTCAACAAGTTCATCTTGATTGGTCTCTTCATTGGTGTCGTCATCACTATGGGTTGCCGTGTCGAATTCTGCACTTGTTGACGGAATTTCTTTTTTAATATCTAGGACAAATATGGACTCATCTTCCATGTTTGCTATCACCTGCCAAAAAAGACAGGGAAAATTGAAGAATGGAAGCCATCAGCAATGACTAGTTCACTTTCACTCCCTTTTGAATTTTGATATTTCCAACTTCAAACATTTTCATCAGTGTCCTCTGATTTTTTTTTTTTTTGTGCTAGGCTAACTTTTGACCTGTTGAAGGGACAAACAGTCAATCCAGAGCCCTAACAGTGATGTGAAGGAAGGACTGGTAAAAAAAAACTGACTAAAATTAAAGGAAGCGATTAATTTGCCTTTCAAATGGATTAGGGTTTTAGGCATGGGGGTGGGGAGGAATAATTCTGTTTTTTTGTCCACGCGTGATGTTCTAGTAAAGATATTAAAGAAATCAGTAAATACATAAACAGCCGTCAGTTACAAATTGCTCTTACATGTCTGTTTATGAGCTGAATGAAAAGCAGATTATGCATAGCAAATTCCCATTGTTAAATCTTTTCAGTGTCTTTATGTGCAGTAGAATTCAACTTAGATTTGAAAGCTCTATCAGTATATAACTATGAATTAGAATTAATTATTGTACAAATTTGCCTTTTCATATAAGATGGAAAAAAATTACTTTAAGAAAAAAAATCACCTTTAGTTACAATATAACATCTCTGCTAAGCTGTTACTATCACTTCATAGTAAAGATTATTGTCTCCTCGTTGCATTTAGCTTTCTTGGTCATGTTCTCTAGAGGTCACAAGTGACGGCTTGACAGATAGCGAAAATGAAGAGGAAAGTATTTGAAATTCCAGCCGGGCAAAACACGTGTTATGGCACCATCATTTGGACAGCATCCTTAGGCAGTCCCACTCTTAAAAAGCTATTCTCTTTCCATGGTCAATGGTTATTGATCATACCTGTAGTATGGCACTCTGCTGTATTTATACCTTGTTGACAATGGAAAGTGTCTGTTGAAATGACCTCTGACATAGGCTTACTAGGAAGTGCGGCTTGACTAAGTTTTTGGACTAGTGTGATTCATAATACTGTGAAAGGAAAGATTTTTTTTAACCTACAATAGTCTTAGAGGAATGGCAAGAACCTATTTTCGAGATAGGGAAGTTGCTGGAAACAGTTGCGGGTATTCTTATCATTAAGTCAAATATTCTAAATGAGCAGGTAGAGAAACGGCACCGCGATGATTTTTTGTTATGCAAGACTTGTATGATATAAAAGACTTGGACTTGTTGCAGGATATGCATAGAAACAGAAAGTATAGGCTCAGAAGTTGCATATTTTTAATTAGTGTAAGCGACTTAATTGCAGTGAGAAGGTATTTGCTACAGCTATCTCCACCAGAGAGCTTTTCTGAAAATGAATGCCCAAGTAGTCCTGCACCCACCATAATTTGAAAACCATGTTTAGATCCTGCAACAAAGAAACATCATGTTTAGATTCTTTATAAAAAGATTGGAACTTGTTTTTGGAGAGGTATTGCCTGTCTAAGGTTGTGAACTTTTGACAATTTACCTATAAGTGTGCTCTGAAACAATTTAAAACTATGAACAAGCAAGGAAACCCTACCAGGCGTTTTAATAAACCTTACCCAAAAAAGCTGGTGAATATAATCTTACTGAGGTTGTTATTAAATTATCCCAGAGAGTAAGTCTAAGGTTATTACATTACAGAATGATATCGGTTCTGGACACCAGCAACCCGTTCTGATTCGTTATCAATGTGGTGCACCATCTCAGATCAGTGTGCTATACAAAGTTTTCTCTTAAACTATTGTGAAACTGTGCCTTCCACAGTTTGCCCAAGTTTGAAATATTTTGTAAAGCTCAGGGTATATTGCTATGCTGTAAGCCAATATAATGCACTTACATGAAAGGTTTGAAATTGAAAACTTTTGGATTAAGGACTGTTGGACCTATAGAGAACAGGTTATGAAAATTGCACTGTAAATGAATATGCATCTTGTGTACTGATGCCTCTCGAACACCATTCACTGAGGGTTCAGAATAAAAAAAAAACATTAAACTCAATAATAAAGCCGTAACTTACTTCACTAGTCACCAGAATGTGAATGCCAGTGGAATGTTCCATTGTAATCTGTTTTATTGAGTCTTGTGTACAATTTAGAATTTCTGACAGTTTGAGTACAAAATCGTCGTAGGAGAACTTTTGTAGAAACATGGCCCTGTAGCATTTTCTCTTGTCAGCCTTGATGTACAGACGAAGTACGCACGATTGTGGTCTGATGGAAGAGCAAAGAGAGTTAATTAATTGATATCGGGCTGAGACATGAACTAGCATTAAATACATAACTTTCTTCCTGATGCAATGTAGTAGCCTTCATGGGCCCTTTATCTGTCAGTACCTAAATAAGGCCTAATCTCCTTGAGTCAAATCTTGAAAAGCTGTAATTCTGAGGACGGGGCTTTGGCCTAAGCTATTGTTAATGACTTGAATAGCTGTTCACTGAAATAATTTTCCTGTTGTTTATCAAAATGTCAATGCTTCCACTCCTGCAGTGAATATACGCAAGGCAATCTGAGTCACGGCAAGTCTTCATGTTACTTATAACCTGTCAATATCTATTGTACTTGTCAGAGACTTGACCATTAGAGGTAGATGCAAGATACACTGTTGTTCCATGAGCCTTTAGTCGTGTGTACTTACATACACAGGACACACACACACACACACACACACACACACACACACACACACATATATATATATATATATATATATATATATATATATATATATATATATATATTGTCACAAAGTGTTCCAGGTACCTGGTTATTACACTAATTATCATGGAATTCAAAAATTTACCTCACTTCAGCCAGATACCTGAGCTCTCATAATAAAAATATGACTGAGTACTCTAAAGGCAATAGTAAGCCCTTAAAAAGCTTACTAATCATGTGAGTAATCAGACTAAGTTTATCAAAATTCTTGTGAGGTATTTATATGTGCTTAAGTTAATTAAAAGGGCATCACTCCATCAAACAACTTTAACTGTCTCCCTGGTCTCGATTCACTTCAGCAAAACTAAAGGAACAAAACATGTTTATCACTTTGCCTTATTCACACAATTAATCCTACCACTGGTGAACATAAATGCAACACTGTTATAAAAGATTTTAAATACAAAAATTTATTCTTAAATTTTTATAATCAGAATTCACGTTCTTAATTTTGTTAAAAATTTACTAAAAAACAACAAAATTTAATTAATTCTTGAATTAAATCACAATCTTAATTAATGCTTTAATTTAGATAAGAAACGAAATTAAACCATCAAATATGTGAGACAAAATTAATAAAGCAAAAGTTAAACCACTAAGAAACACTAAGATGTGAAATGAATCTAAGCAAATAATTAGGAAATACAAGAACATAAAAGATACACACAACTGAAATGTGTAAAAAATGAAATAAATTTACAAAAAAATCTCACTTAATTGATCAGTCTAATAAACACAATTCAATAACACTCACAAAAATCAATTCGTTTTGAATAACACATCTTCATTTCAAAATAAGCATTAACCATAGTCAAACTTGTAAAATTCACTTTGCCTTATACAAGCTTGTGAAAACTTTCACAAGGTTACCCCTATTACTGCAGCTTGAAATTCACTTAACACACTTTTCTGATAGCCGCCGTTTCAAACACTGTTATAAACTAATGCTAGATCTCAAAAACTAAATTAGATATTAATGACCATACAAATATTTTATGTTATTAACTTCTCTCTTTTAAAGAAAGAGAGAGAGAGAGAGAGAGAGAGAGAGAGAGAGAGAGAGAGAGAGCACAAAATGTCTCTAGAACCAGAATGAATAAATTTTTAGGATTCCAGCTAGAAGCAAAAGAACTAGATGACGTCATTATTGAGGCAAAACGGTTTGAGGCCGAGATCCATAGAATATTCTAAAACGTTTTGGGAGCGAGACACAAAAGAACATTCTGGACTTCCAGTCACATGAGATGCGATCAGAATTGACTGATGCAGTCTTACAAAACATAACGCAATCGATCGAGAACACGTTCAGAAACTATATTACGAAATAACCATGTGGTTTTACTCTCAGTAATTCTCTAAAAAAGGCATATGTGACTTTAAGGGAAATCGCTTTGGACAAAGCCTTAATACATTTGATACAACCAGCAGGTGGCTAATCATTTGATTGGCGTGTTTATAAAACCAACGAAGAGCGTGAGCCTTCATACATATCTCGACTGATGGCACTCGACTTGCAACAAAAGCGACAGACAAAATGTTATGGCGATGGAGAGGTTATCTGTCAACACGTTTATCTTACTGATGGCATCTAGAACATCTGGTCTAACTTAAACTATCTCTCCCGCTACGTTATTATTAAGAAACATATTATTAATTTTAGATTACGCTGTTAAGGTATCTAAATCATTAATATTTGTGAATCTTACATTACAGACATTTTTACATTATTAACAATATACAGAGTACGCTACATAAAGAAAAATCATACGGCAATTACAAAGCATATCATATAATATTCTGGAAAATTCATACTTTATACATCCTACAAGAGAATATCATGATATAATATATCCTATATATATATATATATATATATATATATATATATATATATATATATATATATATATATGTGTGTGTGTGTGTGTGTGTGTGTGTGTATTTATATGTATCTATCTATATATCTATATAATATATGTATATGTATTTATATATGTGTTTGCTTTCTGGAATGCATGCTGTCTTATGTAAGTTTGCAGATTGTCTTCTTATGTGTAGATACCTCTAGCTTTTATCATTGATGTTTGATTATTGATAGAAAATAGTTCAAATGCCTGACTTTGTTCCCTTCGTAATTCATGTAAATAGTAAATATTGGACCTAGACTGCGTACTCAAACTTTTCATACCCACCTCCTCAATGCTTCAAATAGCGTGAGTCCTGGTAGGCCACAGATCTCCCTGAAGTCGGTTTTGGAGAGTCGGAACATGTCTAGTCCTGAGTAATGTGAGAAAGTGTCAACGAACTGTTGGAAGCCGTTGTGGATGAGCCACTCGCGTGTTGTGGACGGAGGGGAAGTAAGCGACAGGCACCACTGAAATAAATATTTTCATGCTTTAGCTATTATAATGGTTTCCTATTAAGTGACAAAAATAGATTTTGTTTGCGATATTGTTTAAAAAGATGGCTTGTTATTATTACGGTAATTGTTTTCTTTGGTGGCTATTGCGCTTGCGTACACATTTAAATCTGAATTTATGCTTATATATATATATATATATATATATATATATATATATATATATATATATATATATATATATATATATATATATATATATATATATACTCGTAGGCGTCCAGGGAAAGGCACTCAATACAGTTGATAGTTTATTCCTAATGCCGACGTTTCACAACTACATTGTTGCATTTTCAAGGCTGAAATACAGCTAGCTGACTCAATAATTAATCATAACATTTATTACAACAACTGATTAAAAACACTACAGTATTGTCTCATTTAAAATGCTAATTCTTTTAAAAATATCAGAGGCACCATGACACTAAAAGAAGGACCTACCCAGACGGGAGCTAAAACAAAACTATTGAAAGGAGAGAAAATATAAATAAAAAAAAAAAAAAAAATATATATATATATATATATATATATATATATATATATATATATATATATATATATATATATATATATATATATACATATACACGTATACATATACACATACACGACGCCTGTGAATGGAGTAATGAGACTAGTCTTACAGCGTTTGATCTGGCAACACTGCATGATTCCCCTTCACGGTGGTCCAACATCAACGTCCCATGTAGCTTCAGTTCAAGCCTCAACTCCGTGGTGTAAACAGGCAAACCCTGAATGCATGTTTTGCAAAGTGATATTGTATTCTGTGCCACGAAAACGAGGGAGCAGTTACGAGCAACGGTGTGCATTAAAGTTTTTTTACAAGCTCGGACACAATGCCACTGAAACTTGGGCAACTTCAACAAGCCTACGGGGAGACTGCTTTGGTAAGAGCACAGGTTGTCAGATAGTTCAAAGCATTTTCAGAAGGCCGAGAATCCGTTGAAAATGATTCTTGGTCTGGAGTTTTATCTTGAGCAGCTGAAAACCTGTGCTCTTGACAAAAGCAATCTCCCTGTTTAAGTTTGGCACAATCTTCAGTGCCATTGTGTTCGAGTTTGAAACAAAACTTAATCATACAGCGTTGCTTTTTACTGCTCGCTCATTTTCGTAACACAAAAAAATCACTTCGCGAAAGGGGAACACAGTCCTCCGTCTGTTGACGCCACGAGTTTGCGGCTTGAACTAAAGCTACATGGGGCGTTGATGTTGGACTGCCGTGAAGGGGAATCTCCGTGTTGTCGGATCGAACGTTATGAGACTAGTCTCTTACTTTATTTACAGACCTCGTGTGTATATATATATATATATATATATATATATATATATATATATATATATATATATATATATATATATATATATATATATATATATACTTTCAAATATATAATATATATATATATATATATATATATATATATATATATAACCAAGGTATGCTTTCAAAGAATCCATTCTATTCTTCTTCAGAATACAGTTGTATTCTGAAGAGGAAGGGAGGCTGTCCCTTCGAAAGCTTAATAAATTTCGTTTTCGTGTTTTGTGGGTTTTTCTTTGTCTGGTATACACGGAAAATGTGTATTTTATAATATATATACACGTATGTATTACCCCATAAAAAAATGTGAAAAAGCACGTTAAAAGAAGAAGAAGAAGTATATATATGTAATATATATATTTATACATATATGTACAGTATTTGTGTGTGTGTGTGTAAATGTATCATAGGTATAGTGTAAATTCTTAGAGGATTTAGATCCAGCGTTTCACTTTCTGGGTGGTACATGTGCGTGTATATATTTGGCGTCAGTGTGTTACTGCTGACGTCAGTTACTTTCACGACCAATGACGATAACTTACATGCCAAGGGAAACATGCAGAGGACGAATCACTCTCACCTGTTCGTTTTCCGATCTACTGTTGTCTTGTTTCGAGCTGCCACCTGAATTGCGGATAGTCTGCTTGTCCATCATTCCCCCTTATTTTTGTTTACGCCGCTTTATTTACTTGCACTTTTATATCTCTTGGTTTTCTTGGTGGCGGTTTTGTTAATCCTTTGGACTTGCCGCTCCGCCTAGTCTGTTTTTTTTTTTTTTTTTTATGTATCTGATAGGGCAGAAATAAAATTGCTGTTAATCTCATAAAACTTTTTCTCACACACGTAAAGCAGACACACACACACACACACAAACACACACACACACACACACACACACACATATATATATATATATATGTGTGTGTATATATATATATATATATATATTATATATAAATAATATTCATATATATATATATATATATATATATATATATATATGTATATATATATATATATATATATATATATATATATATATATATATATAATTATATATAATTTTGTGTGTAACCGTGATTTACAGTATTTACAAGCATTAAGCTACAAATGTCGTTTAATATCCAATTCTGTCTGCCTTGATATATATATATATATATATATATATATATATATATATACATATATATATATATACATATATATATATATACAGTATATATATATATATATATATATATATATATATATATATATATATATATATATATATATATATAAGCGAATCCCACAGGAAAATGACAGGCAGAAGTTCAGTACCAAGCGCTTTCACGTTTATCAACGCATTGTCTGGGCACAAATGAGACACATGAAAAGAAGGTTACACTACGGAGGTCAGCTTGCTCTTCCAATGGGGAAGCCATTTCAGCAAGTAGATGGAAAACCATGGGATCTTCACGAAGGCCCCTTTTTCTAAAAATGCACATGGTTACCTTGGAAGGGAGGACCTTTTAAGAACATCGAAAATTGAAGATGGTACTTTGGCGATAATTTAATTCCAATTAAAGAAGCTGATGATACAAAGAAACCAGCAGATGCCCTGGAAAGAAACCCACGCTAAACTTCACTACAGAGCACAGCCACTTCTTGATGTCCTGGTTAAATGCAGGAAGAAGGACAAATCAAAACTACTGTACTATATACAGAAGTAATGAATGTCGGCTGTTTCTTGAATGCATGAGGAGAATGCCTGGACGCCTACAAAATCTCAGCAGTGAGTGCTTATGTGAAAAGAGCACTCACTGCTTTTAATCCCTTGAGGCCCCACCCAGCAAGAGTCACAAATGATAACTAGTGGCTGACATCCGCATAAATGCTTCCAAATTTGGTTTTATATGCACAATTTTACTGACATGAAGAAATATGTTTTCTACAGAATCGTAAGTACATGTATTATTATAAATGTAAATTTTTTCATGTGTTATAATTTTTGTAAAAACACTCAAACATGGACAAGTAAGATTTCGTAGAGTTATAAACAATTTTATGTAAATGCTCTGCCATTATATTGCAATTTGAATATTTATTTAACAATATATTTACGCCTCTACACTGCTCTCCATATTTGCCCCTTTGTACCTATGGCTTCGGCCCCAAAAAGTAGTTCAGTCTTAAAATTCGTCGACCAGTCACACTACTTCAGGTTACCAATGCACTTTCCCTCAAGAAGGAGAAACAAAAAGGTTATAAATCCACATTGTAGTTACTTGACAATACCACAGAGTGGCATGACGAAACAGCTCTTGTTACAAAAAGCAATAAGTAGAATATATATATATATATATATATATATATATATATATATATATATATATATATATATATATATATATATTATATATGTATATGACCAGGATCTAAATTTATGAGGAGGAAGAACTCGAACTTCAGACGTGTGACCTTTGAATGCAAAGGTCCATGACACGGACAACCTGAAGTCCTTATATAGTCTAGATCTGAAGGAAAAGATAAATTAGATTTACCCCCGAAGGGAATGAAGAAAGTGACTTTGGTGTGCCAGGTACGGAAGGCTAGTCGTAAAGGTGAGGGGATTTAATCGGTGTTTTCCAGCACCAGGGTAAACTGCTCCAGTAGAATAACTTTCTTTTCTCCCTTGTTTTTGAGGAGCCGAAGAGGCCTCTCAGCCACATTGCTTGGTCTTTACCTTTGAATAACACTCAACCATCCTTGTTTTCGGGTAATGAAAGATCAATCCACATGGTCTTGCGCTAAGAGCGCCACCGACCTGACTGTGACGAAGCTAAGACTAAAAAGAAAGGTGAAACCAAAGCGGGCTTCATCCTTGCATCGGAGCTTGTGATGATTTTTTCATATGGAATTCTAAGCTGTGAATTGAAAGAACAATGGTGACAAAGGTGCCTCTGCCTGATGACGGATGATTTTTTATTTGCTATTATCGTTGGTATGTGGATTATTTTGCATTATTTTGTCTTAGCTACTTTTATTTTATTTAGTATTTATTTGAACAAATAGGTAGGATACTTTCTGTTGTTCGTTTTAAATACGGTAGAGAATTCCTTTCAGCAAATGGTTCGGGTAACCGCTTCAGAGTTGGGAAACACTTGTGAACTGAACTTACTTATTAGGCAACACATCTCCAATCACGAACACACACATTTAAACGAAGTCTCGTTTTATTGTCCTTGGAACACACACACAAACACACACACACACACACACACACACACACACCAGGCCGTTACTCATAGCAGCTAGTCTCGCGACAAAGAGTACGACAGTGCTCACCCCCACATTCAAACTTTAATCGCTGAATCGTGGATGAACTCCCGTGCAGCAAACTTCTGTGGCATTTGCCTCTTCATACTCTTACACAGGAGGATTCTCAACAGCAGTCAAACCCCCTTATATTACGCATACAATGTCACTCACTCTCCTGCTCCCTGGTTATTGAAGCTCTTCATTTCCAATATCAATTACTCCGTCTATCCAGCACTCTCTAGGTTTGGCCACCCTCCTTCCTTTTTTCACCATCCCTTCATCCTCCATCCATTTCACTTGACCGAATTATCTTAAAATACTCTCAGCCTTCCAGTCTCCTATGCTAACCTCTTCACTTATTCCATGTATCAGTGCATTTTCTGAACCCTTTCAATTCCTCGGTTACACCCAGTTAATACCTGCAGCTTCGACCAATTTTACTCCATTCGTATTCAGCATCCGCTTGTCATTTCAGTTGTATTTCTTGGACCATACAGCTTGTTCCCTCTATTTTCAAACTTTTAACATAACTGCATCTGGGCCGGCCTGGATTCGAACCTAAGCCCTTGGTTTAGATACATTGGTGAAAAATGGTCGACTTGACCATTCGGCCGTCAAAAGAGATAGATGATATCGAATCCTGTGAAATTCAGCTTCTGTACTTAGAATCAGTATGACCCCATCCCGCATGATAGCGGATTATACTGTACACTTACAAATTTTTTATTGTCACAAAAATTAAACCCCAAATGACACTTAATACGAATTCACTGTCTGGAATTAACTAACATCATAGGGGAATTATGATTAATGATAAATTTTAAGATGATGACGAGCCACAGCACTCTAAAAATTTCACCAAAAAACAGATAACGTTCCGAACATTACCATGAAAAGAAAATGAACAGTAATATTAAATAGTTATAGTGTATAAAATATAAGTAAATAAGGTAGACTATATTCATTCTGATTCCAGAATGGGCATTGTTGCGCAGTAGTTCTTATCACTTCTACTATTGCCTTTGTATATCACTACTATTGCCTTTGTATATCATTTCAAGTCACCACTTGAAGTTAGTGTTGCCTATGGACCTTGCTCCTCTCCAGTTGATAGGATGATCAGAATCTCTTTAGTGTATCTATAGCACATTTAATATTTGACCATTCCTTACAGAAAATTGATGCTGTTTGATTCGTAGTGGTAATGATTTTCCAGACTGCCCACAATATGGTTTTGTCACAGGTATTTGATACATGCTGTCAGAAACATCATTAGGAGAATTTCTCGTTAACCAAGCCTGGGAATCTCTTCCAGCCAGCTAGCCAGCCTTCTCTCCTGCTCCCTGTTAACACTGATGAATTGCACACTCAATTCACCACCACCTATCTTCTATATTATTTCATGGCTGAACCATCGCACAAAACACTTGATACTTTTTTTTACTTACATGATTACCACTTTTACGCATCCACAAGTTTCTCACTTTTCAGTTCTTCTTATGCCACACATACTACGCAATATGTCTCTCTCATCGACTATACCAGTTTCCCCTAAGGAAGAGGGTGTTGATTTCAGGAGGAGATCCTTCCTGTTCCCAGTAAGCCCTTTTGACGACGAGGTTACTGCACCTGTCCTTCATCTGGAACAACCGTCTGGTACCTAATCTCTCCTTAGGTCAACAGAGGCACTAATGATTCCTCAAGAAATTGTTCATTTTTTGTTTCCTTTCTCTCTTGGGAGTGATCTCGTGTGTGTGTGTGTGTGTGTATAAACTGATGATTAGAAATGACGCGAATAGCAGAACTTAAGTACATTTAATGACAAATTTGAGAAAAACAGCCTGCGGGAAAACAGTGTTCCTGGAAATGTCATGAATCAAAATACAGGGAAAATTTTGAAATGAGAATCACACTGCAATCGTTAGGTTTCAGTGTGGGGAGAGAGAGAGAGAGGAGTTATGGACTCGTGTATTTTTTCATACCTGTTCCTTCGCCGTGAACGTGATGCTCCAAGGGATGAGTTCCGATTGGCGAGTTTTAGTGTGAAGAGAGCGCGCAGACGTAGGTCGTGCCACAGTCGTATTGTAAGCTGAACTGGAAAAAGATTTGCTGTTGTATTGTGCCGACAATCGGACACCCTTCGCCTGTTGCACCTGTGATTCCGCTTGGCAGGTGTGGGGAGAACAGAGGCGGTTTCGGTTCAGTTGTTGTTTAAAAGTTACACGTGTGAGCACGAAATCGGATAGTAAAGGGTAAAATAAAGATCTAAACGGAGACCCTGGTTTGGAAAAAAAATAGCGCTCTTCTTTTGTGAAAAAGATCGAGAATTCCTCCGTCTCTCAAGCACAATGGCCGAATCGCGGGAAGGCAGAAAATGATTCACTTTTAAAATTCTCTTTCTCTCTTCCTTATATATCACTATGTACCGTATATATAAGGAGAAAAAGCTAATGTTAGTCAGTGCATTACTAAGATTCCACTAGGAGAAAGTATGCTGTTCAGTTCGGGGCACCATCCCAAACGATGGATAGAGACTTAAAGCAGTATCGAATTCTTCAACTTGTACTGTAGAAAAGCGACGACCAAGAGTACCATTAGCGCTACTATTCAATATATATATATATATATATATATATATATATATATATATATATATATATATATATATATATATATATATATATATATATATATATATATATATATATATATATATATATATATATGTATATATACATATGATAATATATTGAATTTTTCTCACTTATACAGGCGTAACTTTTTTTTATCCTGACAAATGTAAAGCTACAAATATCGTTTAATATCGAATTCTCTCTACCTTGGGAATAATCTACTGATAAGTACTTCTGCGCCGGCCAGTATTCGATCCATGGCTTGGCTTAGAAACCACGATTTTATGTATATACTGTATATATATATTATTTATATATATATATATATATATAAATATATTTATAATATTATATATATATATATATATATATATATATATATATATGTATATAAATTATATAATTTATAAATTATATAATTTATAAATATATTATGTATATATTTATATATGATTTATATATATATTTATATATATTTATATATATGATATATATATATATATACAGTATATATATATATATATATATATATATATATATATATATATATATATATATATATATATATATATATATATATATATATATATGTGTGTGTGTGTGTGCTTCTTACCTGTATTCAAATTTGCATTAGAGTTTTCTCAGCAATGCTAGAAATGTGTACATAGGACCAGAGCACTTCATCTTTGATAGGAAGTCTGTGTATGATTCAACTCATAGTCTTATTTTTTTTGTCATGTAGACCATCCTAAGCCCAAAACTGTTGATATACAAATACCTGTCACCAGTCTGTCGCCTCCTCCTCTCCCTCCCAAATATTGGCTCTGCTGTTGATTTCGGAGAAGGCTTAAGATCCGGTAGCAGTATTCTGAGGCCGGATGACCTGCTCTTTGTTGGGCAGTTTCTAGTCACTCAGAGCTCTTGCTTTTGGACCAGCTGAGCTAAGTGTCAGTCCTTTTTTTTTCCTTCTTTTTCAGTATTATTTCCTCCAGTTTCACATTTCAGTAACTTCTTTCCATCTTGCTATTCAACAGCTCCAACTTCTACAGCACGGATTTCCTCCGTTTGCACCTTTGAATGCTTTTTGGCCTATTTGATTAAGTTTCCACTTTTAATCTTACCGTCCAACCTCTCTAATTCCCCATTTTCACTGTCTTGATTATCAAGACGGAATACCATTGCTGGGAGTCGAGTTCATTCTCGTAGCTAATGTTAAGAGTATTTGCACCTGAGGATTTTCAAGACTATTCAGTTGGTATCGCAGAGGGGAAAACTAGCCCTTAGAACAGGCTCATGGACCGGAGAGGTGTGATCCTATTGGGGCCAGACTCTCAGCATTCTTCACATTTGCATGAAACGATGAGTAGAGTGCATATGAATGTATATGCGTGAACCTCTTATCACGCAAGAGTGGCCTATCTTGGATCCGTCCTAATGACGTTGATACTATAGGTTTAAGGTAGGGGAGGAAGTGGGCATTTTGGATCCAGAACTTACTGGTGCCATTAATAGAAGAGTGGAATTCATGGAAGGCTATGGCGTCGTTTTGATATTGTCATGCAATATTTTATCTGCTGTACTAGTAATGTATCGGTCGATCATTGTAGGCAAAAGATTAGGTAAAGGTGAGAAGGATCATTGGCCTTTTCCCCATGCTATAAATGAAAGCTTTTACTGTTTAATAAACATCAATAGACTCTTTATAAAGGGAAATCAGTTTATCAAACTTTTGCGTTGTGCAAAATAATTATATATCTCTTACTGTAATTTATGCAAATATTTTTTTCATAAAGCATAGAAATTTTCTTATTTCAGTTAACTTGAAAAAGTTAACTGATATGGGCTGTTATCGTTCTTTTTAATTTTTTAGCCTTTCAACAATAAATTGTGAAAAATCAGCTTTAGGACGACACTAAAATGAATATCCTAGTATGAAACTAACTTTTTGCGGATCATTCAAAGAAATATTGCTAAGCACAAAGGCCGTCAGTGAGAGATGGGTGCCCCGGACAAGAGTTGATGAATGCTTCCACGTTGAGAAAGAGAAGTCAGCCTTTGGATAAGATATAAACCCAATTACTCTTAACAATCTTGTCATCAGTAGATTATGGTCACAATAAAAGTCCAGGAGATTCATCTCCAAACTCGTCCTGCAAAAAGGAAATTGTGATATGGCCACCTTACTGAAGAGAATGCTGTATAGAACAAAGATTAAAAAATTCTTCCTGTATATGAAATTCCTCTGGGTCTCCATCATGAGACAGGGAGAGAACATTGATGAGTAAGAACCCGGGATCTCTCTTGAAAATCAGGAAGCTTTTGTTGCAGGCTGTAATGTTTCAAATAGATTTAGCAATAATACTGATATTAATGGAGCAGTGTGCGACACAACTCGTTCAGCTGACTAGTGTGACAAAACCTTTGTTAATGAATTTCTTTGAGAGACTACATAAATCCCAATCTGGCTTAGAGTAGCGGCAGGTATTTTGGATTCAGTATGTTGTTGCAAAGGAAGGAATTAGATATTTTTCCTAGCCTGGCAAGAAATCTACCCTTGTTCATAGCAAATCGAGAACATAATCTTATATGCTCAGCAACGTAAGGAGAAATGGCAATGAGATGCTGGTGGATTCAAACCTCTCCTGAATTTTTATAAAGAAGAGGGGTGAATTTTAACAAACATTTGTACGATTTTCCTGTTGAGGAAATATTGGTCATGTGTCCTCAACAATATTGAGGTTGTGTGGTTCTTAGATTCGGAATGATTGTCATTTTATTTGAAGATCATGGTGTTTCTTACCAGTTGTAATCCAACAGTTGTTCCACATGTGCACATCCTTCTCAGGCGTATAAAAATAAAAAGCTGTGTAACATCTACTCTGCACCAGAGCATAGAGCTAGCACACCAGTTGTTAAAAGCATCAGGTGTAGCATGGAGCACAATCCAAGTAATAGTAAGTGTTCAGAATACTAAATAAAAATGACATAATTTCAAAAGTCAGATGCAGAGGATTTGACTGTTAGAATATGCCAGAGGACGTTCACAAAACACCAAAAATTATAGTTACGTTCTTAAAATCTAAGGATACTACCTACAAAGTAAGTATACCTTAGTTTTACCAGACCACTGAGCTGATTAACAGCTCTCCTAGGGCTGGCCCGAAGGATTAGACTTATTTTACGTGGCTAAGAACCAATTGGTTACTTAGCAACGGGACCTACAGCTTATTGTGGAATCCGAACCACATTATAGCGAGAAATGAATTTCTATCACCAGAAATACATTCCTCTAACTCTTCATCACCCGGCCGCGGGAATTGAACTCCGGCCCATCGAGTGAAGTCTGAAGCTCAAGCGATTCGGCCAACAAAGGGCTGATACTACCTACAGTGAAAATATTTAGTAGCTATGTTATGTACCCTTCAGAAACACCAGCAAATAAACTATTATTTTCTGAATAAATTGCAATGTAACTGGCAAGATCTAAGGGCTAAGTATGAAGAGTTGATGCTTTTCATTCGTGAATATTTCCTTGTGATTTTGCGTTGACGGTAAAGCATGTAAGACAGGGGTGGCCAACCTTTTGTTTCCCATGCACCAATTTTCTTCACTTCTAATTCAGATGCGCCACACAAACTTTTAACCCCCTTTCAATCCTTTAAGTATGGTAATTTGGACATGTTTGGCAGTTATACATATAATCATTTGATATATATATGTATATATATATATATGATAGTGTGGACAGATGTAGCAGTTGTAAAGGAAAGGATTTAACATAGATACAAGGTAAACTGTACTTACTTTATTGACACTTTGAATTTGTATTGATAATATTCATTAGTTATTTCTGAAAGTACTAATAAAAATATGTTAACACAGTTAGCAGTTTTAAAGAAAAGTAATTTCACATGCAGGAAAAATAAACATAACTAGGTTTAATGAGACTTGTGACTTTGCTTTGCTTTCACCAAATCTGTAATATTAGGAGTTAAATTAGTAACTGAGAGCAACAGACAATTCTTCAGATTTGAATCGGATAGTCGCGACCTCAGTTTGTTCTTGATCATTTTCATGGATGAAAATGCTTGCTCGCATCTGTATGTTGTTCCAAAGCGACAGGCATAACTTTGGGCAAATTTTCTCAGTTCTGGAAAATGTTCACATGGTAATGATCGCCAAAAATTAAGCATTTCAGATGCACTTGGGAGTGAGGGAAGTTCATTAAATTTACTCTTCAGTACTGAATTTGCCTTTAGATCAATAAGTTCCATCTGTACAATAAAATCAAATAAAAATTATTTCTATGTTTTAGATTAGAACAAATCTCAGTAAAACTCACTTCTAGCTGTAAGTTACTTGAATTCTTTTTTGTATTTTTTTTTAGAAATCAGTATTATTATTAGTATTATTATTTTTTCTTTTTTTATGAGCAGGCATGTTTTTTTCTTTTATTATCTCTGGGGTATAGTGCGTCACTTGCAATCGTGCAGTGCACCACTGTTGGCGCATGCGCCATAGGTTGGCCATCCCTGATGTAAGACATTAATACCCCATACCTAAGGGACTCACTCTCTTTAAGCAGTAACAGTGCAGATTGACATTACAAGAAAATCTGCAAAATGCATTCGTCACTTCCCCCTAAATGACAGTGTATCCAATGTTGATGAGGTTGACCTGGTTGGTCAATGTCGTCAGCAATTTCGCCAGCTCAAAGATATGAAGAGCAGACATATTATAGAGTATTGCTTTAACAAATGCAAAGAGAAATCACATAGCATCAAAATGGTAGAAAGTGAAGACTTAGGGGTCCATGATATAGGGTAACCCACTCTCTTTCATACAAAGACATGTACCTTGTCATGTGCTGACCTTTTGATAGGGAGTTTTAACTGCCTTGTTGGTGAACATTGGATGGCTGCCATCCAAGTGGTCATGCACTCATTGACAAGATGAGCACAGATCACCTCTGTGGCGCCGGGATGAAGCAGGGATTTATCCAGCATTACATAAAAGGACATAGTGAAATGGGAGACATAGAGGTCTTGATGATGCCATAACTAACTGGAACCCCTCATTCAGCTTCATTGTACTCAGAAACAATGGATTTATTCTGTCGAGTTTCAGTTTCGTGGTGGTAACTGGAACTTCAGATATTACATCAAGCTAAGAAGGGCTGCATTGACTAGGAGTCGCAGAAACAGCACTGAACAAAACCATAAATATGTAGAGCACAATTACGACATGCAATAGAAGTACCTTAGTATCAGTCTTGGTCATCCCGTTTCAGTGAATAAAAGAGCTTTAACCTCTTCATTTCAGTGAAGAGTTAATGAAATTGCTGGCAAATTTGCTAATACGCTTGGTTTCAGTAGATTAAAAGAGCCATTCAGTAGGGTAACACACTGGGTGAGCATTTTAAAGAGCATCCTAAAACCAGAAGTTTCTTCATGCAACAAATATTGATTTAAAGAAGAAGAAAAACCAGTCAGTTTTACATGTAACAGTAAGATGTTCTATATCCCTCTTACAGAGAGAGAGAATTTGACTCGGTCCCTGGCCCCCATAAAGTTCCATATGCAATGATAGAGCATGTTTACAAGAACACTAAGGTTTTCGTAATGAGTATTATCAGTAAGATATGGCATAACCACAGTTGCTCAACAGTTTTGCACGACCTTTGCATATTTAAAACCTGGGAAGGACATATTTTTAGTGGCAAGCACCTCCCTAATGCATAATCTTGTTCCTGTAGTACGGAAAAGAGGGTCATGGCAACATTTGTATGGTTACTGGAGAGAATGGTATTCTGTCGCACGCAGAACATAGTTTTTGGAGAATGAGCTCTACAATTTCCATTTATTTACACGGCATTTACATCCAAGAAGTATCATGCGATCTTGCCCTTGAAACAGTATATGACACTGTTTGTAGGCATGGAATTCTCACTGTTAATTTATTTGCTCTGACACTTGAGTATTTTTACGCATTCTCCATAACATTCCCTATACACTTTTGTTATTAGACAGCTTTTCAGTTTCAGTTGCAGAATCAAGAACGTCTACATTTAAAAGAAAACTTCACTGTACAGCAATTTTAGATTTAAATGGCTTCAAGTTTTCCACTAGTAAAACTGTTGTCATTCATTTCTGTGTCATTTTTGGATCACCATACCTAGAAATTTGTATGAAAGGTAAAAAATTGCTTGTGTGGAAAGAAACCCAATTCTTAAGTTTATTTTTTGAATGCAGGTTGACATAAGTTTTTCATGTTAAGATACAGAACAAAGTGCCTAGAAATTTTGAAAACTTTTGAATTTTACCTTTTGTTGTTTGGGATGCAGATAGTCATGCACTCCCTGGATTGTACAGAGCCCTTATTTTATCTAAGCTAGTTTGCGGATTTGGGGTATTCTTCAGCTATTCCTGACCTATTAGAAATTTTAGACTCTCGCCACCATGTTGGCATTAGAGAGCCACTGGTGCTTTTACGTTTTTCGTTAGGTGATGCAGGAGTATTACCACAGGACCTCTATTGCCAGTCTTCTATTATCAGGTACTGGTATAGGTTACAGAAGCTTTCAAGCTCTCTTGTATTTGCAATTGGAAAGAAACAATGTTTTGGATACAATTAGAGGTTCACTTCAGATCCCCTCTCCTGTATGGCCTTAGACGGAGACAGCTGCAGAATAGTTTGAATCTTTCCAGGCATAAGATGCTGCTGTTTAGGATGCCAGCAACCCCTCCAGGAAATCTGCAGAGGTGTTATTGGCGGTAATTCACCGGTTGTAATTATAACATGGAAGTTATTTGCTCTGTGTGATGGAGCGCTGAACAGCACCTGGGGTACTAATTTTATATTTACCCGAAGCTTCAAAACCAATATTATCATTGGACTTGAAGTGCATATTAATGCTTTTAATGGTAAGGATGCACTTCCTTTAATGTTATCGATCTATACAGCAGAGTTGTATTGCATTCTGAATACTGTTGAAAAACAGCGCTAATAAAAGAGGGTAATTTTATTGTTTAAAGATGCATGAAACATTTTGGGGCTCTTGATGCTTTTAATTCAGCTAATCCATCAGTTTTAAAGATTTTAGAGCGGTTTTCTATAAATGAGTGCAAAGGTATGGAAGTTTAGGTTTGTTGTTCACCAACACTTGTAGGTGTGCATGCGCATAAAGAAGCAGACAGCTTTGCAAAAGAATTACTTCCATGTAGCTTTTCCTTTCTGCATCAATTTTGCTCCAAGGTGGAAAGCTACTTCTGAATTATCGTTGTGGATAACCATTCAGCCCATGAATTTTGAGTTATTGTTGAACACAGCCATACTCTAATGACTGCTTGATTTTCTGACTGCAGTATTTGTTAACTCAATGTCCCTGCCTTGGAGATCTTACAAAGTGATTAATTCTAAAGTCTCGAGAGAATAATGGCAAATAAATTCTGACCAGGATTCTTGTAGAGGATGCTGTATATGATACTAGCTTCATTTTATCATTACCTCAGAAGCTCGACATGAGTAAAAGACTTTATTTTTAACCTTAATATTTTTATTCTGTGACGCTAAGTTGATTCAGTTTTTTATTACTGATAAAAAATAGCATCACTTACTTTCGTTGTCATGTCGCCAAAGTACCAAAGATTCATCTGGTATCATATGCTAAAGTTTTAACCACGTCGTCATATCTCTAAATTTCACCCTTCAGGGCTTTTAACTCCATATATACTACATAAACGCTTCCTCACAGCAATTTCTTTTTTTTTCCTCTATTCAAAATCCGCACTTTGCTAACAGATTTGATTCAACAATCCTTCCATGAATCCAAAGTTTGATTTTAAGAGAGGCTTCGTTTCTTTTTCAGATCTGTATGCTTAGACCCTGGTATTTTCCCAGAATCGCCTACACTGTGACTTTATCTTCATTCATTCTACCATCACCCATTACAATTACTCTGCAGTGCCTGTGCACGATAACCTTTTCCCTTCTGATACTATCCATACCAACACTTGCCAGCATTTCATATTATTTTTCATAGATCTCTTCGCTGTTACCTACTAATGCTTCATAATTTACAAACACGAACCGCTGCACTCTCCATTAAGAAACCTTTACAAATTACGTTGTCCTTTCTCTGACTTCTCTCATTTCCATCTGTCTTAATATTAAACAGCTTTGAAGACAACAAACAATCATCTCTGGCCCATGTTTACATTGTCAATAAACTATTTGTGATGATAATTAAAGCGATGTCATGAGATAGAAGAAAAGGATGCATTAAGTGAGACGCCGCCGGTCAATGCTTACAAAGCGTGAAGAATCGGGCGCTGCTTCTTCTTCGTGGAGCATTTAAAACTGATACAAAGATGTGATATATAACATATATAGAACACAATAAATGTTAATTTTGTAACATCCTCAGTTTTGAATGAAAAAAAAATGAACACGCATATATTGTATAGATAAGAGTTTTAAAGATAAAAAAGAACATATTTGTATGCATAGAGAATACAGTATGTATTCTACAAGACATAACTGCAGTGCCGTGTATAAACTCCATGACTTCTTGACAGACTAAATAAATAACAATTTACTTCTTGGTTACTAAAAAATCGTCAAATTTTGCAGGCAATTTACTTCTAGTACTTCTCATACTTCTAGTCAACTGAGCATCACACTCTGAATCTTTACTGTTAGATTGAGGTGTATATGGTACATCAGTGTTATCATTTTCAGTCAATACATAATTCTCATTAACATTACTTGGGTCATTTTCACACAGTCTCATTATCATCTCTATTTACAGTGGCATGCTCTTTGCTGTTGACATGATCAGACGCATTGGTTTTCCTCAAATGTACCCTGTTACGTCTTATTATGCCATTATCAAATGAGACCTTATATGACCTTTCATCTACTACAGTACCCTTGTCCCAACTCTTTTTACCTTAGATTTTAATAAATTTGAAGAAGTGGGAAGTACTGTAGTGTGCGAGTGCGCCTGCCTAAGCTGCGTTGTGCTGGGCTAAAATCAGTACCTTGAGTTGGTGTGTTTCTGTAATCAAGCATGGCTAATGGATCTTTACCACTATCTATTGCCTTCTTAATCAATCTCTTGGCCATTATGACTGCAGATTCTGCTGATCCACTGGACTGTGAATGCTTATGGTCTGTTGTTTGGTGTTCGATATCCCATTCCTTTGTAAACTTTCGAAAGTCTGTATTAGTGAACTGAGAACCACAGTCACTTATGAGTGCTGAGGGAGACCCGGGTACCTTGCAAAGTGCGGCTTTAATTTACGAATCTCATCAGATGTTTTGGTATTTTCTAACCTGTCAACTTCCCAAAAATTGGTATAATAATCAACAGATACAACGAAAAACTGTCCCTTAAGCTCAAAGAGGTCTACACCAACTTTTTGTTGAACAATTTGATATTTATTGCAAATTTCACATCTAGATATAAAATCTTTTCATTCAGCCTTTTAATTTTGCCTTTCGAAGTCTAACTATTTTTGTTTGACTTTAGTCTTCAAGCTACTAGGTACACGACAACTGGAAATTGCTACTGGTAATTCACTAAGACCATCAGTAAAAACATCAGTATGGCGTGGTCAGTGTATCAGGGGCATGACTTGGCCCGAAAACTCGCTGCACCATGTTGGGCTTGCAGTGAGATGATATTCTACAGTGACATTTATTCTAAGAGAACAGAGAGCCAACTGACTTGCAACCACATTGCAGGTTGCAGCTTCTTATCAGTCGGCAGCACATTATCGAAACCGTATGCGGTAAATTTATCGATAGCAATTCATCGACAACAATTCATCGACAACAATTCATCGATTAGCAATTCATCGACCAAGCAATTTACCGATTCAATAATTCGTCGATTTACAGAAAAAATAAAAACCTAATTCAAAGGTTTAAAAAGCAAATAACCTATTCAACAATTCATCTATTTACAGAAAAATAAAAGTTAAAAATAGCAAACCACCAATATAACAATTCATCTATTTACAAAAAAATAAAAACAAAATGACGAGATTTTCCTTTTAAAGAGAAACAAAAATGCTTTAGTTCTTATCTTCAAGCCCTCGAGGATGGATATTCAGTTTGTTGAAACAGAAAAAGGCAGAAAAAACTGTTTGTGTGCGGCCATCTGTTCTATAGAAAAAGAAGATCGAAGAGACTGTGCACTGCAAGTGTGAGAAATACTATAAAAATAACTGTCGAGCTCGAGTGAGTACATGCGGAAACACGATAATAAGGCAATCAAATGAACATAATCACGCTGCTAATGCAGCAAGTGTCGAAGCAGCGAAAGTCTGTGAGAAAATTCGCGAAAAGGCAAAAAGTACAACGGAGTCAGCTCATGCCCTATTGTCCGATGTTCTTAGAGAATGCAGTCAAGCAGCAATTGGTAAGCTTCCAAGCACTGACTGTATGAAAAGAACTGTGAGAAATATCGGATTTAAGAAGTAAGATGGACCTAGCCTTCCAACACATCGAAAAGACATAACTTTCCCGGAAGGATTGACAAAGTTGTCAAATGGCGACGAGTTTTTGTATTTTGATTCTGGAAATGTTGAGGACCGAATATTAATCTTTGCGACAAAGAAAAGTCTTGAACTCTCGTTAAAGTGCAAACATTGGTACGCCGACGGAACGTTTAAATCGGTGCCTTTGTTGTTTTATCAATTATACACACTCCATGGACTGGAAGAAAATACATCTATTCCTTTAGTATACGCTTTGTTACCTGGAAAATCAAATAGAAATTACGTAACATTACTAGAAAATATCAAAAAGTTTAATCGTATGCAAGCACCGTTAACAGTAACACTAGATTATGAAAAAGCTATGATTAAGGCTGTTAGTGAAGTGTTTAGCACCACACAGCAACGTGGGTGTTTTTTTCACTTTTCTCAATGCATTATGCGATCGATTCAGTCAAACGGCTTTAAGCAAAGGTACGAGACCGACGCAGACTTTGCATTAAGCCATACCTCTTGAAGCACAACCAGTTGTCGATTACATGGAGGATACCTGGATAGGTCGGCCTGATCGAAGACTAGTACGTCGACCTCCTCAGTTTCCACATAAAATGTGGAATGTGTATCAAGCCGTTTTGGAAGATCTACCTAAAACCAACAACTCAGTCGAGGGCTGGCATCGGGGTTTTGAGGCGCAGCTCACATCTTACCATCCTAACATTTGGAAGTTTGTGGAGTGCATCAAACGGGAACAAACATTGAGCAATGCCAAAATTGAACAATACCTTGCGGGACAAGAGCCCCCTTTGAAAAAGCGGAAATACCGTGACTCTGCCAAACGGATAAAAAGAATTGTATTGAACTATGATGCTAGTGAGCCTGTCATTGGCTACTTGAGGGGCTTAGCGCATAACATCTCTTTTTAATTAGTAAAAAGTTTTCCTTTTACAATTGAATGAAAATTTCTTTTTAAAGATATTCATATTTCAACATTTTTCAAGACATAAGAATAAAGGTTGAATTTATGTATTTTAACATTTTCTTTGAATTTGTTTTATTTCCATATTCTTTTGCAGATCATTGTTATATCAAAACAAAAAATGATTATGTGAATAATAAATACTTTATCTTTTATTCCTGTAAACTTTTCTTTGACCTCTATCAATAATAATAATAATAATAATAATAAATAATAATAATAATAATAATAATAATAATAATTATTATTATTATTATTATTATTATTATTATTATTGTTATTATTATTATTATTAAACAAACAAACAAACTCAGGGCAACAGACGAAAGCTAAATGACTGAAGTTACAAACAAACCACTTAAAAAACTAAAGGCAATGCAAATTAAATGACCAAAGTAGTCAATCGATAAATTGATGAATCGGTGAATTGCTTGGTCGATGAATTGCTAATCGATGAATTGTTGTCGATGAATTGTTATCGATGAATTTTCCTAGACTCTATCGAAACATATCGTACAAGACCTGAAGTGGTTCCTCTTCTTGCAATAACTGCAGGTCTTGCCATAAGCTGGACACTTCCTAATGTCCCAGATGTGACTGTTACTGCAGTAACGGCATCTGTCCACTGACTTGACTTTGGTTGCAGGCCTATCAGTTTTCCGTTCCTTGTGATCGTTAAACCTAGACTTGCTGGTAGTGTTTCTTTGCGCTCTGTCGATAGCTGTGGCATCCTCACGTTCAGTACGAATAATGGACATCTGCGTCGTGGACGATTCATGTGACTGACAAATCGAAAGAGCACCTGCTAAACTAAGTGCTTCTAAACGTAAAAATTTCCCCCTAAACCTGTCTTCAATGCAGCCAAACACCAACTGGTCTTGGAGGACATCATCTCTTTCAATACCATAATTGCAGTTCTTCACCAATGTTTTTAGCCTAGTCATATATGTGTCTAGTGATTCACCAGGATTCTGCTTGCAACTTCTAAACATACATAGTGCAGCAATTATTAGCTTCCTGGGTGCAAAGTATGCAACAAACTTTGAAATCACAGTGTCTAATACTTTAGATGGGTCAATCGTGACACCATTTAGCATCGGCGGTTGGTGGCCCGAAACTTAGGGTATTGTAAATCCTTAGGAGCTTGTCCCCTCCTAAGGTAAGCAATAGTGCAACACGTCCATCACTATGCTTATTATTCAAACCTGCTGCTAGGATATACAAGTTAAGTTTCTGCTTGAAAAAGCGCCATTCCGGTTCAGTATCGCCTGAGAGTGAAAGCTTGTCAGGTGTGCCTAAGTTTGCTGTAGTCATGTTGTTGTCGGGGATAGCCTAGGCTAGGTTAAGTGATAGTTACTTTCATTTATATTCCAGCGATGCTTATTGTAAATCATAATAAACTACCTTTGCATCCTGGTCCTGGGGCTTGTGTCTGTTGTCCTTGCACCTGACACCGTGTGATGGTACTTAATTAAAGTGTGAAGAAGCCGGCTCTTTTTCATCTTTATTGAGCATTTAAAACTGATACATAGATATGATCTATAACTTAGATAGAGCACAGTAAATGTTAATATTGTAACACTATTTTTTACACCAAACATCCCCTGCACCCTCCATATTGCATGGCCATTAATTCGTATACAAGATTATGCATCCAAGTTTTGCCAAATGCATTTTGTTGCACTGCAAATGTTTCACAAACAGGCCTTCATCTTTTTGTAAGCTCAAGTTGTTCTTTCTCATTGATTCTCATATCTACCAGGTATGTTACTTTACAGTCTAATTGTTAATGATGTGTCCTTATACTGTAATTCGTGCAATCCTCTCCATTATCTTTCCCCCATACAAAAGAACAAATTATTTCTTCTGCTCATTCCTTTGAGACCTTTCCTTACATCCAGGCATATCTTGCATCCCCATGTCAGCCACTCATTGGGGCTAACATCACAATGTTGCAGCACCTTACTTATGCACCAGGAGCCTTTCAGTTTTTCCAGCATTTGATTATTCAGATGAGCCTCTTTTGTATCTTATGCACTGCATAGCTCTTCAAAATACCTACTCATTTGATGCAGGTCGCATTCTCTTCAGACAGCAACTTCCTATTTCCGCTATTTCCATTTTTGTTCTTGGATCCATTTGCTCGTAAACCTTTCTCTCTGCTTTTATTTCCAAGTAGTATATTTTCCTTTTTAACTCCGTGATGTCATGCTCGAATTTAATTGTAAATTTGTATGTATTCCACCCTTCCTTGCCTTGCTAGGTTTGTCATTTTTAAAAACTTTTATCAACTTAGATTTATCTGCCTTATCTCTCCCTATCTCTCCCTTATCTAAATTTTCAAACGTTCTCGAAATTATTTGAAAATACTTTAAGTCGTCTCAGTGCTGCACTTATGTGCAGTTGCTTACACTGTATTATGAAAAATTATTTTTACATGATGGGTTCTTTTAAAACGGTTCACTCTTTTCTTGTATTTGTGCCTTTAAAATTAAAGCCCCATATTCCTTCATATACCCGCTTGTTCTCCTCCCTCCCTCCCTCCCTCCCTTCTCCCAGTTTGGTGGAGGGTCTGCTACTTCTTACCACATACTCGTAGTTGACACATTCCACTTGGAGTTAAACACTTGTTTCGCCGGTGTTCTATCCTTTCATTGATTTTTACTTTTCTTCCTCACTTTTCCACTTTTTCCTTGAAAGGTCTCTGATCTCATGGCGTCTTGAGATTTTAATGACATACAGAAAACGTCCTCGTCTGGTTGTTTATCAGTTAAGTTTTTCCTTTGGAATGAAAGGTACTACTTATCGAAATTCGGAAAGAAAGGGAAAAAGAGCACATCCTGGTTGTGATTCTGAAAGTGACGTGGACCGGTGGTGAAGCCAGCGCGACAAACCGTACTGTATCTCGGCGGCCGATACGGTTACGTTTGTTTGGATGTTGTACACGTTGGTTGTTTAAACTCTTGTTGTAACTAAGCATGCTTTTTGTCATAGCGACACGTTAAAGTTACAAAATTAGTTTCACTGTCGAATTTAAGTGTTTTTTTCCAAATTGAACTGCGCAGACAAGCAGCGACGAGGAGACGATTAGTTAATTTTTGTCAAAGTGAAAGCGCCTTGTTTATAAGTGAATTGCACAAAAAGGCAGACGAACACGCGAGGAAAAAAGCTCTGTCAACTTTTTTTTTTTCATAGATAAACCACCTTGTCTCTATTTGTATTGTAATTCAGTTGCGAAAACTTATATTTTTTTTTCTTTTTTTTGCATCACGCTCACGATTCCGCTGTCTTATGCACCTGTGCTACAGTTTCACACAAAATTGTCCCTTTCCGAACCTCACTTATGAAAGGTCTCTTCCACCCCTTCAGTTATCCATTGCAAAACAATCTTAGGGGCGTGTCAAAACTCTTAACGATCAGTTTTAACCCTTAGCACCAGGTAAGTCGGCTATCAGATGATTTGCCCACAGCTGCCTTCTCAGAGCAGCGACTGATTTCATTTCATCAAGGTTATCTTCTTGACAGGGTATATTCTCTTCGTATTGTAGTTATAACTATGAATGTAGAATTTAGCTATTGTCCATTACATTGCCTCTATAATGTTTTTATTTTTTATTTTAACGATTTATGCTGTAGAGACTGCAAAGAGAGTTTATAATGTAATCAGTGCGAGGGTCACAAACAAAACCTGACTACTGTCAGGTCACTGTGATATATAATTAATACTATGGTTGCATTAGCTGTAAAAATCTGGTTACTGTTAGGTGTTAGTGCTGGGATGAAGAGATGGTTGATTTAGTGTGTGTTCAGGGTTTCAGGGGCTCCAGATGTTAGGGTTAATTAATAATACAAACAGGAAATAAGTTCTAGTAATGTCCACAACTATAAAAACTGAAATTTTGTTTTACCAAGGATTTGAAGCTATTGTATTATCAGGCCCCATTTGCTGGTGTAGCATAATTCTTTTTACCCTCTAGAGTGTGGATTCAGTTATTGGACAAAGCTCCTTAATGAGAGAAAATTTTAGAGTTAAAACAACAGAATATATTCAGGTTATGGAAAATGCTGAGCTACAAAATATTTAAATACAGGTATGAATGATAAAGATTGAAATCAAGGATTAGGGGCATTCCTGGTTACAATCAAGGCTGTATGATATGGACTGTTGTTCTGAATACTTGAGGGCCATACATAGCTATCTTTGTCTGTTCATAGATATAAAGGTAGTATACATTTTGGTAATGATCAAGAGCTTTTATGGAGCAATAAATTTCAGTCATGGTGATGACTGCAAAGCCAGTCTGATTTAATTGCTGACAGAATGTTAGTGATATCTTGAATCATTATCAGGTAATAATAATAATAATAATAATAATAATAATAATAATAATAATAATAATAATAATAATAATAATAATAATAATCTTTATTTCAGCTCAGGGCCTATATACATGGAATATACAAATACAATACACACAATCTAGAAACATAAGATAACATGATATATAATAATAAAAATAATAATCGGCAGTATCCACACAGTTGCCGAAGAAGTAGGAAAACATAGGATTCATAATAATGGCAATGACAGTAATTATATGGGGAATAATAGTAAACAAAAAATGTTGAAAATGATAACAATTAAAAATACAGATTGAAAACGATTAATTTCCAGCTAGGGACCTTAGGTGGTTACAGAAGTCAGGCTCAGAAGGCTAAATACGAAAATTGAAAATTGCAAAGCTCTACAATGATATTAAACACAGTAATAATAAAAAAAAGGAAAAATACCAATAATAACAAGAAACGTAGAAATATAATAATAATAATAATAATAATAATAATAATAATACTAATAATAATAATAATAATAATAATAATAATGACAGAATCTGGAGGTGTCACTTCATAATTGCAAAAACAGAGAATAAGTCATTTAGGGAACAAACGCCTTATTATCCCATGTTTCCCACAATTTAGATCTTCTTCTTGCCTCACTGCTTAGGAAGCTTTGTATGAGCGAATTGCTGCTGTTTCTCAGACGGGTGATCAGACTGGACATTGTTCGCCTCACAATGATTTTCAAGTTATCCAGGCGGTTTTCTATGAACATCTGCGTGGCGGAGTGATAGCAAGGAGTGTTTGTGAGGCGCCTCAGAATGTCTTTGTGAACAACTGTGATACGTCTCATGATCTCTCGGGTATAGTTCGTCCAAAGGGAACACCTATACATACTGTAGCAGTACGAGCGGAAGAGCAGCAGTTTCTTGTCTCGGTGACAGAAGGCAAACCTCCTTGCAATCTTGTTGCCAGTTGCACATAGTTTACGACGCCTCTGTTCTGTCTGCCGTATCTTTTAGGTCGTCTGTGATAATGTGGCCCAAATACGGAAATTCATGCACGAATTCCAGACGATGATTTCCGAGGAAAATTTGTGGTTCTGCAATATGCTTGAGCGATCTCGGGAGCAGCGACATACTGCACACTGGGTCTTGGTTTCGTTGTATAGGATATCAGATTCTCTGCACATTGGCGGCAGGTGTCGATGAGTCGCTGGAGACGTTGCATTGATGGGGAAATCAGAACCATATCGTTGGCGTAACAGAGGTTGTTTATTGTTGTTTCGTTGATAGAGCATCCGATTGGGAGTGAGTTCAATTTGACATTCAGGGCATCTGTGTACGTGTTAAACAGGTAAGGAGAGAGAATGTCCTCTTGCCGGAACCGGTTTAGGGAGCCAAAAGTGTACGACAATACGTTACCTCATTTGACGCAGAATTGCTGTGTGGGGAACCAACAACATAAAATGCCAGTTAGATATAGGGGTGTGCCTCGTTTGTGCAGCTTCAGGAAGAGCTTCAGGTAGTTTACTCTGTCAAGTGCTTTTGTCACATCTACAAAGGAAAACAGGAGAGGCTGATGATAGGTAATAGTTCAGCACTTCTTTCATGATGTAGATGCAGATGCAGGTGTCGGTTGAGTGGTTTGCTTTAAAACCGAACTGGTTGCCAGTAGTGTGTGAGATGGGTTGGGTATGTTGACGACATAATTTGTGTTTGGCCAGGGAGCGAAGATGTAAATAACTTTTTTTGCCAAGTTAAATCAATTAGTATCATCAACTAAATTCACTATGGAAATGGAAAACGATGGGTGCTTACCTTTTTTGTATGTCCTCAGTGTTTTCATCTGTGTTTTTAAGAGCATTAAGTGTATGTAGCCCTGAATACATCGATGAGGAAATAGATAAGGTTAGGAATAAGGCAAGAAATTGAAATATCCTGACAGTGTATTAAACAATGCATTAGAAACGGCAAAAAAGACTATGTATCACAACCAAAAAGAACCTTACAACACAAAATATTTGCTTGTACTGCCTTACAATAATAGTATGAAAGATATCCCCATCTTCTTGAAAATTTTGGTGCTAATGTCGCACTTAAGAACAGTAAAACATCGAAACATGTAGTTATCAAGAACTCTCCTGACAATACTAAAGGGTGTGTATATAAAGTTCCATGTAAGTCTTGTGAAACTTTTATATTGGCCAAAAATGGGTAAAGCACTGGAAAATAGAATAGAACAGCATAAAAAAAATGTGTGAGATATGCACAGGGGAACAGTGGTATTTTTGTACATGTTAGTGAGAACAATCATGCTATCAACTGGGAAGGGGCAAAAAGGAAGGAATAATATTGAATTTAGCTATGTTAAAGAAAGTTACAGCCATAATATGAATATCAGTCAGGGGATGTATAAAACTTGATCCTTTAATATCAAAAGAAATTTGTAAATTGTTTAAATTTTAAGGTAGGCAGTAGAGATGTATGGAAATAAGATTATCATATTTGTAAACACAGTACGAGGGTAGCATTGCTAATGAGTTTTCCAACCCCACCTCCCTGACACCTGTCAGGTGTGGATCTGTAGTCTCCCTTGTTCGGTGCGTTTATCAGTATTGTCCCCTGAGAGTATATTGTGATTTTTAGCCAAATGAGTCTTGAAGGCTGCTCCTACCTTGACACCCACCTGTGGGTGGATCTGTAGTCTCAAACGGTTGTGTATGTTTGTCAGTACTGTACTGTTTTTGTAGTATATATATTTGTGACTTCTAATACTATGTATCAGTCCATCGTCAATGGCTTGGAAATAAATTCGAAACCAGTCAGGACCTACACCCTATCTCTTATTTTTCACCTGTGGTAATGTGTGATATATATTATATATATATATATATATATATATATATATATATATATATATATATATATATATATATATATATATATATATATATATATAATATATATATATATATATCGTGAACAACAGTAGATATAGTTAAGTGGTAAATAATGTTGCCAAAAAAAAAAGAATTTTTGAGGTTTAAAAAAATTTCGTGCAAATTTAGCTGATTACAATTTTTTTATAGCCAGGTTTATTGGATTTGTTATAAATTTTATAAATATATTTATATATAAATATATATAAATACAATATTAGCTGATTACACTATATATAAAATGGTCAGTTTTATAGCCATATCCTATACATATATATACATAATATATATACATATATATATATTATATATATATATATATATATATATATATATATATATATATAAATATATATATATATATATATATATATATATATATATACATATATATATATATATATATATATATATATATACATATATATATACATATATATATATATATATATATATATATACATATATATATATATATATATATATATATATATATATATATATATACATATATATATATATATATATATATATACATATATATATATACATATATATATATACATATATATATATATATATATATATATATATATATATATATATATATATATATATATATATATATATATACATATATATATATATATATATATATATATATATATATACATATATATATATATATACATATATATATATATATATATATATATATATATATATATACATATATATATATATACATATATATATATATATATATATATACATATATATATATATATATACATATATATATATATATACATATATATATATATATATATATATATATATATATATATATATATATATATATATATATATATATATACATATATATATATATATATATATATATACATATATACATATATATATATATATATATATATATACATATATATATACATATATATATATATATATATATATATATATATATATATATATATACATATATATATATATATATATATATATATATATATATATATATATATATATATATATATATATATATATATATATATATATATATATATATATATATATATATATATATTATGAGAGGGGGTAAAAGTGTGTCAGACTTTACTTTAATAATCTTGGCCTTACAAAACCCCTCATAAGCCCACAAACGGAATAATTTAAAGAATAAGAATAATTAATATTTGGTAGGTCGCCAAGTGAGAAATTGCTTCTTACCACTGATTTATTTTACGCAAATAACAGTAAATTCACTGTGGACTAATGGATAATCTCACTAAAGTAAGTGGGAACAGGGCACAACAGGAATCAAATGAATGGGTAATTAATGCATCAATGTCCCAAAGGGTACATGTACATAGCCACTTGCAAGTAGTCATTAAGCCCAAACGGCTGCGAAATTCTACCAGCCTTGGTACGATCAGATTTCTTCAGGCAGTCGGGAACACAGAGGTACGGCTACATAGGTGACTGCACTGATAACACTCCTGGAAATGAAACAATTCCAGATAAGACTATTACCGAATTACAATCTCTAAATGAGTTAATGCAAGAATTGGAGGGAATTTCTTTACTCACTTCTTAGCAAGGGGCGAGAATTACTTATGCACTGGTCAAGGAATTACACACCAGGTATAGCATGGTTGCTGCTTAAGTCAAAGAGATAAAAGATTACTTGAGCGTTGAAATGCGAGAGTGAGATGATAAAAGCGAGTCAAAGAAAAAGACACTAGCCAACCAATTTCCCCTCCAAGGCACATACTATCTTTGCTTCCTGTTATTGCTTGCACATGCGACGTTATGTTGCGGTGATCCAAATTTATCGGCGACATCTGGGAATGGCACAACCAGTCCAGTGTGAGAAAAGGTGAGTTCCACAGCCCCATGGCTAGGGATTTGTTTGGGCAGAGATTTCCTGTGGTTGTGAGTCAACTGAGCTGAAGATGGAGGCTACCCTCGTCTTATATGGCCTCATTTGTTACCAGGGGCATTGCTTCGCATGGCAATGTCAGCGCATGCTTGGGAATCAAGGAAAGAGGTCTACGGTCAGTAAAATGAGGAAACTCAGCAGGGGCTTAGTTAAATTTGAGGAATAAGACAGGGGAAACAGCTACCTATCCCAGGTGTGTTCCTCTGGGACCCATAAAACCCAACCCTTGAAGAGGGGTGCGAATGATAATTGCTAAAACTCAACTCACACTCCAAGGCTTGTGGGCCTGCCTGTACCCCTACTCTCTGGTATTTTCCCCATAAGGTTCTTATGAGTTAGCGATCCTGCAACGATAACCATTGAAGCTCACCCTTTAAGCAGACATTCCACTCCCTTTTGGGCATGAAGGTCTGCGCTAGCAAGCCGCTGGTATCGGTTATGTTAAGTACTTCCTCCCAATGGGTCCTTGCCTATGCAAATGGAAATAGTCTGAGATATAACCCTAACTTATCCCCTGAGGAGGAGTGAGCTTGCTAGCTAACTTAACTTGATGTCCCTAATGCTAGAGTAAGGGGTGTCTGCATTTATTTAAAGGTACTGTCTATGGAATAAAATGAACTGGCAATGCTATCGACTCAAGGTCATAAAGTAGCTGACTGAATTTCACACAGAACTAAGCTAATGCGGCCCCAAAATGATAACTAGCTACGTGCAGAGAATAATTTAAATTACAAAGGAGTCATTCAATCTATGACATAATGTACATGGACATGAAGTATGTTAATAATACAAGTCTATCAGAATGAAGATAGTGAAAGACACAAGTTAGTTATTCTATGATACATGCTACAAAATAATACAAAAATGCAACAGAAATGCTAAGATGGCTAAGACATGCTCTTCAGCTTGTTGGGGCTAAAGAACAGACTTAGCGAAGTACAAAATAAATTTTCTCAATACAACAATACTAACTAGTGTAGGAGACAACCCTAGACATTTTTTCTGGATCAGAGGCTAGGATTGCTCTATTAAGATGAGGCACTGTTGCAGCTATATGATACGAGCGCCATGAGAGCCCAGTGGCTCTAGTAAGGTTACCTGGACCTTCTACGCCCTCTACTTCTCTTCTTCTTTGGATTTTGTTAAGCCTTAGACCAAGATGATCCTTGGGCCAGGTATATGGATTTTGCTGCTGCTTGCGGAACAGGCACTTAGTAGGCTACCGCCTCAGCTGCTTTGACAGCCAGGCCAGTGGTGGTGCTAACTAGTTCTGCTAGCTTTTGTGGCATGGCCTCAGTGTGGGTGACCAGCTTAAAGAGGAAGGTTCATTCACCAGAGTCTTGTCTTCTGGGGACTGCGATGAAGTCAACGAGTTGGGTGGAGGTGTCAGAGGTTCACAGGTTACAAGGACCAACTTGGGCATGGCTTGTGAGGCTGTGATAGGGAACGAGCTTCCAGTGAGGTCATGGGAATCATGAAAAGACTCTACTGAACTTTGGGCTGGTTCTAGGCCGGACACAGGTAGCGGGGCCAGGCCAGTAGACAAGACGGGGGGCTAGATTGGGATCTCCTGAAGGGAGATTGGCATTGTGCGCTGGCACTGGCACTAAGGCAGGCACTGGCACTAAGGCAGGCTCAGGCACTGGATTTGGAGAGGGGATGTCAATGGCCTCGGGACCACAAGTGCCAGACACCCATGGTTGTACACTTCGCCAAAAACCAGTATCTGGCTCTGTGGGGGGCTCAACAACTTGACTGGTTGGAGCACCACACTCGCCAGGCATAGGCACTGGCTATGGCTCAACGGCAGGGTTGGAATTAACAACAGCAGCTGACGTCGATGCCCACAGGGTAGGACCCTTGACTGACCTGGATAGGGGCTGAAGAGGAGGGGTCCTGTCCTAGGAGGAGGTCATAGCCTCCAGGAATATGGCTGGCTATCATACAAATCCTACTTTTGTGTGGTCTAGTGACCCTCAGTCGGACTGTCCAGAGTGTCAGCCACCAATTATTAATGCCTTCAATAGTTACAGGCTTGTTTCCTTGAATAATGGCCCCCATAGGGCACCTTGTCTTGCTTTATGAGGGAGATTTGAGTGCCAGTGTCTTCAAAAGCTGAGACCTGTTGAGCTTGGTAACCACCTTGAGGAGGTGCAACATGAATAGGGCCTGCAGCTGGGGGTCCTAAAGTGGGTGAATGTGTGGCCACTAGGGCAATAATTGTGGGAGTTTTATTTCCTGGACAATCCTTAAAATTCGAGGAATGCCCGTATTTCTTGTGTGTGACAATAAACTTCACTGTAATCTCTATGAGGAGCAGTTATGGTGTGAGAAGGCTGGGAGTTCTGGTTAGAGGGTGCTTTGACATGGTTCCCCCTTTAGCTTTGCACTGGGCTTCTAAATGCCCTACTTTTTTTACAATTAGTACATACAGGTGGATTAGAAGATAGTCCATTCTTTGGTCGGACTGCTGAGGCAATGGGGTCAGGAGGAACTATGCGCCTATTTGAAGTGCTGGAGGCTGGGTGGTACGTCTCGTATGCATCGGCCAAGCGGCAGCACTCAGTGAATAATTTTGGCTGCTTCTCGCCAATGTATAAGGCCAAAGGTTTAGGAGTGTAATAGAGGAAGTCTTCAAGCTGCATTCGATTCAGTATATCCAATATGTTCAATGTATCCAAAGTGTCAATGCACCTTGGTAAGTTGCAAGTCTTTTTATAGGACCAGTTGGCCCATGTTTGATTGATCTCTTTGGGAAGACCTTGCCACCTTTGCCTTCATCGCTCAGGCATAAGCTCATATGCCGTTGCTATGGCCATCCTGACCACCTCAAGGTTTCCCCCTACCACCATTTTCTAAGGAATTGATGGCGTTCTGAACCTTTCCGGCCATGTGTTTTGCAAGAGCCATGGCCTTCTCAGTGTTAGTCAGATTATACTCAGAGAAGATGGTCTCCACATGATCTAGTCATGCTTCTGGCTCTTTTCTTGTTCCAAGAATAGTTCATGCTGTCACTCTTTTTCTTTCTCTTGGAGCTACTTTTCCTCCCTTTCTTTTCTTTCTTGGCACTCCTCCTCCCTTTTGGTTCTTTCTTTCTTGGCAGCATTGATCTGGGCTTGAACCCACTTTTGCTAGATCTGGCGCCTTCATTCCCAGAAGTTTCCCCTGCCTCTGTGAAGGTTTTGGTTTCCTCAGCTGCAGACATGTTGCTGATGCTTAGAGTGGGGTCTGATCTTCCCCAGAAATGCTAAAATCTTAGGATGGTCACACACACACAAAGGGCGTGGATGGGAAATGGCACTGCACTGGCAGAGTGGATTCAAAATAAGGAAGTGGGCTTTAGAAGGCTCTACTGGAATGGAAGTGTCCCTTAGGAATGGTGACACTTGGAATGGGAATGGGAGTGCCCCTGGAATAAGAATGGCACTGGCACCAAATGTGCACTGTGGTTCCGAAGAACTGAATAATTCAAAGGCCCATAAGTGCAATTAATAGGTTTGCAAGGCACAAAAAATGTGCAGATTGGTTCATGAGGAACGATGGACTGTTACGAAGAACGGTAAGAGTGGTTCATGAAGAACAGTTTGGTTAAGTTTCCACGAGGCGATCAATAGTCAAGCCAATCATGCATAGGCTGATTGCTTAAAGCAATTAATTAAATGGCACGTAGTGGACGATGGCACTTAGTAAGTTTGGTGTATATAAAACACAGGAAATGCTTAACAGGCACATACAGAGCCGGCTATGAATGAAGATTTGTGTTCAATAAGAACAGATTAAAATAAGTACATGGACCTCCAGGGCGACAACGAGCCCAAGATTAGGCTGTGTAATAACACAAAAAATAAAATCAGGACAATAAGTGCAATAAGTAAGTACAGGCTACTAATGAGTTTGCATATTTCCCTATTGGGATATATATATGAGACTGGAAAATACCAGTAAAATGCTGCCTAGTACTTTAAATGGTTTGCTTTACTTGCAGCAATAATTATATTCACTTGTCCAAGACGTAGCGGAAAATCAACACTTGAGGACAGTGGTTTTATGTAATACGTGATTCCAGAGATTTATACCTGACATGTAAATTTTGGGTTTGTTTACTCAAGGAACTCGAGTATTTGAAAGACAATGGTTATATTTGAATCAACTCATGTAGCCAATTTAATGATACCTGCTCCCAACAATGGTGGATAACAAGGAATAACTTAAGAAAAGAATTCTCTCTCTACAGAATGAATAAACTGATAGCATATAAATGGACATGTAAAGTCTCCATTTTTTTAAAATCAAGAATGACTACGCTCTCAAGTAGTAATAATAATAAGGGTGTGCTTTCCTTTCACGCTACAGTGAAAAGACTTCCGGACAGCATTGCGATTCGTTTGACAAGCCAATGACTCCATTATAGAGGCTTTGTTTTGACAGTTCCAGGTTGCTCGCGTCTATGCGTCTGACAGCTGACCGCTGCTTCAAGATGGCTGTCTTGTTATGACAGTTCAAGGCCAGACAAACAGTATGCACATGGTTGGGTGTGATTGTTTATAAGCACCGTTGGCTCACTGAGCGAGTAGCTACCCGAACACTCGAGGTTCTCTCTTTATTTATGAGATAAAAAAAGAAATACATTGAAAACACAAATAATCATTCTACGAGGCTATGAATTTTTTAAAACAAAGCTGAGGTGATGGTCTACCTTGTATGTCGGTGGGCTGAGAGTTGTCTGACTGCTGTCTGGGTAGGTTGGTAGGCGGTTGCAAATGTGGCACTTCCTGTCCTAACTTCTTGATTCTGAAATTCCATGATCCTAATTGAAGAGAAATTGCACACTTTCCTATTGATACCCATAGCTAGGGGTTCACTACTACCTCACGGCTAGCTAATTTCATGCAAGGTATGCCAACATACAAATGGCAAGAAAACTCTAACTCAATAACTCACTAACTCTCAACCCTCTACCAATGGATGGAAGGCGACACACACTGGTCTACACTAGAGAAATGTTTGCAGAGCGTAAATTCTGCGGTCACTAACTTATTTTTATCGTGATCGAGGTTCATGTTAAAATTATTTATGAACGAAATTTACGAACTCCTAATCACTAGTTTCAAGACGTGTGGCATGCATTATTCACTGCTTTCCACTTTCCTATTTCACGAGTTTGATATAAAATTTACCCTAATAAATACCTTGCATTCCTGGTTCCAGATTGCCTTTGGGAGAATTAATGTTGCAGGTTCGTATCAATTCTACGAGTCTAGCTAGCGGATGCTAATTGCTAATTAACTCGAAGAGATACTGGCTAAGGTCGTCAATGTTATGGATTATGAGGGGGGGGGGTAACTGCGTGTCTGACTTTACTTCATTAATCTTGGCCTTACAAAACCCCTCATAAGCCCACAAACAGAAGCATTTAAAGAATAATTAATATTTCGTATTTCGCCAAGTGAGAAATTGCTTCTTAACACTGATTTATTTTATTCAGACAACGTGGTAAATTCACAACGGGACTAATGGACAAATCTCACTAGTGGGAACAGGGAACAACTGTAATCAAATGAATGGGTAATTAATGCATCAATATCCCAATAGGGTACATGTAAATAGCCACTTGCAAGTGGTCATTAAGCCCAAACGACTATGAAATTCTGTCAGCCTTGGTATGGGCGGATTTCTTCAGGTAATCGGGAACATAGAGGGACGGCTACATAGGTAACTGCACTGATAACACTCCTGGAAATGAGAAAATTCCAGATAAGACTATTACCGAATTACAGTTTGTCTATAAATGAGTTAATGCAAGGAGGGAATTCCTTTACTCTACTCACTTCTTAGCAAGGGGCCAGAATTACTTTATACGCTGGTCAAGGAATTACACACTGGGTATGTAAGGGCGGGATTGAGTGACACACTGGCTGGGTGTTGACTGGTTTATTGGTGGTTCCTTACTGAATGAATGTACAGAATCTTCGAAGTTGTTATTGGCTGGTGCGAGCTGCAAAGTAGCATCTACACACAGACAGGGCAAAACAGAGGTAATGTTTCGAACATCTGTGTTTGTCGGCAGACAAACAGATGGCGATTGTGAGAGACATAATAAAT
Source organism: Macrobrachium rosenbergii (assembly GCF_040412425.1). NCBI lineage: Eukaryota > Metazoa > Arthropoda > Malacostraca > Decapoda > Palaemonidae > Macrobrachium > Macrobrachium rosenbergii. The sequence goes on along the minus strand of NC_089788.1, from coordinate 26,847,504 downwards.
GTACAATGATAAAACAATGGAAAGGCCAGGAAATTCCACATATGAACAATTGCATGAAATTCGAGACAGATTAATGAATACGAGCAATGCAGTAGCATAATATATGTGGATTGGCGAGAGACTGGCGTCTTCACAAACAGAAAGAAAAAAATAAGTATACCTTAGTTTTACCAGACCACTGAGCTGATTAACAGCTCTCCTAGGGCTGGCCTGAAGGATTAGACTTATTTTACATGGCTAAGAACCAATTGGTTCCTTAGCAACTGGACCTACAGCTTATTGTGGAATCCGAACCACATTATAGCGAGAGATGAATTTCTATCGCCAGAAATAAATTCCTCTAACTCTTCATCAGCCGGCAGGGGAGTTGAACTCCGGCCCATCGAGTGACAGTCCGCAGCTCAACCGACTCTCCTAACTAAGAGCTAAATAAACATACATACAGTTTGATACAGAAGATTCGGTGGAACATTATGAGTACATGATTGGAATGCTTGCATGGCAATGCAAGTAGTGGTGATTGTACATAAATCGAGACAACAATGGTTAGGGAGAAACAGATGGAAATATTGTATGGTGGAAGTTGCGTTCCTTGAGAGAGAGAAAACGGGATGCTCTTGTTTCTCTCTTTGTCCCCTCCGATGGATGATGAACACGTGTGCTCGAAAGAGACCGCGATCGGTGCGACGGATCTCTTACAGGTATAGCATGGTTGCTGCTTAAGTCAAAGAGATAAGAAATTACTTGAGCACTGAAATGCGAGAGAGAGATGATAAAAACGAGTCAAAGAAAAAGAAACTGGCCAACCAGTTTCTCCTATAGGGCACGTACCATCTTTGCTTCCTGTTATTGCTTGCACACACAACGTTATGTCAAGGTGATCCAAGTTTATCGGCGACATCTGGGAAAGGCACAGTCAATCCAGTGTGAGAAAAGGTGAGTTCCACAGCCCCATGGCTTGGGACTTGGTTGGGCAGGGATTTCCATTGGTAGATGGAGGCTACCCTCGCCTTATGTGGTCTTGTTTGTTACCAGTGGCATTGCTTCAGACGGAATCGCAAACGCATACCTAGGAATTAAAGAAAGAAGTCTGTGGCCCGTAAAATGAGGAAACTCAGAAGGTGCTTAATTAAATTTGAGGATTAAGACAGGGGAAACAACTACCTATCACAGGTGTGTTCCTCTGGGATCCATAAAACCCAACCCTAGAAGAAGGTGCGACTGATAATTGCTGAAACTCAACTCACATCCCAAGGCTTGTGGGCCTGCCTGTACCCCTACTCTCTGGTATTTTCCCATTAGGTTCTTAAGAGTTAGTGATCTGGTGGCAATAACTGTGTATATATATATATATATATATATATATATATATATATATATATATATATATATATATATATATATATATATATATATATTATATATATATATATATATATATATATATATATATATATTATATATATATATATATATATTTATAAATATATATATAAATATATATATTTATATATATATATATATATATATATATATATATATATATATATATATATATATTATTATATATATATTTATACAATACATATATCTGTATATATATGAAGTTCATTGGGAATATTTTAATTTATAGCTGTTGGCATCAAAAGTTGTACCCTTCTAGGCATTTCAAAAGCTTTGCAATCCCAGGGGAGATACAAATCACGGCAGCGTTTCTTCTTGATTTTATTTCAAATACAACAAAACCTTCAACCCTACAAGCAGAAACAAACGAATGCTCAGTAAGATAAAATTCTCATTAACGTTCAGACAAAATATTACCATAACCAATATAAAGCAAAATTAACAGATAAATAAATAACATACCAGTTCCGTTACAGTATACAGTGATAAGACTGGATAATACCAGGCAGTTCTGCTTAGAGTTTATCTAAGCGTTCGCTTTACAGTGCCGACAGAATGAGCCAACTCGAAGTTTTGGTAAATTTCAGGTCCGTCATCTAATTTACATTTTCTAAAAATATTCCCTTCCGCTAATATTTTAACCAGTGAATGGCTAATTCCTCCGGTCAACAGGTCCGTGAAGGTAGTTCCGTTCGTGCGATCCATTTGGCCGCTCATTAGCTGTCCTGTTAAGAGTTGTTATTTGCCAATTGGTGCTCCGAGTGCTTAAAGGTCATCTGCAGGAGAACATACAGTGCTACACACAACCCCCCTACAATTTTACGATGCCCTCATCGTACACACTCAGTCCCCATCTATTCGTACTACCATTACCAGCTCCCGACAAAGAAAAACAATTTACAACTCTGATCATTGTCTATTTCGTATCCTCTCTGATCTTCTCAGTACCGGGGCATTAATTATTACTTCTTGCTCTTGTTCAACCTCTTCATCAACAGTAACTTTAGGTTCACTATAACCATGTTTACTAAAATCAAACCCAAACCTAGTTAAAACTACTTCCATATCAGGCATTTCTAAGCTACTGTCATCCATATCAACTGTTTCTACATGATTATTATTTTCCGTATCCAAATCAGCAACATTTTCTTCCCCCTCATTCCTCTCTACCTCAACTAACGGTTTAATATTCCTTCGGTGGATAACCTTAGCTTCACTTCCTTCTGGTCTAATTCTATACAAACCACAGTCCTTGTTAAGTACTTCTTCAATTACCCATTTCCTTTTACCGAATTTATCTCCTAGTTTCGCTCTTCCAATGATTTTATTTTCTCGTAATAAAACCTTTTGTCCTACCTTCAAATCACTTTCTCTGGACTTCCCTAGCATAGGCTTTGCTTTTGATACCCAGTTCTTTTGTGTGTTCCTTCTAACCAAATCCCAAACTTCTTTTTGCATTTTGCATTGCTGACCCAACCAGTCTCCGTCTTGAAATCTGTATACATCTTCCAGATACCCCCAGGTCTCGATCGAAATACATGGTTCCCTTCCGAAAAACAAGAAATATGGAGAAAACTCTGTCACCGAATGAGGTGTTATATTATACGCAAAAACTAAACTCTGCAAATACAATGGCCATTTGTTCTTCTTCTCCTCCTCCAAACTTCTAAGTAGTCCGTACAGAGTTCTATTCATTCTTTCCACCTGACCATTTCCTTCAGGGTGATATGGAGAAGTACGTGATTTCTTTACATTAAATCTTTTGCAGATTTCCTTAATGAGAGCACTTTCAAAATTCCTCCTGATCAGTATGAAGCTGCTGAGGAATTCCAATTTATAAAAGAACTCTTCCACCAAAATTTTAGCCACTGTTGTCGCTTTCTGATCCTTCGTTGGATATGCCCACACGTATTTGCTAAACAGATCACTTAAAACTAAAATATGCTCCTTGCCAGAGGTTGATCTTTCTACGGAACAAAAATCTATCGCCACGATCTCCATAGGCTGAGAAGTTTCCACATGAACAGGAATGGCATATCTGTATGGTAATTCATCTTTTGTCCTTAAACAAGTTTTACAATTTCATATGAAATCAGTTACAAATCTCTTCATGTTGGGCCAATAAACCCTAGAGTTTAGCAATTTGCAAGTTCTATCTATACCCTGATGCCCCAGCTTGTCATGAGTTTCGATTAAACACTTCCCCCTTAAATGAACAGGAACGGCTAATCTATATTTCATGTCACCTAACTGATCCATATGAGTCTTATAAAGAGTGTCATTTCTTATCACAAGACTTTCTTTCTCTTTTTTCCACGTAACTAATTCAGGTTTAAAAATACTGTTTTCTAACTGAATATTTTCTCCTTCTATCCATTTCCTTACAATCTTTAAAACTGGGCAAGCTTTCTGTTTATTAACAACATCCTCCCACTCTAAAATCTGATGTTTACTTATGGCACAAACAAAATTTGTGTCCTCATGAGGAGCTACCCAGACTTCGTCTTCATTCATCACTATCTCCTCTCCAGGCATGCGTGACAGAATGTCGGCTTTAACATTTTGTTTTCCTGGTCTGAATTTGAGTTCAATGTCAAATACTGACAAATCAGCCACCCATTTTTGTTCTGTATGATCAAGTTTTGCTGTGCTGAGATTGCTCAAGGGGGCATTGTCAGTATACACTATGGACTTTGTGCCAATAAGATAGTTTTTAAACTTTTCAGTAACAACCCACTTCAAAGCACACAGTTCTAGTTTCCGTGTTTCTTTCGTGCGGTTTCAATGACCTACTTGCATAAGCTACAGGATGCAACTTACCCTCCTTATATTGGGACAAAACAGCACCGAGCCCATCGTAACTGGCGTCTATTTCTAATATACACGCTTTCCCAAACTCAATCCCTGTCAGTACTGGGGCAGCTATCAATTTCTCTATTAATGTCTGGAAGGCCATTTCCGCATCTTCTGTCCATTAATCATTAATCTTTTGACTGGATTTCTTCTTTTCCCCTTTCAATAACTCATTGAGTGGCTTGGCAATTTTCGCAAAATTTTTAATGAATCTTCTATAAAATGTTGCAAATCCCAGAAAGGCTCGCACTTCCTTAATAGTTTCAGGTCTCTTCCAGTTCTTCACTGCTTCAATCTTACTTAACTCAGGTCCTATTCCTTGATCACTAATGCTAAATCCTAGATAACTTACACATGTTGGTAAAAAATGACATTTCTTCGGCTTTAATTTCATTCCATATGACTTTATGCGCTCCAACAATGCCTCCAATCTTGATAAGTGTTCATCTATGGTCTTTGAAAATAATATCGTATCATCCAAATAAATGACTAGAAATTCAAAAAACATATCTCCCAAAATATTCTCCATACATCGTTGAAAGGTTGCTGGGCTGTCTGTCAAACCCATTGGACACCTGCGGTACTGGAAGTGTCCCCATGGTACAGAACATGCCGTTTTCTCTCTATCCTCTTTCCTTCGTAAAACCTGGTGATACCCCTGTGCAAGGTCAAAAGTGGAGAAATATTCGGCCCCTTCCAACGCATCCAGGCACTCCGCTACTCTAGGAAGAGGAAATGCATCCTTTAAAGTAATTTCATTTAATTTCCTGTAATCAATGCACAACCTTAACCCTCCGCCTTTTTTTCTTACAAGGACTATAGGTGCTGCATAAGGACTTGCGCTTTCTTCAGTTACACCCCGTTTCTTTAAGTCATCAAGCAACTGTTTGGCCTCAGGAATCAACGTGGGTGCTATTCTCCTATACGGCAATTTGATAGGCTTCCCACAGGACAATCTAATGGAATGCTCCCACCCCTTTATCAAACCCAGGTCCGAATCATTTAACTCAAAACAGTCCTTATATTTGTAGAGTATCTTATCAAGTCTTAACAAATCCAATTCGCTCAAGTTACTTTCATCGACATTTACTCCCAACTTCCGTCTGTGATTTTGAAGTTCCTCCTCTTATATTGCTTCATTATGCTCGTTATCATCATCCTCCTTACACTCCACTATGCCAAGTTGCACCCTGGCCAATATGCTACCTGCTTCAATGCTAACACTAACTTTAGTCCAATTAGCAACACAAACATATCCAACACCCCATTCACATAGAGAAAAACTGGGCAAGACCTGAACGCCCGGAGGCAACCTATTTTTACTCTCTTCTGCTATTTTTTCTAAAACTACGTACTCTTTTGGCACTTCCTTTAGGCTGTCGATGTATACCTTAATTAGTTTTCTGCTACCTGAAGGAATATTTCTATTCTGTTGTCTCAAGCAGCTAGTATACCCTAAATCCTCCTTTTGCCAAACCTGCATAGTTTGACCAACTAGTCTCATACAGCAATCCAAATTTTGACCATATTCATCTTTTAATTCCTCTTGCTCTGATGCCACCATGTTAACGTTTCTGGTGACTCCCCATTTTTCAAATAGCATAGACAAAATATTCATGCCTAAAAGGCACTCCTGGTCAGTGTTCTTGCCAAGACCATTCCTTCTCTTTTCAGCTCTCTTGACATAGAATACACAGGTATTCTGTTCTATTTCATTTACTTTAACATCAACAATGACATGACCTATCATATTAATTTCATTTCCACTCAGGTCATAGGCCTATATATAGTCACTACTATTATACAGGCTTTAGATTCTCCAAATACCATTTTTCTGACAACAAACTACAGTTTGCCCCCGAATCCATAAGTCCTACAGCCTTCTCTCCCTCCATGCTGAGCGTCATTTTCATTGTGTCTCCTCTCTTATTTAAACATCCACTTGGCCGGACATTCACTTGAACGTCCGGCCTCACAAGTTTTCCTGGGCATCATCACCTGCCCGCAATGACATCTCCCTCACAACCTTGTCACCTCTCAAATCCCTCTGTTCTTACTAGAGTACAGATTACACTTATAAAACAAATGACCCTCATTCCCACAGGACCAACAAATACCCGTAAACTGATTTTCCAAAAGATGTTTATTTTGGATTCTGTTTTTACCTAGCTTTCCCTTGTACTGGTGTCCTTCCCCATGATCCTGCTCAATATTGTCTCTAGAAAAACCTGCTTTTTTGCATTCGTATGATACATGACCCTGCTCCCCACAGGCCCAACACTTAATTACTTTATCATCTCTTCTCCTGTTAAGCAAATAGCTGTCAGAAACATTACCGAATTCTTTCATAACCTTTATTCTATGCATCTTCTAACCGGTCTATGACTCCGTTTTCAATCTTATCCTCTAGGTCACAGGCAATTTTCCTGTCCCTCAAACCTTTTCCAAAAATCATACATTTCATGATTTCCCTCTCCTTAGAGCAGACTGCTTTGCTCTCAGCTTCTTCTTCAAGGTCAATTATGCTGTCTAAATACTCCCAAACACCTTCTCGTATTCCCTGTTGTGCACACCACAGTTCTTTCCTTTTCTCCAGATCATCCTTATTATCTGCATACGCTTCTAGTAGTTTAGCCTCCATTTCCTCTAAAGTTTTAGGCCTAGCATGACGTATTCTTGTGCTAGCCGGTTCTATCAAACTTTCTTTAACATAATCTACGGCCTCAGCACCTACCAGGTTAAGCTGATTGGCACATAATTTTGCCTGTTCAAACCATCTCTTGATTTCCTTCCTGCCACTGTTTCTCCCACTCATTTTCTTGAGCTGTGGGGGTTTTTTGACTATTGAAATAGCATTACTACTTGCATAATTACAGACCCCTCTCCTGCAGACCCTATCCAACTCATCTTCTAGCATGGCAAATCTGTTTAGCCACCAGCGGTTCAATCTATCAAATCTATCTTTCCATTCTTTGTTATTGTTTTCTAAACAACGACTCAGCTCCCTAGTAAAATCCCCTTTAAAAAATGGCTTGTTTTCCTCAACGAAATCTTCTCTATTTCCCGCCTTTTTAACCCTTATATTGGTTTTCTTAATTTCATTTACCAAAAATTGCTGGTTCTCTTTTAATGCTTTTATTAATTCCCCTACTCTGCTAAAAGAATTCACGTTTTCACAGTGGTCAAAATCTATCACTTTCTGAATATTTACAACTTCAGACCACAATTTTACAACATCCTTTTTCCAAGGCTTTCCTTCATTTTCACCATTTTGGTCAACAAAAGTAGCTGTTCCCTCAACCATTCCTCCCTCACAACTAGTGTCCAAGTCCTCACAAACCCCTCCATCATCGTCACTCATCACTACGCTACTCACTTCCTCATCAACCAAATCCTTATCCCTAACCATATCACGTATTTCTGTTAACAAATCTTGCTCACTACCATGTTCCATCATTTCACAATTACCTGCGCCTTTCTTCGTTCCCATAATGTAGTCAAGAACGTCCCCCTCATCTTTTACACTGTCTGGCCCCATTTTATCCCCACTAGCACTGTATGTAACTCCAAAACAAATGTCCTACCTTGCAATTGCACTCCAGTCCAGAAGTAAATATTTCCAGGAACGTGCTGGTAACCCACTGGGTTGAAGGTTGCTGTGGTGAATGCTCTGCTACCAAATATTGCAATCCAAGGGGAGATACAAATCACGGCAGCGTTTCTTCTTGATTTTATTTCAAATACAACAAAACCTTCAACCCTACAAGCAGAAACAAACGAATGCTCAGTTAGATAAAATTTTCATTAACGTTCAGACAAAATATTACCATAACCAATATAAAGCAAAATTAACAGATAAATAAATAACATACCAGTTCTGTTACAGTATACAGTGATAAGACTGGATAATACCAGGCAGTTCTGCTTAGAGTTTATCTAAGCGTTAAACTTTACAGTGCCGACAGAATGAGCCAACTCGAAGTTTTGGTAAATTTCAGGTCCGTCATCTAATTTACATTTTCTAAAAATATTCCCTTCCGCTAATATTTTAACCAGTGAATGGCTAATTCCTCCGGTCAACAGGTCTGTGAAGGTAGTTCCGTTCGTGACGATCCATTTGGCCGCTCATTAGCTGTCCTGTTAAGAGTTGTTATTTGCCAGTTGGTGCTCCGAGTGCTTAAAGGTCATCTGCAGGAGAACATACAGTGCTACATATATATATATATATATATATATATATATATATATATATATATATATATATATATATATATATTATATATATATATTTTCATGATGTTGCCTTGTTATATGTATATCATTCTATAGTCTTGATATATTTACTCTTCTGTTTATCATGTGCTGTGTGTAATTATAATAATTGTTGAAATATCATATGTAGTGTAATGTCAGATCTCAAACGAATTAATGCTTTAGATAACTTAACTACATAATTTTAAATTGGTAATACGTTTTAATAGTAACATAGTATGTGACCTCGCATTTCATCCTCTAGCAACAAGTGTTCTATACCTATGATCTGGTATGTCATGTTTAGGTTCGGTTGATATCGCGAGGATAATGAGTTAACTAGAGCAGAAATGGCATCCGAGTCTGTAAAAGCTTTGTCCCACATGAGAAAAGACGAATGATTTTGCAATGTTTCATGTACTGTTCAGGAAACCAACTTTGGTTCTTTGTATTTGTTTTGAAAGCGTGCTGTTTGTGGCTGGCCAGTTACTGTCTGTTTTGATTGTTTTGAGATTTTGTTAAGAGCTTTGTCCCAAATGATTTTTTTTTTTTCAAGTCATATACGCCTTTTTGAGAGAAAATGAACATATCTCGATTGATTACATCATGTTTTGTAGGATTGCGTTGCTGTGATCACTTATTGTTCTGACGTCGTCTGGTTGTTTCATTTCCCTCTGGAACCCTAAAGTTTGCTCATTCTGATTTCAGAGACCATTAGAACTGGCTCTCTCTCTCTCTCTCTCTCTCTCTCTCTCTCTCTCTCTCTCTCTCTCTCTCTCTCTCTCTTCAAAATAGAGAAGTTAATGTAAAATATTTGTGTGGTCATTAATATTAAACTTAGCTTTTGAGATCTGAGCGTAGGAAAAGTGTATTTTGTAACGACACCTGACAAAAAGTGTATTTTGTGAATCTAAAGCATTTCAAGTGATTTTGCAAAGATTTTCACAAGCTTGTGAAGGTAAAGTGAATTTTACTTATCATTACCATGGTATAATAAGGTATATTAGGGAAATTTTGCCTTAATGAAATTATTATTGGTAAATATTTTGTGTATTTTTGTGTGTTCTTCTGTTTGCAATCTCTTGATTTTTCACATCTTATATTTTGGTTATTTAACATTTATTTACTTAGTATTTTAAATATTTCTTGATAATTTAACATTGCATACTTTATTTAATTTTCATTTACTAGGATTTACTTTTCAAATCTTGGGTAATTCTTGATAGTTTAAATTTTGCTTGATTAAATTAATTCCTTGATAAATTAAAGTTTTTGTGATTTAATTTTGTTTAGTAATTTAACTCAAGATTAATTAAATTTTTGTGTTTTCAAGTAACTAAGTTTTTTCAGATTGTGAATTTTAATTATAAAATTGAATTTAAAAATAAATGTTTGTATTTAGTGTTTTTAAAAACAGTGTTTCATTTATTGACCACCGGTGAATAGGATTGTGTGCATAAGGCAGTGATAAACATGTTTTGTTCCTTCAGTTTTGCTGAAGTGAATTAAGACCAGGGAAACAGTTAACATTGTTTGATGGAGTGATGCCCTTTTACTCTGGTATATTTCCTGTTTAATTGTTGATACCTCACACTTGTTTTGATAAACTTAGTTTGATTTTTTCACATGATTAATGAGCTTTTTAAGGGAACACTGTTACCTTTAGAGTCCTCACTCATAATTTTTATTGTTATGAGAGTTCAGGCATCTGGCTGAAGTGAGGTAAATTTTTGGATTTTGTGATTAGCTGTGTAATAACCTGGTACTTATAACGCATCGTGACAATCAAATTTGGTGCCCAGACCTGGGAACAAAACGAAATATCACTCTGGTTTATGGTTTATACTGGTGGTGTTAGGGATATATTTTGATGTGAGAATGACCACATAAGTATTTTAACATTGTATTGTGAATGATTTAGTTGAGTAACTTAGAGAAAATGGCTCTGTTCAGTGTGCAGAAGTTTTTAGTAGCTCCATCAATCCTAGAGTTATCTGATTCCAACCTGACTAAGGCTCAGTGGACTACCTTAGCAGTGGCATGTGGGGGTAATGTGTTTAGTGGTATGACTAAGGCACAAATCAGATGTATTGAAATCCAAGCATTGATGGACTCTGGTAAAATAGATGAAGAGTTAGGAGAGGCACAAGAATTGTTGAATGCAGCTGAGGAAGAATTCATAAATAAGCAAGAGTAAAAGAAAGAGAAAAGTGATGCAGAGGTAGAGCTCAGACACATGGAAGCAGAAGAAAGTTTGATTAAGCTGAAGATGCAGGTTTAAAGAGGAAGAGAGGAAAGGGAGAAAAGAGAAAGAGCAGCAGAAGAAGAAAGAGAAAGAGAAAAGAAGAAAGAAAAAACAAGGCATTAAAGGGAGATGGAATTAAAAAAAAGCTTGATCCACATTACCTGTAACACCCTTAACCCTATCCAAGGTACTCAAGAGTCTGTATTTGATGTAGAAAGAGCGCAGAAGTTAATTCCAAAGTTTACAGAAGAAGCTCCAGGTGAGTTTTTTGGTCACTTTGAAAACGTGGCTTCAAGTATGAGATGGCCAGAAGATAAGTGGTCTGTCTTGATACAGAGTGTTCTCATTGGTAAAGGAAGATGTGCCTATTTAGCCTTATCAGCTGATCAATGTAAAGAGTACAAGGTACTCAAACATAATGTGCTACAAGTTTACCAGATGACCCCTGAATATCACAAGGAAAGATTCCGATCTTTGAGAAAGGATGACAAGATGACTTTCTTGGATTATGCATACAAAGTAAGAAGATGTTTGAAACGATGGTTGGAGGCTGCTCAAGTTAAATCTATGGACAACTTGAGGAGTTAGTAGTCCTAGAGCAATATCTTAGAGGAATTCCTGAACACATACAAGCCTATTTAAGAGAGAGAGAGGTTACGAATCTCGACAAAGCTGCTACACTGAGTGAGGACTATAATATAATTTGTAGCAAAAGTAATTACAATGTCAAGTACCAGAACCAACAATGCACAGGTTTTAGGTCTCATCCAAATTTCAGGAACATTACTACTGAGAATCCTTCTAGTGGCAGTGCCAACACAAAGCCAGGTAATACCCCTCAGCAATTGAATGTCAAATCCTCATCATCCAGTTTCTCAAGACAGATACAGAAGACTAATGTTGTCTGCTTCAAGTGTGGAAGAGTAGGACACTACAGTCGAGATTGTTATCAGACACAACAGCAGACCAAGCCAGTTGGTCAAGTGGTTAAAGGTAACCAGGTGAAACAAACTACGAAGAGCAGTGTGGGGAAGACTGAGACAGTTGGGAAGACAGGGTCTAAACAAACAGAGTGTTTAGCAACCAGTGGAAATGTAACTTCAAGCAGTGAGTGGCTGAGCAGCTTGGAGGCCTTTAAGCCATGTATCTATGAAGGTACGCTGACAACTCAAGGAGGGAGTGTGCAGGTACCAGTCAAGGTATTACGTGATACGGGGAGTAACCATAGTGTGATAGTTTGTGGTGCTCACCCACAGTTGGAGAAGAATCTCACCAGAGATTCAGTTATTTTGACGGGTATAGAAGAAGAAGGTAACTCCTATATGCTGAGGGAAATCGAGGCTGGGTGTTAACTGGTTTATTGGTAGTTCCTACTGAGATTAAATGCCAGTATCTTGTTATTGATGTGTGCAGACCGTAACGTAGCATCTACATACAGACAGAGCAAAACAGGGATAAGAGATCCAGACTACATATGGCCAATTGCATGAGATTTAAGACAGATTAATGAATACAATGCAGTAGCAAAATATATGTTGGCAAGACGTTTGTCATCTTCACAAACAGAAACATACATACAGTTTGAGACAGAAGACTCACTTAGCTGATTGAATGTTGCATGGCAAAGCAAGTAGTTTTTTAAGACTGGTTAGGAGAAACAAGTTTGTATGGTTGAAGTCGCGTTCGTTAGAAAAAGAAAACAAGATGCTCTTTGTTTTGTCTTGTTCCTATGGATGACAGACAAACCATGTGTTTGGAAGAGACAGTTAGTCCTGCTCAGGTAGATTTGCAGTTGTGTTTGGAAGAAGAAAAACTCTTACACACCTGTTTCCAAATTGGCGACAGGGAATGTTGATTTAGCTATAAAGGGCTCACTAGCTTTTGAAGGTGTGCATGTTTTACTGGGTAATGATGCTGGTGGCACACCATTTGTTCCTTGTTCCATAGTGACAGACAGACCGTTGAGGATTAGTCCTATGGTAGACTTAGAGAAGAAAAACCCCCACCTGTCTCCAAGTTGTGTAACTGTCAGGAGTATGAAGAGAACTGAGTTTGCAGGTGAAGAAACTGAGGATTTACCTGCACAAGAAGGATCAAGTGACGGATCTTTGAGCTTAGAAGAGCTGTTCCAGGAAAGTGAAGTTTCCCCTAGTGTTAGTAATGAAGAGATTTCCCAAGAAGAAGAGGATCCTGTTGTTACTGAAGAGACTCAGAGTAGTCAGAGTGTTCCTGAAGATAGTAGTGAAACTACAGTAGCAGAGTTAGCAGATATTGAGAGTTCAGCCCTTGAAGTTGGTCAAGTGACTAGAGAGAAGCTAATGGAACTGCAGAAGAAGGATACAATGTTAGCTGATTTGTTCTTCAGAGTTGTTGATCAAGAAGAGATGCAACAAACTCTTACCTGTTATTATCTAAAGGAAGGATTGCTACTGAGGAAGCATCGACCTGCAGATGTACGAGGAAATGCTGAGTGGGGTGAATATCATCAAATTTTAATTCCATATCCATTGAGGAAGCAGTTGGTAGCAGTAGCGCACAAGTCTGGACATATTGGAATCAGGAAGACTGTTGTGAAGGTTATGAAGTATTTTTTTTGGCCTGGACACAAGGATGTTAACAGGTTTTGCAGACAGTGTTACGCATGTCAGGTAGCTGGAAAACCGAATGAAACCATTCAGAAAGCCCTCCTACAACCCATAGAAGTTAGAGGAGAACCCTTTAGCAAAGTAATTATAGATGTGGTTGGGCCGCTTCCGAAGACAAAGAAAGGAAATGAATATCTGTTAACATTTATGTGTCCAGTGAGAAGGTGTCCTGAGGTGATTCCTGTAAGAAGTATAATTGCAAAGGTAATTGCTGAGAAGTTAGTGGAGTTTTTCTCCAAGTTTGGAATACCAGAAATTGTGCAAAGTGATAGAGGAATGAACTTTACTCCAAAATTGTTCCATGGTGTGATGAACTTGTTAGGAGTGAAACAACAGTTATCAACTGCTTATAATCCAGAGACTCAAGGAGCCTTGGAAAGGTTCCACCAGTCATTGAAAAGTGTGTTAACTAAGTATTGTTGTGAGTCAGGAAAAGAATGGGATGTTGGTTTACCCTTGATGTTGTTTGAAGTTAGGAATGCTTATCAAGAATGTATGGGAGTTCACCAAACGAAATGATTTTTGGCCAAGACGTGAGAGATCCATTGAAGACTCTTGCTGAGAATTGGGAAGAAAATCAGGAGGAAATCCAAGGAAAATATGTGAAGAATTTGAGGAAAAGGTTAAGAGAAATTAGAAAATTCTCTTTAGAAAATCTGAAAATAAGTAAAGAGAAAATGAAAAGGAGATATGATGCTAAGCCTAAACTAAGAAGCTTTAGTATAGGACAGCAAGTTCTAGTGTTCTTACCTGGGAAAAGATTTCCCCTTACCAATAAGTTTCAAGGTCCCTGTAGGATAATAGAGAAGTTAAGTGGTCGAACTTATGTGATTGAAACACCAGGAAGAAGGAAACGACAGAGTAAGATACATGTGAATCTTTTGAAACCTTGCTTTTCAGAGACCAAAACTGAAACAGTGTCAATAACACAGACGGCTTCATCTTCAGAGGACAATGATGGCTATGATTTGGGAGCTGAAAGCAAGATGAACAATTCTTCAGTATTGGAAAATTTGGAAGATAAACTAAAACATCTGAGTGTTGAGCAAAGTAGTGAATTAAGTGAGGTGATTCAAAGTTTCCCTGAAATTTTTGCAGATGTGCCTAGGCATACCGATCTGACAAAGCATGAGATAAAGATCAGAGATGGAAAACCTTTTAAACAGGGAGCATATCACTTAGGATGTGTACTGATTATAGGAAACTGAATTCCATCAGTGTAGCTGACAATTATCCCTTGACTCTTATAGATCGATTACTTGACAATATTGGGCAATTCAAATTTGTTTCCAAGATAGACTTGTTGAAAGGATATTATAAAATTCCCTCAGATGAGAATGCTAAATTACTGTCAGCTTTCATTACTCCTTTTGGACTGTATCAATACAGTGTTTTGCCATTTGGTCTGATGAATACACCTGCAACATTCCAACGAGTGATGGATCAACTGCTAGAATCCATAGAAGGAATAGGTGTTTACCTTGATGACACTGTGATTTATTCTGATACGTGGGAAGAACATCTGAAGATTTTAAGGAAAATGTTCAAGAAACTACGGGAAGCAGGACTAACAATCAACTTACAAAAAAGTGAGTTTGGAAAGGCAACTGTCCAGTATCTGGGATTTGAAGTTGGAAAAGGCCTTCTCGCTCATGTTGACACTAATGTAGAAGGTATCCATAAGGCTAACCTCCCTACTACGAGGAAACAACTACAAAGATTTTTGGGCATGGCTGGATTTTATCACCGACTTTGTCCAAATTTCTCAGTAGCCCTTTAACTGACTTAACCAGTCCGAAGACAAAGTTTGTTTGGACTCCAGAATGTCAAGAATCATTTGAGAAGGTTAAAGCCATATTAACTGCAAGACAAGTGCTTCAAGCTCCAGACTTCAATAAGAAGTTTCTAATACAAGTTGATGTATCCGACTGTGGAACTGGAGCTGTTCTACTTCAAGAAGATGACAGCAGTATTCTGCATCCAGTGGGTTTCATGTCTTCAAAGTTGAAAAAACATCAGAAACCTTACTTAATGATCAAAAAAGGAAACGTTAGTGTTAATCACAGCATTAAAAAAGTTTGAAGTGTATGTGAACCGACCTGGGAATGAAGAAATTTTAGTGTTGTCTGACCACAACACTATCTCATTCATCAATAAGATGAAAAATAACAATCAGAGACTGACCAGTTGGTCTTTATGCCTGCAACCGTATAATGTAAAAGTGAAACACATTTCAGGAAAAGATAATGTCATAGCAGATCATTTATCCCATTGTAAATCGGTGGATTCAAACCTGGGATAACTAATCTTCTCGTGGGAGGAATTTCATGATGTTGCCTTGTTATATTTATATCATTCTATAGTTTTGATATATTTACTCTTCTATTTATCACGTGTTATGTGCAATAATAATAAATGTTGATATATATCATATTTAGTGTAATGTCAGATCTCAAAAGAATTAATGCTTTAGATAATAACGTAATTTAAAATTGGTAATACGTTTTAATAGTAACGTAGTATGTGACCGCGCATTTTGTTCCCTAGCAACAAGTGTTCTTTACCCATGAAATGGTATGTCGTGTTTTGGTTCAGTTGTTGTCGCAAGGATAACGAGTTAACTAGCACAGGAATGGCAATCGAGTCTGTAAAAGCTTTGTCCCATACGAGAAAAGACGAATGATTCCGCAATGTTTCATGTACTGTTCTGGAAACTAACTTTGGTTCTTAGT
Organism: Macrobrachium rosenbergii; assembly: GCF_040412425.1. Lineage (NCBI taxonomy): Eukaryota > Metazoa > Arthropoda > Malacostraca > Decapoda > Palaemonidae > Macrobrachium > Macrobrachium rosenbergii. The sequence goes on along the minus strand of NC_089788.1, from coordinate 26,831,374 downwards.
CTTTGTTTTCAAAGTGTGCCGTGTATGGTTGGCCAGTTACCGTCTGTTTTGATCGTGTTGAGATTTCATTAAGAGCTTTGTCCCATATGATTTTTTTTGTTCAAGTCACATGCGCCTTTTTGAGAGTAAGTGCACGTATCTCGGTCGATTGCATCATGTTTTGTAGGATTGCATTGCTGTGATCACGTATTGTTCTGACGTCGTCTGGTTGTTTCATTTCCCTCTGGAACCCTAAAGTTTGCTCATTCTGATTTCAGAGACCGTTAGAGTTGGTTCTCTCTCTCTCTCTCTCTCTCTCTCTCTCTCTCTCTCTCTCTCTCTCTCTCTCTCTCTCTCTCTCTTTCTTCTAAATAGAGAAGTTAATGTAAAATACTTGTGTGGTCATTTTAATATTAAACTTAGCTTTTGAGATCGGAATGTAGGAAAAGAGTATTTTGTAACAGCACCTGACCAAAAGTGTATTTTGTGAATCTAAAGCATTTCAAGTGATTTTGCAAAGGTTTTCACAGGCTTGTGCAAGGTAAAGTGAATTTAACTTATTATTACCATGGTATAATAAGGTATACTAGGGAAATGTTGCCTTAGTGAAACTATTATTGGTAAATCTTTTGTGTATTTTTGTGTTTTTGTGTTTGCAATCTCATAATTTTTCACATTTTATATTTTGGTGATTTGACATTTATTTACTTAGCATTTTAAATATTTCTTGATAATTTAACATTGCATACTTTATTTAATTTTCATTTACTAAGATTTTCTTTTCAAATCTTGAGTAATTCTTGATAGTTTAAATTTTGCTTGATTAAATTAATTTCTTGATAAAGTTTTTGTGATTTAGTTTTGTTTAATAATTTAACTCAATAATTAATTAAATTTTTTGTGTTGTTTCTAAGTAATAGTAAATTTTTTCAGATTGTGAATTTTAATTACAAATTTTGAATTTAAAAATAAATGTTTGTATTTAGTGTTTTAAAAACAGTTTCATTTATTGACCACCAGTGAATAGGATTAATTGTGTGCATAAGGCAGTGATAAACATGTTTTGTTCCTTTGGTTTTGCTGAAGTGAATTAAGACCAGGGAAACAGTTAACATTGTTTGATGGAGTGATGCCCTTTTACTCTAGTATATTTCTTGTTTAATTGTTGATACCTTACACTTGTTTTGATAAACTTAGTTTGATTTTTTCACATAATTGGTGAGCTTTTTAAGGATCACTGTTACCTTTAGAGTACTCAGCTTAAGTGAGGCAAATTTTTGAATTTTGTGATTAGTTGTGTAATAACCAGGTACTTGGAATGCATCGTGACAGTATACATATATATACACATATGTATACATATATATATGTATATATATCTATATATATCTATTTGTATATATATATATATATCTATTTGTGTATATATATATATATATATATATATATATATATATATATACATACATACATACATACATACATACATACATACATACATACATACATACATACATACATACATATAAATATGTCCTCTGGGATGAAATTGTTGTTTCACGGTGTTTTTTACCCAAGCTACAACCCATAAACAGTCTGCTGACCATCAAGTGCCTAATTCGCGGCTTCGATCAACAGAAGGACAGTGGTTTTTTTTTTCTCGGAAAATGGCCTGGAAACTTATGTCATTCTGCTCTAGGGGTGATATTGATAATAAGATGATAATGATCAATCCCTGCTTAAAAACTGAAGGACATATATTCAGTGGCTCCATTGTTAAAACTTTTATTGAGACTTCATATAAAATTTGTAAACGATAATAATAATAACAATGATAACATATTTCTGCGCATTAACATGTGTCTATTAACTCGGACACGCTCTCTTGGCTCTGTGGATAGTTGCTCCCACCGAGGAGAATGTAAGGCGGAGATGATCTGAGATACCATTTTGAAACTGTTGGTAACTGTAATTATACATTCATAAGCTCATAATATATATATATATATATATATATATATATATATATATATATATATATATATATATATATATATATATATATATATATATATATATATATATATATATATATATATATATATATATATATATATATATATATGTGTATGTATATATATGTATATATATATATGTGTGTGTGTGTATTAATATACATGTATACACTGTCTATGTATATATACATACATATATACTCGTACATGCATACATACATACATAAAAATAAATTTAACAGATCTCCGTATACTTGACAGATTATTATGGCAATAAAATACATGGTTCTGGTCAGAATAATCAATATATTCTGTCTATCCATATTTATAATCTGCAGGCTACACAGAATCTATGACAGACAGAACTTTGACTCTTGTATTCCAGAGACGCGTTTCTGAATCCGTTTTCCCACAGCCTTTTTTACCCAGACTTTACGACTTCATCTCATAACCCTCTGCAGACCTACAACAATATTTCGTGATTAAACATCGTCAGTGAGATGTTTGTAATAACTCTAACAAAGATATATTCTGAATGACTGGACATGTTTCTCAAGAGATTTAACTACCACGTGAAAATGCAGCTCACTGAATTTGCTTTGTAATGTCGGGAGCGTCATTTTGGCAATATATTTTCAGAAGTTCAGCCACTATGAGATATTTCAATTGTACAGTATTGGTTTGTGAATCTGACCTGTTTTGTGACCTTATGCGACAGTATAAATTAAGTCTGTTTCCGTCATACTTTTGTGACCTTGACTCATTAAACTGGCTTGTGCTTTGGTTCTGCGCATCTGAAGAACTGACTACGACTCTTGCTCATCTTTCTTATTTCTGGTTTGCACTTCTCTGGCACTGGAAGGAACCGACCCAGAATTCTCGGCAAGAACGAGCAACTCCGTCATCGGTTGTCCTCTGCTAGAACTAGGAGGCACTGACCCGGCGCTGCTGTTGATGGCATGAGCGAGCAATTCCGTGATCATTTGCAGTTTATCTTCGAGGGTGGCCATCCGGTAGGCCAGCTCCCCGTGAGAATCGATCATGTACTCCATCTTCTCGCTGACGAGTTCAGTCATGTTGGCTTCGAGTTCCTTCAAGTCGTTGCCTACGTCGTGGGTGTAGTCACTGCCGACGCGACGAATGCGGCTGCCGCGCTTGGTCCTCATGCTGGCCTTGTTGTCGCCCTTGTCATACGTCTCCCGGTTCCTGAGGCACTCCATGACGTTGCACAGCAAGTGCGACGGCTGGCTGGTCTCGCTACATTTCTTGTCCCGCACAAAGAAGAGTTTGTTTCCCTGTGGGAAAAATACTGGGGTTAGAGGCCAAGCACACTGTTATAAAGGACTTTTTTAACAAAGTGGGTGAAAAAGGGTTCTAGGTAAAGGATTCCTGAAAAATTTGAGGGAAAGAGATCAAGAGGAGTCTTAGATAAAGGCTAGGAAATAAACAGATCAGAAAGACTTTGGTGGAGGCTAAGAAGCAGACAGACCAAGAAGTCTAGATTAAGGCTAAAAATAAAAAGATCAAGGAAATTCACGGATAAAGGTTTAAGTAAACAGATCGAGGAGGGTCTTAGACGAAGAATAAAAAGTAAACGAATCAAGAGGAGTCCTGTATCAAGTTTAAGAAGTAAACTGACTAGGAGTCTTAGGTAAAGTCTGAGATGAACGCAGATGTTTGGATAAAGGCTAAGAATTATACAGGTAAAGAAGTTTTAGATGAAAGCTACGGAGTAAACAGATCAAGAAGAGTCCTTTAAAAACGTAAGAATTTAGCTGACCAATAAATCGTAAAGTCGGACAGGTAAAGAGATAAAGGAGAGTCTTTGATAAAGGCTAAGAATTGTAAAGATCAAGAAGATTCTTAGATTATTTTCAAGAGGTAAACAGACAAAGAAGAGTCCTATACAGAGTTTAATCATTTAAGTGACCAAAAAGAGTCTTAGATAAAGTCGAGAGGTAAACAGAAAAATTGGAGTCTTAGATAAGTTCTAAAAGTAAGCAGATGAAGGAGACTTGAGTAAAAAATTTATCAATTATTATATGTACTATGCACATCACTAATACGTAATCGTTCAAATTCCAAAACAGAATATAGAACTCAGTTTAATGTCCATCAGGAAGGTCATTGTTAAAATATTTAAAACAATAAACTAAAGATTATATAGCTATTCATAATAACGCTTGATGATGTTGATGATAATACTCAGAAAAGTATATAAATAATGCTTTCATATTCATGTTTTTTTATCTTAATTACAGAATTTGTCTCGGTGTGTTTTTTTTTTTGTAAAAGACGTTTCATTCAGTCTGACTCAAAGTTTTCTTGAATTTTTTTTTTATAATTACATATATTGTTTGTTTCTTTATAACAGGTTTCATCAGAATGGTTTTCCTTCTGTAATTACAAATTGCAAAGACTGCTTCCAACTGCGGGTTCAGATTCATGGTAAATGTTTCGTTTCTGTTTGTACATTCCACACAGATACAATCCCATTCCTTGTTAACTGTGCGTCACCGTTTGTTTTGTGTTATGTAACCCGCTTGGACAAGATTAAATCTCTCACCAGTTGCTTCTCTGGCAACAGTGACCCCCCCCCCAACCCCCACTCGCTCCCGCCTGACCCCAACCTCCCGTTCTGGAGGTCTGTATCAACTACTCTATTTTCTTGAAAAGGTTACAGAAGGCGCTTTCCTTTCGTTTTAATTGGGCCTGGGGTGAGGTTGCTAGCCCATCGCCCTTGGTAAAATATACAGTCAAGGGAGGATGTACCAACAGTGTGACATGCTTTAGGGATCAACCATCCAAGTACTAACTAGACCCTATGTCGCTCTAGACTTAAACTAGAATAAAATTCCGATATAAATATTTTTAATGTGGCCTTGAGGGTTTTTCAGGTTCTGATATATATATGTATATATATATACATACATATATATACAGTATATATATACACTGTATATATATGTACACATGTATATATTTAAAAAGATAAATCAATATATATATATATATATATATATATATATATATATATATACTATATGTGTGTGTATGCTTATATGAATTTTTGTCACTTTCACTGTTGCAGTTTCTGTGTTCACATCATTCAATATCCTGTCCATCATACTTCGCGAGTAACTTACCCCCAAGGGGAATTGTAGAGTTGAAATTGATGAATGCTTTGTCATAGTGGGTTCGAACCGCTGCTTGGTTTAGAATCATTGATGACGGTGACTTAACCACTGATCCATCAAATGAGGTATAAGCTAATATCGGCTCTGTTGTACATATGCTCGTCGAATCCAGGTTTTGTATTTGGGATCGATATCAATCCACCTCTCTCATAGCTGACTGGAAAGTATGTGACACTTGGCTAATTATGAATTATTTGTCTCATACACCGTAACATTTTTTTATATTCACAAATATTAAGCCCCGAATTTTGTTTAATATCTAGTTCACTATACTTTGGGAGTAACTTATACTCAAGGAAAATTTTAACTGATAAGGGTTTCGTTGTTTTTTATGCAAGGCAGAAGTTCGAAGCACTAAATTATAATTACTCTTGGTTGCAAGTTAGTCCCGAGGTATAGTGAACTGGATATTAAAGGACATTTGTGGTTTAATATTTGAGTAGCTATATACAAATGTACAAATGTTATATATATATATATATATATATTATATATATATATATATATATATATATATATATATATATATATATTATATATATATATATATATATATATATATATATATATATATATATATATATATATATATATATATATATATATATATATATATATATATATATATATATATATATATATATATATATATATATATATATATATATATATATATATATATATATATATATTATATATATATATATATATATATATATATATATATATATATATATATATATATATATATATATATATATATATATATATATATATATATATATATATATATATATATATATATATATATATATATATATATATATATATATATATATATATATATATATATATATATATATATATATATATATATATATATATATATATATATATATATATATATATATATATATATATATATATATATATATATATATATATATATATATATATATATATATATATATATATATATATTGCTAAAGGACGGATAACCAAAAGGGAACAGAGAACTGTTTGTCGGGTCAAAATAGACCCCTAAGATTTGGAGTTTCCCTAGTCCTCGTCTTAAGGCCCCCCTTCCCCCTCAGATCTTAATCCCCTTTTTCCTGGAAACGGTGATTCTCGCTCTCTCTTTTTCTTTCACATTACCCTGGCATTGGGATTAACGTATTAATGGCCGCCGGCATAGCCAGAGGACACCATTAACAAGAAGAAAGTCGGGATGTGGATGGATCCTGCCTTCCAAGGATTGGTGCCAGATTAAGGTGCAGTGCCATGTAAGGAGTGCATGGGCCTACCTCTCATCATGCATCTGTGCCTGTGGGAACCGCATGGCTTCAGCTTCCATCATGCATCTGTGACCCATGGGTCAGCCCCTATAAAAGGGAGCTACTGACCGGTGCCCAGGGAGAGAAAGACTTGAGATTCCAAGAGAACCAGACGAGAGGCAACACAGTTTCACTCCTTTGCCCCTTTACCTCTTGGCCTAGTATCTGCCAGTCATAGCTTTGCCTCCCCCCCCCAACACACCCCCAGGTGCCATAGTCCGTCGTCCATGGCCCATGGAGACGTCCTTGAGGATAAGGCAATGTGAGACATGGAGATTTCAGGTTACCTTTCATTCTTCTATTACTAATTTTCATCATACCTTACCTTACTTTCCATACCTGGAGTGATATTAGTGACTTATTTGTTAATTATTAATTTTTGTACTGATGAAGTGTTATTATGAGAGAGAAATCCCCTGCCTTGAGCAGAACCCTCCTCAGTGCCAAAATCCATTCATGAGGTAATCTTTTGACTGCATTATTGCAGATCAAACCTGACGCTGTGAACCGACACTGCCCCATATGTGCACCTCATTGAGGTAGCGAGGGTCGTGTTCCTGAAATTAGTGAAAGTCTCTGGGCATTTCAGAAGGTGGATACTGGTCGAGACAGAAGAGCTGCACATGCTCTGAACGAGGCGAGCATGCGCAGAAGCCCAGTCTGCTGAGAGATTGAATGAAAAGTGTTGTATGTTCGCTAAAGTTCCAAAACTCCCAGGACAGAATTGGAAATTCCGTTATGCTCTCCTACCAAAACGATCGTTCACACATTTCATTCTTCTCATTCATCATCATATAGGTCACACTTTACTTGTACACCAAAGAGGCAAAACTAAAATTAAAAACCCCCAACCACAAGTAACCCACTCTTGATAATAATTTACGTGTCTCTCATTACTAAAATTCCATTGAGGCTTACCCCATATTATTTTGATTGATTATTGATTAATGAACACACCCATGGTGAGGTGCCTTGATTGACTGATGAACATGCTCATGATGAGCCCCCTTGATTGATAGATGAACACACTTGTGACGAGCCCCTCTTGACTGAACCTTGATTGAACATGCTCATGACAAGCTGTTTCAGTTAGCACAACAGCAGTGAATCCTGTAGTAGCCCCCCGAGAAGGGTCACCCCTCCCTCACTGAATGCCAGAATTGATTGATTAAGAGTTCTGTGGAACCACCCTCCCCCCCCCCAGGACAAGACGCCTCGGATAGCCCGTGTCTTTTGATTGACTGATGACTGATTGAACCTATAACCTCTGCACTATAGCCATTACTGTTTTTGTGCACGTTATCCTCATTCACCAAACGAACCTTGAGTTCTCTGGGACACACACCCTCAATGTCATTTGAAGAAGTGCCAACTCTCGTGCCGGTGCCTGCACTGTATAACTCTGAAGCAACATGGCGCTCAAAGAACACAAAGCCGTCATGGATCTGGGGAAGAGTGCAGGGTTAAAGGGAACCGAGCTTCTCCAGTGGGCCGACAACAGGCTTAAGCTCCTGAAGAAACGAGAAGGAACTCGAGACGAGCTGCTGCCGATGCCCAAATGGGCACTCCATTAGCCAGTTCAAAACCCTCCACAAGTTCCCATTCCTCCCTACCTCTGATCCATCCATTGATCCCGAAGTGGGCTGAGGATGAGCCTGAAGAATGGCTTGATCACCTGGAGGACCTTGTAATGATGTACTCCCCTTCTGCCGCCGAAATCGCCTTGCTGCTCACTAAACGCATGGATGGCAAAGCCTTGGCTGCCTTCTGCACTTTAGACAGCAGGCACAAGGGCAACCTGAATGAGGTACGAGGAGCTATTAGCAAGGAGTATAAGATCATGCTTGAACGCTGGAGACAGCGGTGGCGCCAACTCCCGAAGGAGGCAGGTCAGACCTAGTCTGAATGGCTGTATCATAAGAACAGAGCCTACGATCGCTTTTTGGAAGTCCTAGAGTGCAGGGATTTCCAAACCCTGAAAGAGCAGATGCAGCTTGAGGACTTCATGTCCTACACCCCCAACGGCCTCGTGATGTTCCTGTGTGTGCAGCGTCCTGAGACTTTCAGCCCCTGCTGCAGTCTTGCGAACGAGTTGGACATGGAGCAACGCCTATGGGTTGCAATGCCTGAAGAATGGCACCCTTGTATGCCAGCATTGCAAAAAGAGCAGCCATTCCACTGAGCAGTGCCGCTCAAAGGCCAGCATGCCCCCAAATCAGCCCTCCAAGCAAGCTGACAGGACCCCTCCCCATTCTACTCCCAACACTGCCACGTCCTCCTCAAGGTCTGCCCCGGCTGCCACTCTGGCGAGGTCTTACCACAACGCCCTCTGCATAGACTGCAGTCAGAAGGGCCATCGATCTGCCACCTTCCGAGGATGCAAGAAGTCCTCCCCACTGCAGGCAGTAGTGAATCTTGCCCTAGGTGGCCAACCCATTGAAGGGGCAGCCAGAACATATGTCATTATCGCACCCCCTGACAGCTCCTCACCGCCCCAAGAATGGCTGCAGCTGGTTGACAGGAGTGTGCATCTGTCAACATCATTTCCAAGGATATGGTGCCCCCGAGTGCCATTATCAACGAAGATGAACAAGTGAGGGTTGGCTGGCTGAATGATTGAATTGAGGATGTTCCAAAGGGTCAATGACTGACGATCCACCTGCGAAAGCAAACACCTTTTTGGGGTGGGTACGTCGATCGCCCCAACCTACCCTCTCCTCTTGGCCCAGGCATCCAGAGCTAGCTTGGCCTCCAGTTACACCTGCCCCCACTGCCAGATGAACCCTCTTCTGGCTCCAACAACCCAGTGGACCCACTCCGAGCTGGTCCTGCCCCTGCACTGCTGTCATAGCTGCTGTCTCAGCCCGACACCGTGCAAGGCTCTACTGACCTGCCTGTGGCTTTTTTGATAAGGGCACAGAGGGAAGACCCTCACCTATGATACCTCCGGAGGTCACCCATACTCTGAAGGCCCTACAGGGAAGTTTTTCTGGCCTAACATGAGAAAGTCAGTTAAGGCTTTTGTATCCATGTACCCCACATGCCAGACCACTGGACGTCCCAATGAAGTCGTCCCCAAGGCACCCATGAGAAACATTCCCTCCATCGGCATCCCCTTTACGGACGTCGTCACTGATTATTACACGGCCCAAGGGCACCTCAAGAGCAAAAGCAGACTGCCCATTGCCTAACCATCATTGACAGGTTCACCCACTACCCTGAAGCCATTCCTGTGCGAAGCGAGAGCTCGAAAAATGCCGTGAAGGCCCTCATCAACCTCCTCTGCTGTTTTGGGTTCCCGCTACAAAGCATTTTGAATCTTACTATGCAGATCATAAATTTCCCTTGACTGTCCTCACAGACCGTAACCCCCTCCAGTATCTCACTACGTTCAAGAATCATAATAAGCACTTGATGTGCTGGTGCATAGATTTGCAGAACTATAACTGGAAAATAGAGCATATCAAGGGCACTGACAAAAAGATTGCTGATGTTCTATCCAGACACTAAGTCACAACTCGAGAGCCACAGAATAGCTTGGCCTACTTCCAGAGAAACCCCTGAGATTACTTCCTTCCTTGATGCTGTCTTTTCATTGATACCTGATGAAATCGCAATCGCAAACGTTGTTGAGCCTTCAGCTCCTGGGTACTCGTGCCACGTGGCACAGTGCCAGATGCATTGAGTACTGTGGCACCCCCTAATGTAAGCACATGCAGTACTCCCATTTTGATGCTTCTTCAAGGCAAAACTAACGGTATGAATTTGCAACCTTGATGTAATTGAACTAACAAAATAATGAATAAATTTTGTTAACTAACTAACTTTAGTTTAGACTGTATGATTAAGTCTCACAACATGACTGAGCATTTGATGATTGATCAAGCCATGACCAATGGTACTTAACGTAAGGTGTAAATTCATAGAAACGTTAGCCTTAAATACTTTGCAACTGCTGTCTCTGTAGCTGATTGATGATTATAAGAATTGATTGAGAGTAAACCCCTACTGCGGTTAATGTAATTCAGTTACCATTAATGTCGGTGCAGAAGTTTGCAAACTTGATTTAATTCAATGAGACATCCGAGAAAGTATAATAAGACTAGGAGCAATTTGATGCAAGTGACTTGCTGAGACAGACATGCTCGCCCAATTAAGGCGCAACATGTCTTCTTGTGGGGGAAGCTGTGCTACAAGATTATGCAGACAGCATGATTGCATCTGCATATCTCATACAAAGCCAGCCCCCTGGCCTCAAATTAGAATAAAACGAATAACCAAAGAGAACAGAGAACTGTTTGTTAGGTCAACTAGACCCTTCCCCCCCCGATTTGGGATTTCCCTAGTTCTCATTGAAAGCCCCCTCCCCCCTTCAGATCTTAATCCCTCTTTTCCTGGAAAGGGTGATTCTCACTCTCTTCCTTCTCACAGTACCCTGGCATTGGGATTAGCGGATTAATGGCCACTGCCATAGCCAGAGGACACCATCAGCGAGGAGAAAGGTGGGGAGTGGACGGATCCTACCTTCTAAGGATTGGAGCCAAATTAAGAGGTGATGCCATGTGGGAACTGCATGGGCCTACATCCCATCATGCATCTGTGACTGTGGGAACCACGTGGTTTCAGCTCCCATCATGCATTTGTGAGCTGTGGGTCAGCCCCTATAAAAGGGAGAACAACTTGAGATTTCAAGAGAACCAGACAAGAGGCGACACAGCTTCACTCCTTCGCCCCTTTACCTCTTGACCTAGTGTCTGCCAGTCATACCTTTGCCTCCTCCCTCTCCCCAAGTGCCATAGTCTGTCGTCAATACCTTCCTTCCCATACCTAAGTGATATTAGTGACCTGATTGTTGATTATTATTTTTGCACTGATGAAGTGTTATTATTGTGTTTTGTAAATATTTATGAGAGAGAAATTCCCTACCTTGAGCAGAACCTCCTCAGTGCCAAAATCCATTCCTCAGATAATCTCTTGACTGTATCATTGCAAATCAAACCTGACGCTGTGAACCGACTCTGCCCTGATTGTATGCTCCCATCATGATCTTCCTGCATTGAGTGCCAAGAAGGCCCTCTCACCCATAGGAGTAATTCACGTATTCTGTCATTCCCTCATCGATAGTGCAGGCTCATGTCCTGCCTGTGTGTTGTCCCCCTGTTTTAGTAATTGTTATCAAGTATCTTCTCATGTATCAACCATTGCTGTAATGTGTCAGGACCCTAGTGGCCTTCCACAACCTTGAATTATTTGTCAATACATTCTTGTCATTTTTAGATTTTCTCTTATAATTACCTGTATAATTTATTGACTGAATGATATTGCTATGTGTGGAAGCATGGTTGGATGCGACCTTCCCCCACCCTTGTGCCAATAAACTCAAGGCCCTGCATTCACATCTAGCAATATATATATGTGTATATATACTATAATATATATATATATATATATATATATATATATATATATATATATATATATATATATATATATATATATATATATATATCAGTGGTTCTCAATCTTTTTCTAGTGATGGCACCCTAACTAATGTAATCATTACCGTGGCACCCCTTCTTCACTATCCCACAATATCGCATGAATTAACTTCTTATTTAATGAATAAAATTGTTATCCATACTCAAACCAAAATCAGCACACTGTACACGCAGAAATGCACTGTACAAACAAAGAGCATATCAGAAGAATTAGATAAACATAATTAGAGTAGGCACACTGATAATAACTGTACAAAGACTTCTGCAAATTTTTTTTTACAAATATGCATTGAGATGATCTAGCCAAGACAAAATTCATGACAATCTTGGCACCCCTAGGCACTGTCTGTGGCACCCCAGAGTGTCATGGGACCCAGTTTGAGAATCACTGATATACTCAGTATATATATATATATATATATATATATATATATATATATATATATATATATATATATATATATATATATATATATATATATATATATATATATATATATATATATATATATATATATATATATATATATATATATATATATATATATACAGTATATATATTACATGTAGATATGTATTTTATATACATACATATATACAAACATACATACATACTGTACATACATACACACGTGGCAGCTGTTCCAATTCCACTGGTGACGAAGCACTTGCCATTTATAATTCCCTTGTGTGCAAGTTAGTCCTAAGGTTTAGTGAATTGGATATTAAATGATATTTGTTTTAATACTTGTGTGTGTATATATATATATATATATATATATATATATATATATATATATATATATATATATATATATATATATATATATATATATGTATATATACAGAAGGAGACGCCATGGCTACAACGTACACATCTTCAAGGAACAAGGGAAACGAATACCTCCATTCTCACAAATTTATTTTCCGGAGTTTCATGACACTTGTCACATTTTCATGGCTTAAAAAATCGCACAACAGATGTAATCGCAGTTCTAGAAATTTAAAAATCCACGAGCTTGGCAATGCTGCGTAAAAATTGGTAAATGAATAGGCATAAAACTTTGTTTTGTTTATGCACAAATATCACAAAAGTCATGGGTCAAGGCCATACTGTACAGTACATACACACACTCACCAAGCGGAGGGAAAGGACTGTGATTCTTTGATTCTGCTTGTTGTGCAGTTTTCTAGCCTTGAAAATGTGACAGGTGTCATGAAACTTCGGGAGATAAATTTGTAAGAATGGAGGTCTTCGTTTCCCTTGTTCCAAAAATGTATATAATCTCTCTCTCTCTCTCTCTCTCTCTCTCTCTCTCTCTCTCTCTCTCTCTCTCTCTCTCTGCATCCTGTAGCCATGAAAAACCAAAATCAAAATCAAATACATATAAAAAATCAAGGTAAAAATGAAACAAATAAAGAAAGGAACAAAGATCATGTGATGAAGGCAAAAAGCAAGCCAACAACACATTACGAAATGTCAGCACCACGATATGAGGCATCAGCACCTAGATATAGCAAAAGGAACAAGCAATGTATCTATGATGCTAGGGGATGGTGCAGATATGGAGATAAATGCAGGTTTATGCACAAAATGAATAAATATGAAGCTGGAAGATCAAATATAATGGAAAAGTTGGATTTTTAATGTACGAATTTCTGGAAATGAAAAAGATCAACATATCAGAACAGGAAAGAGACATGGGAAAATCCTTATTATTACCCATATTAGATAATGGATATAATACGCAAACCATCATAGTGATGAATGCGCAGGGTTTAGTTTCGAGTAACTCAAAAAGAAAGATAGAGTTCTTAGAAGAACTAACCCAAAATGAAAAAATAGAAATAATGAATATAAGTGAAACCTGGTATTCCCAAGAGACTGGTAATGATGACCAGATAAAGGGTTTCAAACTTATAGATCAGATAGAAAAAATAGAAATCAAGGGGGAACCGCGATATATGGGAGAGATGCCAATCAAGGAAAAATCTGTGAGAAATATAGTAACACAGAATGTGAATTAATAGCGGTAGAATTTGAATCTGAAAAATTAGTGAACATTGTAATATATAGACCCCTAATACTAAAGAGTTTGACATAATAATTGACAAATTGGATGAAATATGTAGAAATCACAAGGACTGGACTATACTCCTATCCAGAGACTTTAACTTTCCTTTTGTAGAATGGAAAGAACGAATAGGAGACTGTGGTTGTATTTATACATATAAAAGCGAGAGCAATAGTAGCACAGAAGATAAGAGGCAATTTGAAAAGCTATTAGATATGCTACTAGAACATAACATTCAGCAAATAAATCACCTGCCAACAAGAAAGGATAATATTTTTGACCTAGTATTTGTGAATGAAGTGAACTATGTTAAAGAAATAATAGTATATAACACGAGTATTTCGGACCATAATGTCATAGAACTAACAGTCCGTTCCAAAGCACATGAAAACAGAGAAAAGCAAGAGACGAAAAAATGGGAAGGATATGGAAAATACAATTTCTATAGTAAGAATATCAATTGGTCAAAAATAAATGAAGAATTAAACAAAGAATGGGAAAACATATTTGTAAGTGATAATATACAGGTAAATACCAATATATTATATAAAATATTAGAGGAAATAGTGGAAAAATATATACCGAAGAAAAAAAGTAAACAGTCATGAATTCCAAGAGACAGAAGGATCTTGTTCCAGAAAATCAGAAAGTGGAAAAAAGGTCTTGCAAAAGAAAAGAATGCATGGAAAGTGATGGAACTAAAAAGTAAGATAGAAAATGCAGAACAGAAGATTATACAATCAAAAGAAAATGAAAAATGGAACCTAGAAGAAAAGACCCTACAAAATATTAAGCAAAACCCTAAAATTTTTTATTCATATGCAAAAAAGATGAATAAAATAAGAGTAGAAATAGGCCCTCTAAGAATTGAAGGGCGATTAACGAATGAAAAAAGGAAATATGTAACATATTAGCAGAAAGATATAAGAGTGAATTTACACCTAGAATTGACAATGAAGATAATGATACAGAAATAAGAGATGAAAATATTGAATACTTATCGGATATAGATATTACAGAAGCCGATATTGTGCAGGCTATTAATGAAATTAAAAATGGATCAGCAGCAGGACCAGATGGCATACCTGCCATATTGTTAAAGAAAGTGGTTCATTCAATTGCAAAGCCGCTAGCAATATTATTAAGACAAAGTATAGATACAGGCAAGATTTATGATGAGCATAAATTAGCATATATTACTCCTACTTTCAAAAGTGGTTCAAGACTAGAGGCAAGTAATTATAGGCCTGTGAGTCTGACATCTCATATTATGAAAGTTTATGAAAGGGTAATGGAAAAAATATAATGAAACATTTAATGAAAAATAGATTGTTCAATATTTGACAACATGGTTTTGAACCTGGAAAAAGTACACAAACCCAACTGTTAGTCCACCATGAAAGCATATATAAAAATATGATAAATGAAAAAGATACAGATGTGGTTTACCTAGACTTTGCAAAAGCTTTTGACAAGGTAGATCATAATATATTAGCAAAAAAAATGAGAAAACATAACATTGTTGACAAAGTAGGAAGATGGATAAAAGAATTTTTGCAAAACAGAAAACAGTGATTGCAAACGATGAGAAATCGGATGAGGCTACGGTAATATCTGGTGTACCACAAGGTACAGTGTTAGCTGCATTGCTGTTTGTGATTATGATTGCAGACATAGACAGTAATGTTAAGGACTCAGTAGTAAGAAGTTTTGCAGACGACACAAGAATAAGTAGAGAAATTGCTTGTGATGAAGATAGGAACTCACTACAAAGAGACCTAACCAAATTATATAAATGGGCAGAGATAATTAGGATGGTATTTAACTCTGATAAATTTGAATCAATGAACTATGGTGATAAAGTAGGAATGCTATATGCATATAAAGGACCTAATAATGAAACAATCACAAACAAGGAAGCAGTTAAAAACCTTGGTGTGATGTTGAATAGGAATATGTTATGCAATGATCAAATAGCAATTCTATTGGCAAAATGCAAAGCAAAAATGGGAATGTTGTTCCGCACTTCAAAACAAGAAAAGCTGAACACATGATTATGCTTTATAAAACGTACGTCACGTAGTCCACTTGAATATTGCAATATAATATGGTACCCACACTACCAAAAGGATATTGCACAAATAGAGAGTGTACAAAGGTCATTTACAGCTAGAATAGAAGAAGTTAAGGACCTTGACTACTGGAAAAGACTACAATTCTTAAATTTATATAGTCTTGAAAGGAGAAGAGAACGCTACATGGTAATCCAAGCATGGAAACAGATAGAAGGAATTACCGAAAACATCATGGAGCTAAAAATATCAAAAAGAGCAAGCAGAGGTATATTAATAGTGCCAAAAACTATACCAGGAACACTAAGGAAAGCACACAGGACATTAATCCACCACGCACCAGCATCGATAATGCAGTGTCTATTCAATGCGCTACCAGCTCATCTGAGGAACATAACAGGAGTGAGCGTAGATGTGTTTAAGAATAAGCTCGACAAATATCTAAGATGCATCCCAGACCATCCAAAACTGGAAGATGCAAAATATACTGGAAGATGCGTTGGCAATTTTCTGGTAGACATCAAAGGTGCCTCACACTGAGGGACCTGGGGTAACCCGAACGAACTGTAAGGTCTGTAAGGTAAGGTAAGGTCTCTCTCTCTCTCTCTCTCTCTCTCTCTCTCTCTCTCTCTCTCTCTCTCTCTCTCTCTCTCTCTATGTATTTTTATAAATATTCTGCTATTCGCCCTCTATGCAGTTTATTGTAGAGAAAATACATGAACAACGACAGGGAGACGTCTTTGTCCGAGCAGGGTAGCGCTAGGCAGTTAAAAAAATTAACACCCGTAGCAGGACTAGGTAGCATTAGGGGCCTAAACCCATAGGGAAAGTTTCTATAAGTAACCTCTATTGAAGGTGGTCTTAAGCTCCTTTTCCCTGTTCTGTGTTCAGTGAATGTTTTGACAAAATTGCAGACCCTCAGGGCATAAGGGCGTACGGATGCCGGCCAGCCACCCTGCTTGACCTGAGATGCAGCAGAGAGAAATTAGCGTGTGTGTGAGCGACACGCGCCTTGTACTACCGTCTCGTCTACTCACCCTCTGACTGTTTTTTCCTTGCTATTAGTGAATTGGGTAGACTGCTATTATCAAGACTTCCGATCGTCTGTTGTATGCGCAAACAACTTTCGTCCACGGTAAGTCCGAAATTTTTGGCAAAGTTTCGCTGGTTTGCTAGTATCTCTTTTCTGTATTTCCAGTTCCTTTGTTTCCCCCTTCACCACCATCTAGA
>NC_089788.1:26763974-26811474 GCF_040412425.1 Macrobrachium rosenbergii | reverse complement strand
ACACACTCACATACATACATCCATTTTTATATATATAGATGCATATATATATATATATATATATATATATATATATATATATATATATATATATATATATATATATATATGAATATATATGTTGTAATATAAATATATACTGTATATATATATATATATATATATATATATATATATATATATATATATATATATATATATATATATATATATATATATATATATATATTATAATATTTATATATATGTATGTATGTATATATGTATGTATATAACTGAACCGATGAGTTCCTTTCATGAGAGGTGTAATAGGAGCTCCTAATTGGCCTGTCGCAAAAACTGATTTATTAGCTCAGTTGTTTCCACCTCATGCAGTCTAACAAATGCTTTGTTGGTATAACGGATCCAATGCCTGATTTTCTTATACACGGGATTATGTAATTTATAATAAGTTACATAATATATAGATTAATAATGATTCTACCCTTGAGAGTTTTACTGTGTTATCATTATTGACCAAAGTGTTAGAATTTTTATTTGACCCTTAGAGATTAGAAACATTCTTAAAAAACACTTTAATATAACAGATTAAAATATGTGTAAAAGAATGTAAATTTGAGTTCAACTTTAAATGTGGCTCTCAAAACTTTTTGTATGGATATGGGAAAACATCTGTTTCCAACTCTGAGCAACCTGTCCATGGAATTTTTTGAAAGTTGAATGTTAACGAAAATCATTTCGAGCAATAGAATATGTTTAGGTGTTTTGACGTTATATGTATATGTCCAAAGAACAAGGTTATAGAAGATAAATTTGTATGTGGAAAACTTACCAGTATTTCTGCGTATGGATATATGGATTTTTCTCACAGAAATAAATATTTATGTTTTAGGAGCATTACGAGTGTCGCCCAGAATACGTTAGGAACAAAAGAAAAAATGAAAATATCCTGGTCATGTAGCAAAAAATACTTCCTGTGGTAATGTCAACAGAGAAACACGTAGCATAAAAACCGAAAACCTGCTGAGCTAAAATATATTATCCAGTTTTAAAGTAATTCTCAATTTACTCAAAATCTTGAGAGTTGATGTGGTATTTCAGAACTGTATACTCTGAAAGAAAGCACATCTAAAGAACTCTCGTGACATACTAAAGTCTGTCTATATCGAAGTCATGAAAGTCGTATGACAAGTTTTCTATTGGCGAGACAGAAACATCGCTGGAAAAAAGAAGAGAACTGCAAAAGAAATGCATAAAAATTGCACAGGAGAACGGTACAATACCTGTTCACGTTTGTGAAAATAGTCCTACTCCCAAATGGACAGGCTTTTAAAAAGCTGGTTTATTCTAGTGTCAACTGAGTCCAGTTTTATATGAAAAAATTATTTTGTAAAAATATAAATATTAGCCTAGGAATGTGGAAACTCGATCCATTCATTTTAAAGAAATATGTAAAATGTAGAGATTTTAAGGAATGTGGTTTATCTGGTTTTAATAACATTTGAAAAACAGAACTGTTAATGGAACACTGACATCTGTTACAAATGAGTTTAAGGCTACTTTTTTCCCTTTACGTGAATATTTTTTTTTTTCAGCTGTTTGTATGTTTATACTCTCCCCCTGGCATGTACAGTGCAAATATATTCACTATATCTCTTTGCTATTGATGATGTTTTAACTAAGTCAAAACTGGTCAGGGTTCATATTTTCTGTTTCTTTTTCCACGTGATCCTGCAATTTAAAGCGCGCGCGCGCACGCACCACACACACACACACACACACACACACACACACACACACACACACACACACACACACACATATATATATATACACATACACACACTTAAAATTAAGCCGTTTCTTCTAAAAGAGGATGCCTTCAGAGGAAAAACAACGCTCTCTGCCGCATATTTACTTCATTCATCTGCACTGGAGCATTTCACCCCTATCTTGCACATGCTATTGCTCTTTTCCTTCTGCGGTTAAACCTCCGAATGATCTTCCTTCTTTTGTGCGTGCCCTAACTCTTATATCGTTCCTTGCTTTATGAAGCTAAAAGACCTATTTCATCACTTCAGTTAACCGCCTTAGCCCCTATCAATACGTTTCCCTTTTCAGTTCTTCCTGGGCTAAAAAAAAAAAGGGGGGTGGCATTTGGCTGATCATCCCAACAGCCTTTGACCCTGGAAAAGAAAAATGCTCTAAATTTGATCTGTTGTCAACCTTTGACTCAACTATCTTTATTCATCATATATTGGCAGTTAATTACTACAGTGCGACCAGTGGGACATGTCCGAAGAATCATTTAGTTTCCGAAATCCAGAACAAATGACTTCCAAACTTGGACTTTGCTCTAACGTTTATACCATAGATATCTTGTATATTTTCAACTTATGTTTCTCTTTTATAGAAATAATAGTAATCATGACAATATTTAATCTTAGCCCAGGGTCCTAAAATCGAATGTACTTACATGGGGAAAGCATTGTAGAAGCAAGTCTTAGAGTGGTAATGTGGCTGCCTTCTGAAATATTCAGACCTTGCGTTCAAAATGAAAAATAATAGTCATTATTATTATTATTATTATTATTATTATTATTATTATTATTATTATTATTATTATTATTATATGTTGGACAAGTAAAGACCCGTTAATGACCCCATCCCTGGAATCCCGTATGAGCGGGCCTATAATGCCAACACTTCAACATTCAATATTTATTTGCTATAAGATTGAAGTGTAAATCTCTTATCATTTGAAAGCGACATTATTTGTGGTCTAAAATGGACCCACAATTTTGAAATCCGGCCGATATCAAATACTCAATTTTTGCCCCTCCTAAAATCACTAGCAATATGGTTCGTGAAAATAAAGCAGTATGGTTCGTTTCTGTAAAGGTGTTTAAAGTATGAAGACCCTTTCGTAATGGTGTCAGCCTTCACTGCTGGGATTCTAATGTATTTGCAATGATTTCAAGCTTTAAGCAGTTTCTAATGTCTGCGTTGGTACACAGGAAAAACTTGGTTAAATTTATTGAAATTCCCTAGATTGTTCACCCTTCTCTCTCTCTCTCTCTTTCTCTCTCTCTCTCTCATATTCAACCTCCATACTGATTATGGTGAAAATTATTTACAAAAATTATGTTTGCAATTCCCATCCCGTAGGGGTACAGTGTCGTTAGTGCACCTCACGTGGTACACTGTAGGCATTACCAAAAGTTGTTTGCAGCGTCCCTTCGGCCCCTAGCTGCACCCATTTACTTTAATAAGTGGGATCTCTTCTTTCTGCATTTCCCTTTACTTCCTCTTACTTCTTCCTAATGAACACCTGAATATTCTTTGGAGGCTTGAATTTCAAGTCGATGGCCCCTGTGGGCTTGTTCAATATGAGTGGGTTTCATCTACTGAATAATAATAATAACAATAATTTACTTTCTCTCTGTTCCAGCTTCCGTCCTTTCATCTGGCTATCCAACCACCCCATCTTCCTCTTTTCACTCTCATTAGCCCTGAATGGCTGACGGTGCCCCAGTCATTAGCTCTATGGCCGAATTTTCATAAATCGAAATCACAATTCCAAGTTACTGGTCATCATCATCATCTTCATCACTATTATTATTATTATTATTATTATTATTATTATTATTATTATTATTATTATTATTATTATTATTATTAATTTTGTTTTGGCTCTACCGTTCTGGAGTTATCAGATTTTTTCTGTATAATTTATTACTCTGACGGGGAAGGAAACAGCTGCGTAGGGATAAGTTTGATATTGTCTGTGTAAATCATATATCATGGGATAAACTGACGAGAGAGAGAGAGAGAGAGAGAGAGAGAGAGAGAGAGAGAGAGAGAGAGAGAGAGAGAGAGAGAGAGAGAGAGAATGAGAGAGAGAGAGAGAGAATGTTTGAAATGTGAATCACGTTCTAACTTTCTAGGATTAGTTTCTACAAAACACCCGCATGTACTTTGTCACAGCTTTTCTCAGTTTCTGTGAGCTTTTATTTTTATTGTCTTTATAATTATAATGATGATTACTTTGCTAAACTGAACCATAATTACTTTAATAATTTCCCAGTGTTTAATAATCCTCAGTTATTTTTTGAATAAATAATCTTTTTACTTCTTTTCTGGTTTATACTTTTAACCATTTTGGGTGTTAATGTTTCCTGTTTTTATTTTCTGGTGCCATTTTTACTAATTATTTGTTGAAGTCCATTTTTTTATGCTTGACGGTTATACGTTGACAGAGGCTTGTCACGAAGACATCTTTCACCCGATTTCTTTAATCCTCCTTTTACTATGATTCCTCGATCCACGCTTTCACCACTGTAGCTGTGCCTCCATTTCTCCCTCTTTGTTTTTCACGGCCATGTGGAACGCCACTTGGACCGGTGGTCACCCTGCACTTTCCGAGACACGGCACAAGCCTTCGATCATACCTCTAAAGCCACTCCTTGGCCGCCACGCATCTTAACTGGACCCAGTTAACTTATAAGTAAATTAATTCAAGGCAGATTTCATCCCAGAACTGAGGAAGCTTGTGGAGTTTATGTTCAACATGACATGGAATTTTTTCCCTTTGTTTTTGTTCTGAATCACAGTTGGAACGAGAGAATTAACCACACTTCTTTTTCGGGAAGTGTTTAATCGATTAAAATTTTTCCTTACTCTTTATTTCCTTACCTTTTTGGGGCTGTTCAGGGAGCATGAATACCCTCGTCTGTTTACAGTCGTGCTTGCAGATGTGGGATATTTTTCGTGAGCAATGCTTGGAATCTGAAAAAAAGTTCAGAAAAGTCTTCATTGGGAAACGATTAAGAAATGCAGTTGCTTTACTGCTTTATCAAACACGTTATGGCTGTTGTAATAGAGGTAATGATGCCAAAAGGTTGTGAAGTGTACAGTAATAATAATAATGATTATATGTATTATATATATACAGTATATTATTTATATAAATAGTATATCTAGAAACGATAAAGAAATGCAAGTTTTTTACTATTTTATCAAACATGTTAAGGCTGTTGTAATAGCGGTAATGATGCAAACAGGGTGTGAAGTGTGCAGTAATAATAATAATAATAATAATAATAATAATAATAATAATAATAATAATAATAATAATAATATGTATATATTATATAGATAAATAATATATATATATATATTATTTATTTATATAAATAAATAATATATATATATATATATATATATATATATATATATATATATATATATATATATATATATATATATATATATATATATATATATATATATTTAACGATTATCCTGAGATGATTCGTCTCCAGAAAACAAAAGAGTGGTTATGACGTTTTGAATTTTCATCATAATAAGGACGATAATGCAAATATAATAATAATAATAAAACTCCACTGCATTAACGTCCCATGAAACTAACTTGGGAATCTTGACGTGACTAGCTATGTAGGATGCTGTGGCAAAGTTCTTCTCCATCTTGAACACTAGTTCAGTCTGCTTGATCAGCCTCTCCAGGTGGGCTGAGTTCCTTAGTCCCTGGAAGAGCGAGAGGACAGTATGAAGGTCGTGTTTGGCTATGGGGAAATCGGAGGCAAAAGGGGAAAGGGGGTCTGTCTTCTTCTCCAGACCTGATACATATTTCCATTTCTTCTGTGGAAGCTATGGTATGCTGCAGTGAGATAAGCTTTATAGGCAGAGCTAAGCTATGCCAAAATAGACTGTACCGAGCTGAGCTGAGCTTTGTTAGGATAGGCAGAACTAAACTGAACTATTAATTCAGTTTGGTTCAATTAAGCTGAGCTGACTTATACTATGCTAAGATGAGCTGAGTTATGCTAGGCCATGCTAATTTTAGATATGATAGGCTAAGCTCAGCTGAACTAAATTGAATAGAGCAAGCTGGGGAAGCAGAGCGGGCACATGGACAAAATTAAGTTTAACTATGCTGAGCTCAGATAAGCTACGTTGTTCATATTTGACCAGTGAAACTTACAGCACTCACACACACATTTTATATATATATAAAATGGCTTGGAAATAAAGTCGAAACCGGTCAGGACCTACACCCCATTTCTGATTCTTCACCTGTGGTTATGTGTGATAAATGAATCACGTACAAAAGTGATAATAATCATATATATATATATATATATATATATATATATATATATATATATATATATATATATATATATATATATATATATATATATATATATATATATATATATATATATATATATACTATGTATATATATATATATATATATATATACACTATATAAAATGTGTGTGAGTGCTGTAAGTTTCACTGTTTAAATACATATATATATATATATATATATATATATATATATATATATATATATATATATATATATATATATATATATATTAGTTGACCAGCCCTGTGTTGCCTGGGAAAACTCTGAAGAACTCAGACAAATTTTCCTGCACCTCCTTGTACGTACTGTCCCTTTTATCCAAGAATTACTGTGCTGACTGTCCCATTTATCCAGGTATTACTGTGGTGACCATCCCTTTTATCCAGAAAATGTCCCATTTATCAAGGTATTACTGTGGTGACTGTCCCTGTTATCTAGATATGCCTGTACTGACTGTCCCATTTATCCATTTATCCAGGCATTACTGTACTGACTGTCCCATTTATCCAGTTATTACTGTTGTGACTGTCCCATTTACCCAAATGTTACTGTGGTGACTGTCCCCTTTATCCAGTTATTACTCTGCTGACTTTCCCATTTATCCAGGTATTACTGTGCTGACTGTCCCTTTTATCCAGGTATTATTGTGGTGACTGTCCCATTTACCCTTGTATTGCTGTTCTGACTGTCCCTTTTACCCAGGTATTACTGTGCTGGCTGTCCCTTTTACCCAGGCATTACTGTGCTGGCTGTCCCTTTTATCCAGACATTACTGTGGTGACCGTCCCTTTTATCCAGGTATTACTGTGCTGCCTGCCCCTTTTATTCAGGTATTACTGTGCTGACTGTGCCTTTTATCCAGGTATTTCTGTGGTGACTGTCCATTATATCCATTCATCACTGTGGTGGCTGTTCCCCATGTATTGCTGTGGTGACTGTCCCATTTATCCAGGTATTACTGTACTGTCCATTTTATGCAAAAATTAGTGTGCTGACTATCCCATTTATCCAGATATTACTGCGGCGATTTCCATTTAGTCCAGGTATTACTGTGGTGACTGTCTGTTTTATCCAGACATTACTGTGATGACTGTCCCCCAGGAATTACTGTGCTGACTGTTCCTTTTATCTAGGTATTACTCTGCTGACTGTCCCTTTTATTCAGGTATAACTGTGGTGACTGTCCATTTTATCCAGATATTACTGTGGTGACTGTTCCATTTACCCCCTACTAAACCTAAACACACCCTCAGTTCTTCATTGGAGGGGTGGGTAGAGCTCTAGGCAAGCACGCTGTTGGCCCAGCGTTCGACTCTCCGACTGGCCAATGAAGAATTAGAGGAATTTATTTCGTCGTAATGTGGTTCGGATTCCACAATAAGCTGTAGGTCCCGTTGCTAGGTAACCAGTTGGTTCTTAGCCACGTAAAGTAAATCTGATCCTTCGGGTCAGCCCTAGGAGAGCTGTTAATCAGCTCAGTGGTCTGGTTAAACTAAGATATACTTAACTTTTTCCCTCTAAACCTAAGCACACCTCTCATTAAACCTAAACACACCCCCTGCTAAACCTAAACGATCCCCACTAAACCTAAACACACACCCCCGCTAAACCTAAACACAAACATTGATACAGAGTTATTAATCACAGGAAAGAAAAGCATTTTCAATAATATATTTCTATGGTATCGACTACATGAAATGAGGTATGATAAACTCGTTGAGTTTATTTACCACATAAGTTACAAGGGGAAGGGGGAAGAGGGATGGGGAAGGGGAAGGGGTACGGATTTGAAACCTACCCAGAAGGATGAAAAATTTTAATATATATTATGTTAAAATTTTTCATCCTAAGGAGGCAGTAGGTTTATCTCCTCCTTACCCTTCTTGCCCTCCCTCCTTTCTGATTTTCTGTGGGATGGGTTTAGATAACAGGTCATGAGTACCATCCCACTGGCTTTTGAATTAAAAGTTACACTTGCCCCTTTTATCTGTCAGCATGTTTAATGTAAAATGCAATACCTTTCTTTAAAGTACCTATTGTTATATCCAAATGAAATTTCTTTTCCTTAAAGTTACCTCGGTGTTATGTTCAAAAGAAATCCCTTTCCTTGATGTTATTTTAAGTAAATGCCAGTTTTTGGCAGTGTGAGAGCCACGTTATGATTTACAGCTGTGAATTATCAATTAGCAGATGGCAGTGTGCGGGTCGTGTTAGCAAATGGTAGAGTGAAAGACGTGGCAGACTTGATTTTTTATGCAGACTGCGGCGCCAATGTCAACAAAAGACAGAATAAAAGCCAGGATGTGTTACAAAGCTGTGAGAGCCATACTAGCAGATGAATAAATCTTAGTTATCCATAGTGGAAAATAGAACTGGGAAGGTCTTGTTAGCAAATGACCTAAGTAAGAGCCCTGTCAGTACATGGTACTATCAACTTTAGGTAGTGGGGTTCATGAGCACCTTGACATTTGTGAGGCCCTCTCCATATCTGAAAATGAATAGGGTGGTGTAGTTGGAAAAAAATAAAAGCTACTGCTACTGATCTCATACATCAAGTGAAGGCTTTCAGATAAGTCAGATGCATAAAAAAGGTAGCATGTACTCCCTTCAGCATTATGTTGATTCATCATTGCATGTTAGATTTCAAAGTTTTTAGGCTTCTAATCTTTCCTACCGAACTATGTGGGAAGAGAACGCAGGCATCAAGATTGACTTCAGATCAAAGATCAAGGACCCCGAATTATTCACACTTATTTAACCTATTGGGAGATGAACAGCATTGACAGAGACTACGAAAGCTGTTTGGAAATGTGTTTAGTTAAACATTTTTTCAGCATATAGTCATAACTGTTACTGATATTTTTTACAATCTGAGCTTAAGATTTATCTGCTTATTAACAACGTAGAAAAAATGTACTCACTTGAACATCGTTGACTGCCAGAGCAACAAGCAGGTTAGATAAGATGATGGAAACAAGGATGACAAATAGTACAAAGATAACGTGACCTGTCACCTGGAGATGTGACAGTTCTTCATTAAGGTCACTGAAGCCCACGTCTCCAATCATCATGGTAAGGGTTTTGATAAATGCTGGAATAAGGTTGGAAAATACGGTGTTTTCACCATCCTCCTTGGGTTGGTCTGAAAGTATGCTGCTTTTTTCATCCTCCTGTGATCTCACTTTGTAATGGCAGTGCATTGTGATGTAGAACGCTGAACAGAATGCAACTAGAAGGCAAAAGTAGATGGCAAATATCCTCAAGAAAACTTTAGCAACTCTAGTGAACATGACGACATAAATTCCACAACTAGGGAATCGACCTATTAACAGCATGCATTCTGTCCACATTAAAAGAAGCAGCAGTGACGCCAGATGATACTGCCATATTTGAGGGATAGGATACGGTATCACAGCTAAAACAAGAAGTGTTATCACAACATGCAGAACTCCTGAGAGTGAACGAAACCAGGCTAGCTTGTTTTGAAGAAGCGACAGTAACTGCTGTACTAATATTAGTGCAGTTAAGGTAAATACAATTCCATTCAATACTTTAATCCACAAAACACTATTTCCACACTTTTGGCATTTATCCACGATACTAAACTCATCATCTCTGTTTGTATCATTTTCACATAGTAAAGTTTCAAAAATGTCAAATGTAACTTTATTGTCTGCAGTGTTACACTTATTAGGAATTCCCACAAATTTAGTAAATGTCATTGCTGTCGTAAGCACTGCATATAGCAAGTAAAAAATTACCTCAATAAGAAAAATCTTTCGAACTTTCATCCACTTTAAGTGGAGAAATATTTCACACAGAGGATGGGTCAGTAACTTTGCATGACTTTGGTGAACAAAAGTTTGAAGATTCTGGACCTGCTTTTTCTCATGAGGACCTGTCAGTGGCAAAAAGTTCATTGTAACTTCTAGAGTTTTTGCATTTGTTTGAGGGGAGTTTGTGACTAAGCAGTGATCAAACACAGCATCCATTGTGCCAGGAAGGTGGTGTAGAACATATGATAGTACAGACTCTCCGTTGCCATCCACTGCTGCTAAATCTCCACCTGCATTAAGTAAAGCCACCATTGAGGGGACAGATTGTTTCCTGGCTGCTTTATGCAGTGGGGTTTCACCATTGCCATCTCTTGCACTCACTAGAGCACCAGCCTTCAGCAGTAGGTTAATTGCTGGCACACAGCCTTTAGCAGAAGCATCGTGTAAGGGCGTGTGACCACGCATATCCCTGTGGTCAAGCACCCCTGGTCTACCAGTTTCCAACAACAACTTGATGCATGCAGTAGGCTTTGAAGCCGTGGCTGCATAGTGTAATGGTGTCTGGCCAAACTGGTTCTTAGCATAGACAGAAGCCCCAACAGATACCAAATATTTCACTCCAGCAGCCCAGCCTAAATAAGCAGCTCGATGTAGTGCAGTCTCGTGGAATGAGCCTCCATGGCCGTTGATGTGGACCCCGCTAGTTAGTAGTGCCTGGAGCGCCTCCAAATTCTCTGTATCAACAACCTTGAGTAGATTAGCAGCATCTGGATCCCAGGCACACATGGAGTCACGTATTCCAAGTATTTTTGGATCTGCAAAAAAAAAAAAAAAAAATAACCTGATAATGAAGACATCACATTTGCATTAGCTAAAAAGTTTAAATGCTTATCTCCAGAGCAATAAAATTTCCTTATATTGGGAGTGTTACATTAGATGTAAAACTTCATTGTTTTGTGAATTCAGTCATGTTTGTCAAGCTTGTGTATTTATGTGTTTAGTAAGATAAAATGGATACAGTATTCAAGATATTCACAATTAACCATAATCTGTCAGAATGCTCAACAGGAGTAGCAATATAAATAGCAAATTTAGTTACAGGAGATACTTTTCTATCTCAAGAAAACATGATAGATGATCACAGTAAGGTATATGGTGAAAGGAAAAGAATCTACGTTTAGCATACATTCCTTTCGTAGTAAGTTCCCTAGTGCCCTTGTTTACTTCATAAGAATGATTGTTTTACTGCTAATGCCATGAGTAACATTAATAGTAATAAAAAATGCCAATCCACACCTTTAGTAGCATTTCCTTCAGATAAGGTAGATTCCGAAGGACTGAGGTAATCCATATTGACTCCTGTAGGAGTAAGGGACATCTCTACCATATGTAGTGAGGTTGAAATGGAAGGTGTGATAGTGAATGAAATCTTGCGTGTTATCGGCGGCATCACCCTCCTCTCATGGCTCTGTAAAGACAATACAATGCTTAGGTTTGTATTTTACAGGATTAATTTTGATGCTTGGATAATCATTTTCATTTTTTTTTTTTTTGTCTTTTTCCTAAGTCTACAAACCAGAGCTTTTATCACAGTCCCCATCTCACCCACCACCATCCCTCCCCCTTTCCCTCTCTCCCCTACCCTTTCTTTCCTTCCCCACTGGAAATGACTTGAGTCAGCCTGCTGAAAACTATCCTGCCAATAAATTGCAATGTATGCCCATCTCTTGCTGATTGTTTGCAGGAAGTGATATTTCCTCATTGAATGGTCTCTGGAAAATTCATTTTCAGGCTACGATACTGACTTTGGTGTTTTTTTTAAGCTGAATACCTCTAATTTGCTGCAGCATGTCCAAAAAAGTAAATTAACAAAGTTGAATGTCAAGATGTCAAGTTGAGCTCAGACCATCCCCCCAAAAGTATTCTATATGTTGCTTTAAGGTACAGTAGCCAAAATAGTAGATATTGAAGAGTGTATGATTATATATTAGATATTTATATTTTTACACTGTGCAAACTTGTGATGAATTACCAAGCCATCTTTATATAGTTTAATGTTATTTAAAATAGCTGTTACAGATTAATTATGATTATTGAGGTTAAGTTTTCAAATGTTTAGGAATAATCATATCCAAAACAAGCTGCCTTGAGCTGGAATTTCATGAAAGACTAAATGGGAGCCTAAATAACATTTGAAAATCAAACAGATTGAAGTTACATGCAAACGCAAGATTATATATTAGTCTAGTATGATCTGTGTATTTATACGTACATGACTCATGGTATGACGTTGAAACTGTATCTAAAGATTTTTTTCAGTTTTGCGATAAAGCTTTAAGAACAATATTGGGAGTCAGATGGCAGGATTAAATGGAAATTTATACCAAAATGTCAATTACCAAAGTTCCATATGGTAAGATAATGAAGGGACAATAGAAATGGCTTGGACATGGCGAGAAAAGTATGTCAATTATGCTCCTGGAAGCACCAGGAGAGTTGGCTGACCAGACCGACTTAAATGAGAAATCTAATACACGAGGCTGGAGAAGAGAGATTTTTGGGTGTCAAAGCACAGGAATGACACGAGTGGAAGAAGTTCACATAGGCCCTTCGCATCTCATGGCGTTGCAGGCATTGTTCTTGATGACTGCAGATTGAAACGAAAGGAAAAAATTTTCATGAACCTAACGAGAAGTCGCTTAGTGAAATATTTATTTGATCTACGTGTGTAAAATTAGGTTTCACGCTGGGACATTCTTTCAGTGTTATTTTAAAGATGACGAATTATAATTTAGTATGTTAAAAAATGTAAAATACTACAAATAAAAGATCAAAATAACGGTATGATTTAGCTGCACACAAAAATGTCTATACTTTGCAATAAAATCTTTGCCAGAAACAAACATTTGAGATGTATAATTTTTTTCATGCCATGCAAAACCAGAAAACCAGTACACCTACAGTGACATACAGTTACTGCCATTTATGGCAACCATGGCGTCATTTTTCATGGTATTGGTAAACTATATTTGTATAAAAATGTTTCATATAAGATGCCGATGATTGTTTTCCTTTCCTGCATGGAGCCATAACAGAGGATCATTTTTATCTTTATCTAACTTTTTACCAACATTTATAAACATGCAGGAAACTCTGACTTGAACAGGTAATGTGCGTAAGGAAATTGATTTGATTAAGGTGCAGCTGCAGAATTACTCACATTTTGCCGTCAATATAGTTGGAATTGGCATGCTAAAAAACAATTGAACACCCAGTGATGAACTGGTTGCTTTGCAGTTAGTGACTCGAGTATAAGATTATTAAAAGGCACTTTTGTTGCATAATCCTAAGCTTGTCCTTAGGAAATAAATAAGCAATAGGCTCCCATTTCAAGAGGATGCTAAAAGTATTGATCAAGGAATTTTCACATTTCAGGAAATATACAAACAAATGCAAATGCAAATCAGTCATTGTCATAGCACAAGCCACTGATAAAACCTTCCTTATATCGGAACCACTAATTATAATACTATATTTTATTTATAGAAAAATTTCTCCTCGAGTGTGCTTTCCTTGGTCATTAAGTGTTCGTATTTTGAGGCGTTAGTTTGGTTTATATCACAACATGTCTGTTTTCAGCTTGTATATTTTACCTGTTATATGTTCATTTTACCCGAGTCAGTTTTATTAAGCTTAATTTTTGTAATTTTTTGACCACTTGTGATGACGCTGT
The DNA here is from genome assembly GCF_040412425.1 of Macrobrachium rosenbergii. Lineage (NCBI taxonomy): Eukaryota > Metazoa > Arthropoda > Malacostraca > Decapoda > Palaemonidae > Macrobrachium > Macrobrachium rosenbergii. Next base: position 26,797,786 of record NC_089788.1, on the reverse strand, counting down.
TTTGAAACGTTGGGGGCACAATAAAATATGAAACTGCTTCACCTTCTTACCGTTGTGCTCTTCATGGCGCCCATTCGACTTTTGATTAAAACTTGATTTCGTCATGATTTGTAGTAAATGTGTCTTATTTTTGAGCTGAGGTGTCTGCCTTATTTTCGTTGATGACGACAGGAATGCTTCAAGCTTTCAAAGGACGAGACAATTCGTGAAGTTCCTTATTAACTTGGACTGCTATTTACTTTTGAGATACTTTTGGAAAAATTGAAGCAGATAAAGATATATTTGCTGTTGTTCTATTTTTATTGTAAAAGTAGTGCCAATAAATAAGCTATTGGGCTATTAGAAGTATTACCCAGATGCCCGAGGTAGGTTGACAACAATCTTGCAAACTAAAGTATTTATGCTGGACTTTGTGAGTAAATATTTCATTTAACTCTTGGGAGGGGGGGTGGGTGTTGTGAATGAGAGGGGAGAGGGAGACACTGAGGGGTTGCCTGCAGGTGGCACTTTGAAATGTTTATTTCCCCATCATGATCTTACTCTGTTTCCAGTTTTGATACTTGTTTTAGAAATAGTGCAGTCATGAACAACACAGTATCTCAGAAATCAGGTGGTTGCTTGCAGAGGGCTATGCACATAATCTTGCCACTGCACTTATCTGGCAAAACAAACGCGTACGAAACTGGTTTGTTTTTAAACAAACAATACGACAAAAACCGATGGGAGTTGGCAGGTTGACTGCACGTGAGTCACCTATCCGCCCTGCCCGCAGGTCGGCCAATGGGCTCTATCGAGGATTTCCCTGTTTCTGCCCTTCTGGGAAGTCCTTCACTTAATTGGGACGTCGTGCCACCGGATAAAAAAGTAATACCATCCGCCGATGACGCACCGGGGCTAATCGAGACGAATGAACTTAGACATTGCAAGCATTAGTCTTTCCTTTGCTCATTTTCCTTGTATTCTGGTCTCTTTTGCTTTATTTGATTGTGTTACATAGTAGTACACACACACACACACACACACACATATATATATATATATATATATATATATATATATATATATATATATATATATATATATATATATATATATATATATATATATATATATATATATATATATATATATAATAGACCATTTTCCTTATCAGAGTTCTCCTGAGAAAAACCAGCACAGCAATCACATAGACATTTCTGCCTTTTAAATTCTGAGCCTTAGAAGAGTTCTCCTGAGAAAAACCAGCACAGCAATCACATAGACATCTCTGCCTTTTAAATTCTGAGCCTTAGAAGAGTTCTCCTGAGAAAACTAGCACAGCAATCACATAGACATTTCTGCCTTTTAAATTCTGAGCCTTAGAAGAGTTCTCCTGAGAAAAACCAGCACAGCAATCACATAGACATCTCTGCCTTTTAAATTCTGAGCCTTAGAAGAGTTCTCCTGAGAAAAACCAGCACAGCAATCACATAGACATTTCTGCCTTTTAAATTCTGGAGCCTTAGAAGAGTTCTCCTGAGAAAAACCAGCACAGCAATCACATAGACATTTCTGCCTTTTAAATTCTGAGCCTTAGAAGAGTTCTCCTGAGAAAAAACCAGCACAGCAATCACATAGACATCTCTGCCTTTTAAATTCTGAGCCTTAGAAGAGTTCTCCTGAGAAAAACCAGCACAGCAATCACATAGACATCTCTGCCTTTTAAATTCTGAGCCTTAGATCAACACTCTCTGCAGAAAAATTCCACAACGTAATCTGCTTCGTACAACGACCGAGATGATTCATTAGCATTACATCAGCCCCAACATGCAGTGCATAAATGATATCTTTCTTGCATTCAACTGCACGCATTTTGGATAGTAAAGTTCGAGGTATGTGTACACACACACACACACACACACACACATATATATATATATATATATATAAACTCCGTCATTAACACAGGAAGTTTCAGTGATTTGGACATTGATAGAATGTACACCTAAGCGTAATTAACAGGTGGGCATATTCTTCTGAGACCAGTGGCAACCAGGCTATAGATCCTTTGGGATGCCAGGAAAAGAAATTAATTGTATTTTTGCCACTCTGTGCAATGCAAATGTGAATGAATAACCAGGGCATGGGTTTGCAGTACTATTCCCCTTACAAATTTTGCAAAAAAACTTATCTTTAGGATTTGAAAGTGAGAGGATGTGTGCGGACCCTAGACAAGAGTCTTGGCCAGGCATCAGAATAACTTCATTTATCTTCGTTTGATCTAGGTTTAGTAATGACAAGCATTTCTAAAAAGTGAAGATGTCGAGACGTTAAGAGTGGATTGTGTCGTTAATAAATACTACATGCATATCTGGTAAAGAGTGACCAGTAGATTCAACACGTATATACACACATACATGTATGCAGAAAATTTAAGGCGTTCATGTGATATTCTTGTGGTAAGAAAATACATGTAGTGAGATAAACATCCTCATGCAAATATTTTGGTCTGTGTGAGTGGAGTCACCAGGGCAAGAAGATGGAGGTAGAAAGAACCGCTCATTCACAGAAATATTGTGGGATTAACACAGCTCTTCCACCAGTGAAGTGTGAACCAGTCTTTAGAAGTCATTGTTTAGTCCACTGTCCCGAGGGCGCTTACTTTTTTGTGTGGTAATTAATGTAAGCTGCTGAAACAGTCAGTGTCCCTTTAACAGGGTAGTGCTGTCAGTGCACCTCACTTGATGCACTGTAGACATTGTTAAAAGGTGCTTGCAATATCCCCTAGCTGCAATCAGTTTTCACCATTTCACTTTACATCCATTCCCGCTTCCTTTCTTCCAATCACCTGTCCAACCTCGCTATTACTTCTGAGTGCAACTGTGTTGTTTTCTCCCATTTTAATTAATAGATCAATGAAAGAACCTAAAAGTGTTTGTAAGGCATGAAAGTTGAGAGTAACGTGAGGAAGAGTGAGTTTATTAGGGTAAATTGAAAATAGGAAGTTAGAACAGATGATTGGGTAGGTAAATATTACCAGTGAAGATGGGCTGAGAGTGGGGATGGGTCACAGAATAGGTGAAGGAGAGAAGGAAGCATGGTGTGTACAAAAGATTGGGAAGGATCCTAGAATGTATGAAATCCAGGGTATGTATAAAGGGATTATTGAGGCAACTGCATTTATAGAAGTGATGCGTGGATGTTGAATGTGACTAAGATGTATTCGTGTAGTACATGTGGTGTAATAAGACTCAAAAGCATGCAAAAAGTGGAAATACACTACAGTAAAAAGCATAGATGGGTTGAAAGGATGAATCATTGTCTTGGAATTGGTTGGCCATATGGGAAGAATGGAGATTAATAGATTGGCGAATGGACTGTATAATTCAGTAATGTTAAGAGAAAAGGAGAGGGAACTATACAGAGGTTGCGTAAATGATGTGAAAGATGTATTGGAAGTGAAGGGTCTTATTTTGTAGGTAGTGACCTATGAGTGTGCAAGATGAAGATGGGTAGCACAGTATATGTAGAGGCTCTACTTTCTGCTGATGCTTCTTTTGTAGTTGTATGAAGTGACTGAAGTTTGGAAGTTTTCTACATGGGTATCAGCCTGGATTTTCTGCAAATAAACGAAGAATATTGCAATAATAGTTGTGTTGCTTTTTCTTCTTGATCAACCTCCTGGTATGGTCAGTGGTGGAACTACTTCATGGTTGGAGAAACTTTGCAAGATATATATATATATATATATATATATATATATATATATATATATATATATATATATATATATATATATATATATATATTATAAATATTACCTGTTCGACCTCTCCTCCTCGCTTTAATCGATACATGAAATTATCTTTGTTAAAGTAAGAGGGCATACGATGTAGGAAGAAGCAAGCGGGCAGTTGTCGTGGGCATACGATGTAGGAAGAAGCAAGCGGGCAGTTGTCGTGGGCATATGATGTAGGAAGAAGCAAGCGGGCAGTTGTCGTGGGCATACGATGTAGGGGGAAGCAAGCGGGCAGTTGTCGTTTTGAAAACATCCCAACTGTCAAAGGTGTAAGAATTTTAGTTTAGAGGAATGTAAGAAGGGATAGGTTTTACTAGGACAGACCTTAGATAGACAGTACCTTAAGCTTACTTTTCTGTGACCTTTGTGCTGGCGAGTCTTTTGTCCCTTCAGGTCAGAACCTGGGCAGGAGGAATTTGAAAACAGCCACGACCCAAGACAACCCGCATCTACAGACTCTGAGCTGAGACCTTATCAAGGTAAGACTTATCTCGGCCGGTCCGCTAAAACCCCTTTGTCTCTCTGTCCCTATCTGAATGTGAGGGAGAAAATTGTTACTCCAAAAGGACCAAGGCAACTAATACATCTGATCACTGTATTATCTCCCCAAGAGGTAAGTCTGAGTGTGACAAATTACTCCCAGTTCTCTTTCCCTTCGACTGCAACTCTCATTTTTCGTGTTTCAGTTTTCTCTCTCTTAAACAGTCACTGATTAAGAAAGCCTAATAAAACATATCCCATTTATGAAGTTATCTATCTAGTACAATTATTGTTTTCTAGTGAAGTCACAAAATTTATCCTCCATGGTGTTAAACATATTATTTTTGAGCTAAGAATCATCCCCTTGTGATAAGTGAGAGTTTCTGTAACATAAGATTGTTATCTGGATACGTCTTTTTCCAGAAATAAGTACGCCTTGGGCCTGCGCAACATCCTCTTTTTAGGAGAAGAATCTGCATCATTAGTATCAAGAAGCCTTAATTCGACTTTGCAGTAAATTCCTGAGACAGCATCTGAGAATCATATTAACCGGTTGCGTTTATTCTGTGTAGCATTGAGATTTGTCCGGAGTCTGATTCATGAGCTGCTGTTTGCTCCTGTAAATAATCCATTCACTTTATTTAAAATTACTTGTTTATGTTGAAACTAGTGTTCCAGTAAGTTTGCTGAATTCATTCCTATGGTTATGAATAAACCTCTATTCTTTGTTAACGAGTGTTAACTGGCGACCTGATCTGTTCACTGTCCTTTAGAGGTAAGTTTAACTTTAATTGACAGGATTATGTGGGTCTTGGGTAAAGCAAGTCAGTATAAATCAAAGTAAATAATAATTAAACTCAGTAGCCGAAGGACCCAGGTAACAATATATATATATATATATATATATATATATATATATATATATATATATATATATATATATATATATATATATATATATATATATATATATATATATATATATATATATATATATATATATATATATACAGATATATATCATTATGCATTATATATAGGAAGCAGTTAGGTGCCTGAGATGCTCTTTTAGATTTGACATGCCATTTGCAAGAGAGCCTTGATAAGGGTTTTGAGTGTACAGTAGAGTAACTCAAATAAATTTTAGTGCTGCTTTCGATTCAGTAAATCACAAGGCACTTATTTATAAACTTCAGAATTTTGGAGTGGGTGGATATGTTTTAGGTTTACTTCAAGATTTTATTACAAGTAGGCAGCAGTGAACTGCTGTTGATGGGATCGTTAGCGTAGCAAGGCATATTGTGTCTGGAGTTCCACAGGGTAGTGTTCTTGGTCTACTGTTATTTTTAGGGTATAAAGGTGATATGGTTATTGGCCTGGAAAATAAGATCGTTCAGTATGCCGAAGATACAATACTGGCAGGTGTTGTCAAGTCGCCAGTTACGAGAAATGAAACTGCCCACATTCTCATTCGTGACATGGAGCAGATTAGTGATTGGTGTAGTGGGTGGGTATGAGGCTGAACTCCAGTAAAACGAAAATACTATTGATTAGCAGATCTCGTACAGATTTTCCACCCCATCCTGCCCTTGACGTGCATGGAACTTTGCTGAATGAGTCTGAAGCTTTAATTACTGTAGGTGTAGCTTTTGACTCCCATCTAACTTTTGAGAAACATCTAATGAAAGTGCCAGCAAATGCCGCACGAAAGTTAGGTAATGTACGTAAGGCCTGATATATTTGTAACTGATAAAATCAATGCAGCTTGTTTGAGGTCATTTGTGCTTCCTTTGCTAGAATACTGTTTTCCGGTGTGGATGACTTATCTTTTAGACAGAGTGGTTCAGTTTTTCATAAGTTGTATTTTAACAGAGATATTTCACATTCACTATTAATCCCTGATCCCCTTTTCCTGGCGACAGCAACCAGATTTGCTGAACAGCAGCACTAATATGTAGCAAATATGCCTCGCTGTCGAACGTCTCTGTTCCTGAGGTCCTCTATTCCTCACACCGTTGGACTGTGGAACAGTCTCCCTGACGATGTTGTGCAATTGGAACTTCAAAAGTTCAAGCGAAGATGCAATGCATTACGTCCCTAATACAGTTCTTGTGTTTTAATAATTTACTCATATTTTTATCTATATGTTTATTAATTTTTTTACTGATTTTTTCTTTTTTAATAATTGATCTCTTCTTTCTGTATTTCCCATTACCTTCTGTTGGTTCTTTTAATGAATACCATATTCTTTGGAAGCTTGAACTTCAAGTTAATGGTCCCTGTGGGCTTGTTCGATATAGGGTTCATTTTCTGAGTAATAATATACAGTATATATATAAACATACACACACACACACACACACACACATATATATATATATATATATATATATATATATATATATATATATCATGCATATATCTATGAATATAACTTTATATCATGTATACATATATTTGAATACATGCATATATACATTATAATACTACATATATATATATATATATATATATATATATATATATATATATATATAATATAATAGTAAATATAATATATATATATATATATATATATATATATATATATATATATATATATATATAAATATATATATATATATATATATATATATATATATATATATATATATATACATATATATATATATATATATATATATATATATATATATATATATATATATATATGTATTATATACAATATATATACTGTATATATATACATATATATATATATATACTGTATATATATATATATATATATATATAAAATATTCACTTTGTTGCTGTCTTTCTTTGATTTTCTTCAAGTGCTAATGTAAATGTGACTTCCACAGTTTGCTGGGTACACCTCATATATCTTCAGTCTACAAAGATGAATTCTTGAAGGGATAAACAGACTTCCTACAATGCTACTATATTTGTTCATTTCCAAGCCGACAGCTGTTCCAACCGTAAGTCCCAACTGCACTAAATTAATATATTTTCTGACAGGTTTATTGTTAATATATCTTTCATTCCTTATATCTCTTGACAACCAGAACACCTGCTTCTGGTGTGTCCAACAACCTGCACAAAGAGAAGCAAAAATCACCTATGATGAACTAGTACTAGCAGAGGGTAGTATGGTATGGAAACAGAGATTAACACTTTCAAAAGATTAGGACCTGCAGAGGTAGGAGTAGGTCATGAAGGAAGAAGGCAGACACCCTGTAGGAAGTAGGACCTGAAATGGAAAGACTGGGGTCTGCAAAATAGAGCGAGGTCTGAAAAGAAGAGGACTGGGACCTCCAGATGGAAGAAGGGCCATAAAAAGGAGTACTGAGATCTGCAAAGAGAGGGTAGGTCTGAAAGGAGGAGGACTGAGATTTTCAGAGGGGAGAAGATGTAAAGGAGGAATGGGACCTGCAAATGGAGATGGGATTGGTTAAGACGAAAACTAGAACTTTCAGAGGGAAGAAGGACCTGAAGGAGGAGGACTAGGAACTGCAAAGGGTGAGTGGTTCTGAAAGGAGGAGGAATAAGCACCTCAGAGATTAGAAGAATCTGAAGGCGTCTGGCTGGCATCTGCAGTGGGAGAGTGGGGTTAAAAAGAGGAGGACTGGGACCTTCAGAGAGAAGGAACTGAAAAAGAGGACCAGATTCTGCAAAGAGAGAGGGAGTCTGAAATGAGGATGAATATGACTTTCAGAGTGAAGAAGAACATGAAAAATGAGTAGTGGGATCTGTCAAATGAGAGTGGCTTTGAAAGAAGGACTAGTTTATCTAGAGGGAGAAAGCAGGATGGGGATCTGTAAAGGGAGAGTGGATCTGCAAGGAGTAGTACTGGGACCCCTCAGGGGAAAGAAGAATCTGAAAAAGCAGAACTATGAGACAGGCCTTCAAATTAAATGGTGTCGTTTAAAGACCTTTGCTCCAGTTAATATTACTAATCTGTGCTACAGACTGCAGACGGCTGGGGAATGTGTTTTGTAATTACCTTACCTATCAAAAGCCAGCGATGCACGTTTGACTCTTCTCACTAAAAATTAAAGTTATTAAGTAAGTGTGTCTTCAGAGGGAAGAATGACCTGAAAAATGAGGGCTGAAATGTGCGAAGGAGACTGGATCTGAAAAGAGTGGGACTAAGACCTTCAGAGCTAAGAAGGTCTTGAAAATGGAAGGCTTGAATCTGTAAATGGAAAGTGGATCTAGAAGGACGAGAACTGGGGCCTTCAGAGGGAAGAAGGGCCTGAAAAAGGAGGACTTAGATATGAAACGGGAGAGTGGATCTGAAAGGAGGACTGGGACCTACACAGGATGACTGGGACTTTTAGACTGAAAACAAACCCAGAGAAGGAGAACTTGACTGTGCAAAGTGAAAGTGGGTATGGAAGGAAGAGGACTGGAACCTTAAGAGGGAAGAAAGCCTTAAAGAAGGAAGACTAGGTTCTACAATGGGAGAGTGATTCTGAGGTAAGAAGGACTGAAGAAAGAGAACTGTAGTCATCAAAGTGAGAGTAGGTTTGGAAGGAAAGGGAATGGGAAGCAAAGAGGGACCTAAGGAAGGAGAACTAGGATCTGCAAAGGGTTAGTGGGTCTAAAAGAAGGATGACCGGGAGCTTTAGAGGGAAGAAAGGATGGGAGGACCGGGTTTTGTAAAGTTAGAATGGGTAAGGAAGAAAGAGGACCGGAATGGAAGAAGGACTTGAAGAAGGAAGCTTGGTAACTGCAGAGGGAGACTGGGTCTTAAAGGAGGAGGAATAGGTTTCTTAGAGGGAAACAGTATCTGAAGGAGGAGGACTGGTGCCTGTAAATGACACTGGGTGTGCAGGGAAGATGACTAGAATTTTCATTGAGAAGGAACTGAAGAAGTAGGACTGTCCAAGGGAGAGAGAGAGAGAGAGAGAGTGGGTCAGAAAGTTGGAGCACCAGGACCTTCTGATGAAAGGCCATGAAAAAGAAGGACTGGTATTTGTAAAGGAGAGTGGGCTTAAAAAGAGTACCTGGACCTTCAGTGTGAAGAAGGACCTAAAGAAGGAGGACTGGGGTCTGTAAAGTTAGAATGGGGATGGAAGGCAAAGGACCAGGGCCCTTGGAAGTGAAGGAATAACACCTAGCTCAGTATTACTTGTATTTCTTCATCAGTTTTGATGGCAACTTCGAAATTAAATTTGCGTCACAAAAGACTCCCTGATGGATAGCAAGAGCTTTAGCAGTTCACTTATGGCACTGTAAAAACCAAAACATTTTGCACTCTGGCCCACCAAATTTCACCGAATGTATTACACTATGTTGGTTTAACATATCTTGAGGTCAGTAATAATGATTAATTCAGTTTATCCAACCTTTACATGGAGATTCAAAAGAATGAAACCCAGCAAGACTAAGCTCTACATTCATTAACTAAATTTAGTAGTAGTTACGAGTATGTCTCTAGGAAAGGTGGGGGGTGGTGGTAGCGGGCGTGAGTGGCCACAAAACTAAACAGTTTTGATGGATGAGCAGGTATTACCATAGGTAAATGGGCCTTGGTAAGTGCTGTTTTTATTATTATTGCTAGCAATCAGTTAGACGTCCTGTGGCCAAAGAATGTCAGCCACAAGGATCTCGTTCCAGTTCGTTTGTCTCAATCGTATCACACTGCTATTGTGCTGCATGTCTTTCTTTGGGTTGAACAGAATCGATTTTCCTTGTTATTATGGTTGAAGCAACCATATTTTGAACAATTTTTAAGTCAGCTATATATGAACCTTCTTATATAACTATATATATATATATATATATATATATATATATATATATATATATATAATATATATATATATATATATATATATATATAATGTATATACATACACTACATATATATATACATATATACAGTATATATGCTGATGGACAATTCAGATTAATCTTTCTTGTACATATTTATTTCCCGACTTTTCGTAATTTTCATATATAACTACATATATACGGAAATTATGCCACTCCACACAATTATATAAATTATATAATATATATATATATATATATATATATATATATATATATATATATATATATATATATATATATATATATATATATATATATATATATATAATATAAGTTATCCACTTTTAGGCTGTCATTAAGAGGATGGTTGGAGAGAAATGGCAAAATATCTAAATTTTTTGTTATTCATACGTGTGTACACTCGAGTACTTCACTATAAAAAAATCAGTTGATTTTGTTTGTCCCTGGAATTTTTGTTTATCCTGCTTCTATAATTCACGTTGTAGAGGTCAATGAAACGCGCTAGAGGTTCCTAATTATGTTTGACTCGCTTAAAGGTCTATCCTTTCGCTGAAAGTGTGCAAAAGCTTAGAGATAAACATAAAGGACTGGGAACTTGTTAACAGATTTTTGGCTGTATCAGTTAATGTTTGAGGATATGAAAGAATGGAAAAATGTGGACACCAAATAGATAAATTACCGCAAGGACAGGTCGCTGAACTTTGATCTAGCTGAATACATTCGGGTAAATTTGGAGATATTTTTTGCACTCTTCTGTCTTCAGAGAACCGTCAAATTTTTTAGGGTATAACCAGAATAACGTTGTCTTATAAAGCCGTGTCCATACCCTCAGTACAACATTCTCATTTTGATTTATAAAGCCGTGTCCATACCCTCAGTACAACATTCTCATTTTGATTATTATTATTTTTGCACTTACTAACATCGCCATTTGACGAGCGTGTACCTGCGTGCGAACAGAAGGAACTGATTAGGATGCTGCTTTTGGATGCCTTGCCGATGGCCTTGGGTGCGTCCTGAATTTACAATGATGATTACCTTTATAATAATGTGTCTGTACGAGCCCTGGGTGCGTCCTGAATTACAATATTGTAAAGGTAATCATCATTGTAAATTCAGGACGCACTCAAAGCCATTGGGAAGGGCATCCAAAAGCAGCATCCTAATCAGTTCCTTCTGGTTCACTTTTACATTATACGGTTGCAGGCATAAAGACCACCTGGTCAGTCTCTGATTGTTATTGTGGTCAGACAATACTAAAATTTCTTCATTCCTAGGTCGGTTCACATAGACTTCAAACTTTTTCAATGCTGTGATTAATGCTAACGTTTCTTTTTCGATTGATGAGTAAGTTTTCTGATGCTTTTTCAACTTTGAAGACATGAAACATATTGGATGGGAAATTCTGTGGTCATCTTCTTGAAGCGGAACAGCTCCAATTCCACAGTCAGATACATCAACTTGTGTTACAAACTTTTTACTGAAGTCTGGAGCTTGACGCACTGGTCTTGAAGTTAATGTGTCTTTAACCTTCTCAAATGATTCTTGACATTCTGGAGTCCAAACAAACTTTGTCTTCGGACTGGTTAAGTCAGTTAGGGAGCTACTACGGCCGAGAAATTTGGACAGAAACGGCAATAAAATCCAGTCATACCCAAAAATCTTTGTAGTTGTTTCCTTGTAGTATGGATGTTAGCCTTACGGATACCTTCTACATTAGCGTCAACAGGAGCGAGAAGGCCTTTTCCAACTTCAAATCCCTGATACTGAACAGTTGCCTTTCCAAACTCACTTTTTTGTAAGCTGATTGTTAGTCCTGCTTCCCGTAGTTTCTTGAATACTTTCCTTAAAATCTTCAGATGTTCTTCCCATGTATTAGAATAAATCACAGTGTCATCAAGGTATACACCAACTTCCTCTATGGATCCTAGCAGTTGATCCATCACTCGTTGGAATGTTGTGGGTGCATTCATCAGACCCAATGGGAAAACAGTGTATTGATACAGTCCAAAAGAAGTAATGAAAGCTGACAACAACTAAGCATCTAAGGGAATTTTATAATATCCTTTCAACAAGTCTATCTTGGAAACAAATTTGGCTTGCCCAATATTATCAAGTAATTGATCAATAAGAGGCAAGGGATAATTGTCAGCTACACTGATGGAATTCAGTTTCCTATAATCAGTACACATCCTAAATGAGCCATCTGGTTTCTTCACTAACACACAAGGAGAACTATAATTACTTGAACTGGGTTCTGCTAATCCATGCTGCAACAAATATTCAGCTTCTTTCTTCAAAACATCTTTGTGAAAAGGTGATAAGCGATATGCTCTCAGTTTAAAAGTTTTCCACCTTCTCTGATCTTTATCTCATGCTTTGTCAGATCGGTACGCCTAGGTACTTCTGCAAAAATTTTAGGGAAACTTTGAATCACCTCACTTAATTCACTACTTTGCTCAACACTCAAATTTTCCAATATTGAAGAATTGTTCATCTTGCTTTCAGCTCCCAATTCGTAGCCATCATCGTCCTCTGTAGATAAAGTTGTCTGTGTTATTGACACTGTTTCAGTTTTAGTCTCTGAGAAGTAAGGTTTCAGAAGATTCACATGTATCTTCCTCTGTCGTTTCCTTCTTCCTGGTGTTTCAAGCACATAAGTTCGATCACTTAACTTCTCTATTATCCTATAAGGACCTTGAAACTTACTGGTAAGGGGAAATCTTTTCACTGGTAAGAACACTAGAATTTGCTGTCGTACACTACAATTTCTTAGCTTAGTCTTAGCATCATATTTCTTTTCATTTACTTTTGACTTATTTTCAGGTTTTCTAAAAAGAATTTTCTAATTTTTCTTAACATTTCCCTCAAATTCTTCACATATTCTCCTTGGATTTTCTCTTGGTTTTCTTCCCAATTCTCTGCAAGAATCTTCAATGGATCTCTCACGTCTCGACCAAAAATCATTTAATTTGGTGAACATCCAATACTTTCTTGACAAGCATTCCTAACTTCAAACAACATCAAGGGCAAACCATCATCCCATTCTCTTCCTGATTCATTACAGTACTTAGTTAACATACTTTTCAATGTCTGGTGGAACCTTTCCAAGGCTCCTTGAGTCTCTGGATGATGAGCAGTTGATAACTGTTGTTTCACTCCTAACAAGTTCATCACATCCTGGACAATTTTGAAGTAAAGTTCGTTCCTCTATCTTTTTGCACAGTTACTGGTATTCCAAACTTGGAGAAAAACTCCACCAACTTCTCAGCAATTACCTTTGCACTTATACTTCTTACAGGAATTGCCACAGGATACCTTGTCACTGGACAAATTAATGTTAACAGATATTCATTTCCTATCTTTCTTTTCGTAAGCAGCCCAACCACATCTATAATCACCTTGCTAAAGGGTTCTCTAACTTCTATGGGTTGTAGGAGGGCTTTCTGAATGGTTTCATTCGGTATTCCAGCTATTTGGCATGTGTGACACATTCTGCAAAATCTGCTAACATCCTTGTGAAGTCCAGGCCAGAAAAAAAGGCTTCATAATCTCAACAGTCTTCCTGATTCCCATATGTACAGACTCATGCGCTACTGCTACCACTTGCTTCCTCAATGGATATGGAATAAAAAATTGATGATATTCGCCCCATTCAGCATTTCCTGGTATATCTGCAGGTCGATACTTCCTCATTAACAATCCTTCCTTTAGATAATAACAGGTAGGAGTTTGTTGCATCTCTTCTTGATCAACAACTCTGAAAAACAAATCAGCCAACGTTGTATCCTTCTTCTGCAGTTCTATTAGCTTCTCTCTAGTCACTTGACCAACTTCAAGGGCTGAACTCTCAATATCCACTAACTCTGCTACTGTAGTTTCACTACTATCTTCAGGAACACTTTGACTATGCTGAGTCTCTTCAATAACAACTGGATCCTCTTCTTCTTGGATACTCTCTTCATTACTAACACTAGGGAAACCTGCACTTTCCTGGAATAGTTCTTCTGAGCTCAAAGATCCTTCTGGTACAGGTAACTCCTCAGTTTCTTCACTTGCAAATGTAGTTCTCTTCATACTCCTGGTAGTTACACAACCTGGAAACGGGTGGGGGTTTTTCTTCTCTAAATCTACCATAGGACTAATCCTCAACGGTTTGTCTGTCACTATAGGACAAGGAACAAAGGGTACACCACCAACTTCATTACCCAGTAAAACATGTATACCTTTAACAGCTAGTGAGTCCTTTACAGCAAAATCAATACTTCCTGTCACCTTCACAGGACAGATGCAAGCGGCATATAGGAGTTACTTCCTCTCCTCCTATACTCCTCAAAATAACTGAATCTCAGGTGAGATTCTTCTCCGCCTGTGGGTGAGCACCACGAACTACCACACTATGGTTACTCTCTGTATCATGTAATTTCTTGACTGGTACCTGCACGCTCCCTCCTTGAGTTGTCAGCATACCTTCACACTGCTCAGCCACTCACAGCTTGAGGTTACATTTCCACTGGCTGCTAAACGCTCTGCTTGTCTAGTCTTAGTGTTCAGTGTGGGGAACACTTGCTTCACCTGATTACCTTTAACCAACTGGCTTGGTCTGCTGTTGCGTCTTATAACAATCTCGACTATAGTGTCCTACTCTTCCACACTTGTAGCAGGCAACATTGGTCTTCTGTATCTGTCTTGATAAACTGGAGGGTGGGGATTTACCATTCGATTGCTGAGGGGTATATCCTGGCTTTGTACTGTCATAGCCACTAGAAGGGTTTCTTACATCAATGCTCCTAAAATTTGATTGAGACCTACTGTATAACCTGTGAGTTGTTGGTTGGTTCTGGTACTTGACATTATAATTACTTCTGCTACTGATTATATTATAATCTTCACTCAGTGTGGCAGCTTTGTCAAGTTTCTTAACCACTCTCTCTCTTAAATAGGCTCGTATGTGTTCAGGAATTCCTCTAAGATGTTACTCTAGGACTACTAACTCCTCAAGTTGTCCATAGATTTAACTTGAGCAGCCTCCAAACATCGTTTAAAACATCTTACTGTGTAGGCATAATCCAAGAAAGTCATCTTGTCATCCTTTCTCAAAGATCTGAATCTTTCATTGTAATATTCAGGGGTCATCTGGTACACTTGTAGCACATTATGTTTGAGTACCTTGTACTCCTTACACTGATCAGCTGATAAGGCTCAAGGCACTTCTTCCGTTACCAATGAGAACACTCTGTAACAAGACTGACCATTTTTTCAAAGTGATCAAAAAACTCATCTAGAACTTCTGTAAACTTTGGAATTAACTTCCACACTCTTACTACATCAAATACAGGGTCTGAATTACATTGGGTAGGGTTAGACGGTGTTACAGGTAACTTGGAGCGAGCTTCTATTAACTCCATCTCCCTTTCATGTCTTGCTCTTTCTCTTTCTTCTTCTGCTTCTCTTCTCTTTGTGCTCTTTCTTCTCTTGCTCTTTCTCTTTCTTTTTCTTTCTCTTTCTTTTTCTTTCTCTTTTCTCTCTGTCTGCTCTTTCTCTTTCAGCCTGTATCTTCAGCTTAATCAAATTTTCTTCTGCTTCTATGCATCTAAGCTCTACTTTAGCATCACTTTTCTCTTTCTTTTGCTCTTGCTTATCTATAAATTCTACCTCAGCTGCATTCAACAATTCTTGTGCCTCTCCTAACTCTTCATCTATTTTACCAGAGTCCATCAATGCTTGGATTGCAATACATCTGATTTGTGCCTTAATCATACCACTAGACACATTACCCCCACATGCCACTACTAAAGCAGTTCACTGTGCCGTAGTCAGGTGGATTCAGATAACTCTCGGATGGAAGGAGCTGCTAAAAACTTCTGAACATCGAACAGAGCCATTTTCTCTAAGTTACTCAACTAAATAATTCGCAATATAATGCAAAAATAACTATGTGGTCACTTCTCTATCAAAATATATCCCTAACACCACCAGTATAAACCATAAACCAGAGTGATATTTTGTTTTGTTCTCGGGTCTCTGGGCACCAAAATCTTTTGTCACGATGCGTACCAAGTACCTGGTTATTACACAACTAATCACAGATTTCAAAAATATACCTCACTTCAGCCAGATACCTGAACTCTCGTAACAATAAGATTTACTACCGAGTACTGTAAGGGTAACAGTGATCCCTTAAAAAGCTCATTAATCACATGAAAATCAAACTAAGTTTATCAAAAGAATTGTGAAGTATCAATAATTAAACAAGGAATACACTAGAGTAAAAGGGCATCACTCCATCAAACAATGTTAACTTTCCCTGGTCTTAATTCACTTCAGCAAAACTAAAGTGACAAAACATGTTTATCACTTTGCCTTATGCACACAATTAATCGTATTCACTGGTGGTCAATAAATGAACCACTGTTTTTAAGTATTTTAAATACAAAAAATTATTTTTAAATTAAAAATTTATCATTAGAATTCACAGTCTGAAAAATTTACTATTACTTAAAAACAACACAAAAATTCCATTAATACTTAAGTTAAATTATTAAATAAAACTAAACCATAAAGACTAATTTACCAAGAAATTAAATTAATCAAGCAAAATTTAAACTCAAGAATTACTCAAGATTTGAAAAGAAAATCTTAGTAAATGAAAATTAAATAAAGTATGCCAGCTTAAATGTCTACGATAATTTTTTGTTCTTAGGCGTTAGAGAACCTTCAGCAATGTACAATAAACACATTTTGATTATTTCCAAACCACTAATGGCATGATTGCGCTAAAAATCTAGCTAGAAATTGATCATTAAAGTTCTTGCGTTTGAAACATTTTTGTAGTCTACGGCTTCGGTAAGTGTTGTTTCGTAATTGTTAAATATATATATTTCGGCATGTAAGTTCTTAATACTTACGTTTATTACAACTGGTATTTTATATAACATTACATAACTTAGTTCTTAACTCGTACTATGACCATGTAATCACAATTCTGAAACAATGTGAAAACAAGTTTACCAGGTTTAAAAAAATAAACTTTTAGTGCAGTGATTCTTAAACTGGGGGGCGCGCCCCCCTAGGGGGCGCCAGAAGCTTCCAAGGGGGGCGCAAGCAGAGTTGCCAGCTGGTGCTTATTATTTTTTTTTAATTTGTGATGTTAATTACAAAATTGCCAAAAACTTTATCACTGCTTCCATATATTTTCTAATTATCTCAAAACATGCCAAAATGTCAAAATACAAGTAAATTTTAATTTCAAATCTTGTTTATGAATTGTCTTTTATTGTTATGATAAGTATAATAGCATACAAATAGACAACATATTGTTTATAGATTATAATTGGCAAAAATTTCAGGGGTAGGGGTACGTGGGGTCTATACATAATGCAGAGGGGGGCGCAAGGCAAAAAAGTTTAAGAACCACTGTTTTAGTGTAATAGTGACAAGTTGGTGGTCACCGCAGACGTCCATTCCTGTGTAGCTCTTAGCATTCCTCAGTTTTCTTTTTCTCTATTGATTAATAGCTATGTGATCTTTTTGGTTAATATATATATATATATATATATATATATATATATATATATATATATATATAATATATATATAAATTTTTATTTATATATATATATATATTATATATATATATATATATATATATATATATATATATATATATATATATATATATATATATATATATATATATATATATATATATATATATAGTTCCTTGCTGGGTGAGCGGCTTCCGTTCTCAACTACCACTCTGTTGGTCGTGAGTTCGAATCTCCGAGCGGCCAGTGAAGAACAAGAGGAATTTGTTTCTGGTGATAGAAATTAATTTCTCGCTATAATGTGGTTCGGATTCCACAATAAGCTGTAGGTCCCGTTGCTAGGTAACCAATTGGTTCTTAGCCACGTAAAAATAAACCTAATCCTTCGGGCCAGCCCTAGGAGAGCTGTTAATCAGCTCAGTGGTCTGGTTAAACTAAGATATACTTACTTTACTTTTATATATATATATATATATATATATATATATATATATATATATATATATATATATATATATATATATATATATATATATAAATCTGGAAGGGGAATACCCAATGGTATCAGCATTTTGTTCTCGCCAAGACTTTTTTTATGAAGTTGTTAGTACCATGCTCTCCATCAACTTATTTGCTACCCACTACAGCCGACCAGATTTATGATTTCCCAGGGTAGGCCAACAGGTTCCAAAGAAATTTCAGGAATAACGCTTAAAGCTTATAGGCTCGTTCGAGAATCAATCCCAGCACCCTTTGTTGAAGAGGTGAACGGCGTAACTTACAAGTACTAGCTGCTCTGCTGGTACTGGAAGCAAAGAGTCTAGAGAAGTAAAGTGAGGACACTCCTGCCTCCCTTTTATAACTGCGGGCGACGGTGGCGCCTTTACCGGTGGGCGCGTCATTGGAGTTGGAAGATTTCAACAACATGACAGGGACACAGTTCTGTGCTGCAGTTAATTGCCGTAATTCAGGAAAGAAAAGGCCTGAGTTATAATTTTTTCGATTCCCCAAAGACAAGAAAAGGTGAGTGATATGTTTTCAGTCACATTTTATCAAAACTAAATTTACACTAACGAAATTATGAGATATGTTGATGGTTATTCTCTTGTTGTTCCTTTGACCAAAGAGTTTACTGTACTCTAAACTCTGCTTTGGTTGTTTCATTGACCATGTTTTATCTAGACACTGCAGTGGTTACCGAGTTGTTTTTGTAGCGAATCAGGCATTCTCTTACTGCTCAAGCTATTTCATATAGCAGTGTGTGTTTAATTGGGTTTCCACGGAAACTCAGCGTTATAATCGCTTAGATTTCTTCTTTCTTGATTCTTCTTTCTTGTCTCTTCTTTCGTTGTCTTCTTTCTTGCATTGTTACATTATTCTTCTTCTTCTGCTCCTGTGCTAAGTAAAAGTTTGTTTAAATTATTTAATTAATATATATTTAATTAGTTAATTTGGTTGATATGACACCCTTTCACAAACTGTCAAATGGTCATGATGAGGAACGTATTGTGTTGATTTAAGAGTACACAGACTTTGTTGAGAAGATGGACCAATCGTTCAACTGTTTCAATAGTGGAACTCGCACCAGTAATGCAAAAATGCGACATACCATGAGTCTGAAATCAGGTCACAAGGAATCTCTAGTTAACTGCCTCACATGGTTGGATGATATCAAATCACTTGGTCCACGAAAGCTGCCTTGCCTCTCTGGATGGCAGATGGCAATCAAAGGTCTGTTAAAGTTGTGGGATGAGTTACATTCAAAGTACAAGCTTTCTTACCTATTAACCAACAGACTCAATCAAGATTGTTTGGAGAATTTATTTTCAATAATTCGGGGGAAAGGTGGGCACAGGGACAACCCAGATGCATGTCAGTTCAGGAGTGCATTATGCCACGTCATGCTGGATGCTATTATGGTTCCAAGTGCTAGTGCTAACTGCCAAGAAGACATTGATACCTTCTTGGTAACTCTGAATGATATAGGGACTTCAGGTCCCTATATTCTTCTCTGCCAATACCTGTATCAGTATAGTCAGTAATGACCCTCCCTGGGGGAGACCTACCACTCGGGGAATGCAGTGTGTTAACATATATCACAGGTTTCATTGTGCGTAAGATTCGTCACAAGGTTTGTAGAGAATGCAGGACAAAGGTTCAAAGTAATCTTGATCCAGACAACCCTGTTCATGTTTTCATTTCCAAGAAGACTTACGGTAACACACTAGGAGAGGAGCTAATTGTGCCAAGTACAATCCTTACGGCATGATTACTCAGTAGGAAAACGAGTATAGGAAGATGGTTTCTGACATTACTACATAAGCAGAGTTCACTACAGACTTGTGACGAGCTAGGAGGAGAAGATGCTGGGAAAGTTTTTAGCTTGTTGTGTGTGCAAACATAAGCAGAGTTCACTACAGACTTGTGACGAGCTAGGAGGAGAAGATGCTGGGAAAGTTTTTAGCTTGTTGTGTGTGCAAACATAAGCAGAGTTCACTACAGACTTGTGACGAGCTAGGAGGAGAAGATGCTGGGAAAGTTTTTAGCTTGTTGTGTGTGCAAACATAAGCTAGGAGGAGAGGAGAAGATGCTGGGAAAGTTTTTAGCTTGTTGTGTGTGCAACTGCAGGTTGTTCACTGTCAGCCTCTTTATACGTATCCGCCTTCATCACACTTTAAAAGATGCAAACAAAAGTCTTTTAGTTGCAGGTCGAAAGAACCGAAAACTTATGAAGTTCAGTCATCTGTAATACTGAAAATGTATCCTTGCAGTGTAGGGCCCAGATGTACAAAACATACTTGCGATGTCTTAAGTTACGATGGTGTTTGTATCCTCATTTTTTTTTGTTTTTTGCTTTCCTTGTGATAATATTCCTATTTTCCATTTGATTTCTGTATAATATGGTTAGAAACATATTTGTATTTGTCAATAGTCGCAGAAAAAAGTTTGAAAAAAAAGTTTATTACGATCTGGTATGTTACTATGTAATGTTGAGAAAAACCTTAAAGAACCTAAAAATGTAACGTAACGAACAAAAACTTAACTTTACACCATCGTAAATATTAGTGTATCCGGCCCCAGTACAGTATAATAAAATAAAGATATCAATTTTAGCATGATAAAATAAAGATATCAATTTTCAAAGGAGGAGTTTGTTTATAGTTTGGCCTGATATATCTTATAAATTTATTTATTTATTTATTTATTTATATATTTACTTTCATCCATAATTTTCAACCTTTTGAATGAAACCTGGTTTAGCACCAGTAGTTATAGATAAAGAGAGGATAAGCTGTATGTATTTACTCATTTTTTCCAATAGAATATTTAAATAATCAATCCAGATTAATGCGTTGCTATAAAAATAATAATAAAAGATCAGAAGATAGTGTTACAACCCACAAAAGTGCTAACATTCGTCTTAAACATTAGTGTGGTGTATGCCAGCACAAACAAATGCTATCGCAGTTTACGCGCTCACCGTCGGAGGGCGCCACCAGTCCCGCCGTCACAATTTTCCTATAAGGACTCGCGCGACTGTCCACTCTTTACTTCTCTATACTCTTTGATAGAAATATTAGCAGCAGCAAATAACAGCAGCAAGGGAGCAGTTGACAGTTACACTGTTCGGTGACAGGTCACTTTCGGCCAGTGCCTAACCAACTGCGTTGCCTTTTTAAGACGGCATCCGGATAACCCACCCAGCAGCAGGGCTGGCTTGTCCGAACAGGCAAAGCAAAGAGGGTTATGCTAGTATGGTTTGTTGTACAAGCCTGAACGAACGAGGTCTTGAACACCCCATCCCCACTCTCCCCCCCCCCGCCTCCACACACACACACACACACACACACAGTCAGCCTTTTTCCGAATAATAAGTCGTCCTAAAAAAGGAACGACAATAGTGATTGCCACACTCAACATTTAATTGGGCATTCAAGGATGAACTCCGAGCAAGTGCAGCAACATCCTGAGCATAAATTCCATCTTATTATTATGACCCTGCTGATGACTTACAACTGAAGATATATTATATACGTTATATTACACGCGCACAGATATATCGAATTTACATTATTGATCCTCGCATATTGTAAAGAGTATGCATAAATTTCTTAATACCCGTATTTTTAACGCAAATGCAAACGCTGAATCAGATTTTGCTTCATCATCCTTCCCTCCTTGACATCATTTTCTTGGAAACGCAAAAAAAAAAAAAAAAAAGTTTTTGTTGGCTTCATGAACCGAACGACCGGGCGACATTGGCGAGACTCGCATAACCTGCAGTGGTCACACTGTTTGCAATCATGACGTCGTGGCTTTACTGTAGGCTACCTTGTGTTTGCTCACCCTAGCTGCTGCAGACCTTTTGCTTTTAGACACTGCTTCTGCACTCCTGCAGTGTCCATTCCCAGACACACACATGCTTTCATATATATCTATATCTATCTGTTTATCTGTATCTAGCTTAATGGCTCGATGGTCCAAAGTCACTGTACTTTTCATCGTTTCTAAATCGGGCAGCGGTTCGAATCCCACTGGTGACTTGGGGGTAAATTACTTCCGAGGTATAGTGGACTGGATAATAAACGATATTTTTGTGAATAAAAAATGTCACCGCGTATGTGACAAAAATTCACGTGTGTAAATTTATATATATATTATATATATATATATATATATATATATATATATATATATATATATATATATATATATATGCGTGTGTATGTATGTATGTATGTATGTATGTATGTATGTATGTATGTATGTATGTGTGTGTGTGTATGTATGTATGTGTGTGCGTGTATACGCAAGAGAGAGAGAGAGAGAGAGAGAGAGAGAGAGAGAGAGAGAGAGAGAGAGCAATGAACGCTGTCATATTCTCTTGATTTCCTTTTTATATGGTAGTTCATATTGTAATTCCGAAAAAGACAGAACCTACTTGTAAAAGATAAGACTGGGAACACGGAAGAAGCAGGAAGAGGAATCCAAAGCTTGGCTATGATTATTGTGAGGGCGTTTCTATTTATTTTTTCGTGCCTGTAGTTTTTTTTTTATTTACATGTGTGTGTGTGTGAGAGTGATTGTGCGTGTACAGTTTATCTTTAACATGGTTGCGTGCTTAGCTTTTTCGTTTTAAGCAGAAACACGTGGCTGTCTTTTAGTGAAGTTTGCTGGAGTGCGCGTGGGGAGAATCTCTTATTGGGTGAAATTGTAGACTTCTACTTTGCATGCGCGCGTTCTGTACAGTTTCATTTCGTTTGTGGGTCTGTGCTTGTATGTTTGTCAATTGCGTATGTGTGCACAGAGTATTTCGTTTGATTAATTGTATGTTTTTGAATACTTCTTTAGCGCGTACACGTTTGGTATGCCCACTTAGAATACTTCTTGTGTGTTTGTTTGTAAGTTTGTGAATTCAAATGAACGAAAATAGGACAGAGGCAGAGGGATAAAAAATTCCTGGTCTTTCTTTGTACAAAGAACAGAAAGGAGTTATCAAATTCAGCTCCATTATAATTCAAGGCAACAGTAATTTAGAACATTTTGAACCGAGCACTAACTTTGAAGTTTGTGGTGGCGACTCTAAGGAATTTTAATATATATGTATATGTATATGTATATATATATATATATATATATATATATATATATATATATATATATATATATATATATATATAATTTTATTAATTTACATAAAAATATATGTATACTGTATAAACATATATTTAAATTTAATATATATATATATATATAAATATATATACACATGCATATATATATATATATATATATATATATATATATATATATATATATATATATATATATATATATACTTAATTATATAGGGCTGTCAGACACCTTTCACACACTGTTTGCTTCAACCTTTCGTTAGTTCTCGTTGGACGAGTCGGTAGAGTTCTCGGCTAGCACTCTGCTGGGCCCGATTTCGAGTCTCCGACCGGCCAATGAAGAATTAGAGGAATTTACTTCTGGTGATGGAAATTCATTTCTCGGTATAATGTGGTTCGGCTTCCACAATAAGCCGTAGGTCCCGTTGCTAGGTAACCAGTTAGTTCTTAGCCACGTATAATGAGTCCAATCCTTCGGGCCACCCCTAGGAGAACTGTTAATCAGCTCAGTGGTCTGGTTAAACTAAGGTATACTTAACTTTTTTTTCAACCTTTCAGGGGTCAAAAGAGTCATGCACTTGGTGTTGAGGCATTGCCTCTTCACTCTTTTATTATCACGCATTACTGTTATTACGATTTTATAGTTATTCTTCTCTCATGTCAATGATAACTATGACAAATAAAGAAAAGTGAAACAGCGGAGTGGTTCATAGGCCTTTCGACACAGGCCTTTACTAGCAGTCAGCTAGTAAAGGACCTTGTGCCGAAAGGCCTAGCAACCGCTCCGTTGTTTTATTTTTCTTTCGTGGCATTTACCTTTAATTATACATTCATCACGTTCCATATCTTCGTGAATCAGTTATACATATATGTATGTATGCATGTATGTATGTATGTTGTACAGCTGAAAGGGTCATGAAAGTACTATTACCACGAAAAAATCATATATTTTGATTGTTAATACTTCAATTTAGATCACTGGTGAACGTAAACAGTTAGTCAGTGGCAAGAGTGTTTGTATGGAAGATCCAGGTAAGGAATGACGATATAGGTGGGATTGGAAATGGAAGTATTCCTGTGATGAAAGGTGACCATCTATCTTTGGTTGTTTTTAGCCCTCGTTAACTTCCACCTGTATCGAGTCTGGTGGGCGTATCCGCCGATGTACCCATGTGAGAAGGGGTCTTAAGATTAATTCGTCTGTGAAATCCGATTTCCAGTGTCTTTATGACAACCTCATGCTCTCAGTTTGACTGATGATGGCAAATTCCCGAATCTCCCTTTTGGACTATCAGTTACTTTTCAAAAATAGATCAGCCTCTGTCCAGTTTATATGACCAGTCTTTGTGACCAGTATCTCATATATGTACGAACCAGCTCTCTGAACCAGATCTTACTCATCGTTTTTGCTCTATTAATCTTGTGGAGATGGATCTCCCGGTCAGGGGAGATTGAGGGTGAGCAACAACTTCAACCCACTCACTAAAAAATTGGTCGTCTCTGTTCATCTGACCACTGAATTATGTGTGTCATGGTTAATCGATTTTGGAAACGCCGAGTTTCTTCGGCGCAATCGAGTTGTCTGTACGGCGTACAATGCTGTATATGAAACTCGATGTGCTGCAGTTAAATTCTCGTCCACGACCGGGCAACGCTTAGACGCTCAGTTGCTTCCCAGATGCGGTCAAGTAAAGATTCGTCGGCGGCTGGCACCTTTAGCGGTGCGGTGCCAGACGCAAGATCCGTGGCTAACATTAACCCTAAATAAAATTAAAACGACTGAGGCTAGAGGGCTGCAATTTGGTATGTGTGATAATTGGAGGGTGGATGATCAACATACCAATTTACAGCTCTCTAGCCTCAGTAGTTTTGAAGATCTGAGGGCGGACAGAAAAAGTGCGGACGGACAGGCAAAGCCGGCACGATAGTTTTGTTTTACAGAAAACTAAAAAGGCAAAGGCCTAGCAAACTCATCCTCAAAATTCTTGCTAAGAACTGAAGGTCATCATGTAGGAAAAGCACACTTATGAAAATTGCACCATATTTCAGATGTCAAAATACAATCACGTGAGCTAATGGAAATATTTGACAGTACGCAGGTTTGCATCCAAAACTGTTTGGAAGGAATCAGTTACCATGATTAAAATGGAGTAAAACAAAATGCAATTGGTCCCAAGGGGTGGGAGATTCGTTGAGAAGGAAAGGCTGATTGAGAGTCACCGGAAAGCTTCCTGTTACCGCTGGGACTCATTGGGTGGACGATTCTAGTTTCCTGTGTTCCTAATGGTGGATATCATCCACTAAATCCCCTTTCCACGGGGCTGCGGTTAAATTCAAGGTTTATTTTTATCGATAACTGCTGCTCCTATGTTCTGTAAGTAGGGCAGGAGCTTTTAGACAGAGTCGTGCGGTTGGAAACTATAGAGGTTTCTTGCGTGTATGTGACAAATTTTCTGTTCCAGTGAATGGCGAGGCAACAAGCAAGCAGCTCAGGCTTGTTTATTCGACCTGGAATTCTCTAAGGGGGGTGCTGTAAATACTCCATGATAAATCCTCATTGTTGTACGTTGGATTTGGGCAGTTCCGATGGTCTTGAAATAGCTGAGAATGATGGCATTATTCTCGCTGATATGTTTATTGGCCTTTTTTATACCTTCTGAATATGGTAATACTTTTAGTTTTCTGTAGAAGAAAACTATTGTGCTGGCTTTGTCTGTCCGTCCTCCCTCAGGTCTTAAAAACTACTGAGGCTAGAGGGCTGCAAATTGGTATGTTGATCATCCACCTTCCAATCATCAGACATACCAAATTGCAGCCCTCTTGCCTCCGTAGATTTTATTTTAGTTAAGGTTAAAGTTAGCCATAATCGTACGTCCGGCAACGATATAGGACATGCCACCACCGGACCGTGGTTAAAGTTTCATGGGCCCCGCGGCTCATACAGCACTATACCGAGACCACCGAAAGACTTATCTAATTTCTGTGACCTTGATTATACGCTGCACAGAAGAAACTTCGGCGCATTTTTACTTCTTTTTATTGCTAATGATTTTATTAGCCTTGTTAATCGCTAGATAAATTGTGAATTTTGGGCGAAACAGTTAAGAGAGGTTTTAACAAGTGATGTTAAATTCTGCGTTTGGGGATTTCTGGGAACTAAAACGAGGTGCTCTCAGCAGAACATTGCATGAGTCTTTCTCATTTTCATATTACTGTCAAGGCATCTCGTCAAACGAGTACATGAACATTGAGAACGTCGGTTTTTCTCCGCTGCGAAATTATATTCATCGACATCTCTCAGTATTAGTATGTCCAAGAATGGTACCCTACCTTCCAGCTTCCATTCGGAACTGATTTCAGTGTTAGGAACCAGATATCTTCTACGTAGAGAATCCCTTGCTATGTTAGGGGTTTTATTTCGTTGGTATTTCTGTCGCAAATTTGCAAGGAGCGGGGTGGGGAGGTTTCACATGCTGCATCAAAATTTTTGTTGGAGAAATCTCGTTAAAAGCAAAAATGTTGCTAACACATAGTTTCATTAATTTTATAGTTTTCTTTAAAACTGTCGGAAAACGGTCCTACAATGGTTCCGCTTTTCGGAGGAGAAATCTTAGAGGACCCTCTTTTGGAATTTACTTTCCCGAAAACTAAAACTACTTTAGGACCGCTTTCCAATAGTTTAAATAAAACTCACATCAAACTGCGAGTGAGCAACAATACTTTCTCTTTTAATGGAAATTTCGACCAGTTAAAATTTGTATACAGCTTTATTGGAACAGGAAATCTGTCAAATACACGCAAGAAACCTTTGCACGTTTTCACCATGTAGGAGACTATTAACATTGCATCAGTTTTTTTTATTATTATTATTCAGAAGATAAAGCCTATTCACATGGAACAAGCCCACAGGGGCCATTGACTTGAAATTCAAGCTTCCAAAAATTATGATGTTCATTTGAAAGAAGTAACAGAAGGAGATCAGTTATCAGAAAAGACAAAAAAATAACACATTAACAAATAAATAGATAAAAATTTAAGTAGATTATAAAACACAAGGAGAACTGCTTTAGGATAGTAATGCACTGCTGCATCTTCGCTTGAACTTTTGAGGTTCTAGTTGCACACCATCCTCAGGAAAACTGTTCCACAGTCCAACGGTGTGAGGAATAAAGGATTTCTGGAACTGAGAAGTTCGAGAGCGAGGCACATTGACTGCATATCTCTGACTTTTTGTTAGTAAAACAAAAGAAATTAACTTATCTGCAGGCCAGATGGCAGGGATTTAAGAGAATGAGAACATCCTTTGACCTACCCTAACAGCACAAGACACCTGAATCTGCCTCCAGATGACAAAGTTAAAATGAAGCTTCCTGGTGAGTGACCGATCTATGACACTCGTAACCCTTGGGATCACTTAATTCTTTTAGTGATTCCATTTTAATCCTTGTAACTGATTTCTTTCCCGCTTTCTTCTTTGTATGTAAAGCCTCATGCTGCCAAATATTTCCGTTAGCTCACTTGAAGAGATATGTAGGGTAACAATTGAAATACAGATTCCAACTGTGTAGTTTTCTTACGCGAGCTTCCTTAGTTATATATTTATTTAGTCTGAATATAACACGCCAAAGTTCATTCTCTCTCTCTCTCTCTCTCTCTCTCTCTCTCTCTCTCTCTCTCTCTCTCTCTCTATATATATATATATATATATATATATATATATATATATATATATATATATATATATATATAATTATATAATATAATATACACACATATATAATCTACTGGTCACTTTTTACCAGTTACTATGTAATTGTAATAACTACAGTGCCCTATCAGCATTTCTGATTCTGACAAGAGTATCCAGAAAGTGTGAATAATTCCAAAAGTTAAGAGGGCGTTGTGGTTATTACAATTTCAAATATACATATACATAGATGTGCATGTTTGTGTGTGTGTGTGTATGTACAAGATATGTTTAATATTCGAGAATTCTTCTTAATTCAAAGACTAGAAATAGCATGTAATATAAATGGTGAAGGTTGTTGACAATGCTTGGTGTAGAGGATTATTTTTAAGGGAAAGTGATAGTTCTTGTAATGAAAGTGTTGTTAGAGTGGATCAGTTATGCCTCCTTTGGATGTTTGATATAGGCCTATTTATGGATGGACTGAAGTGACTCACTGAAAAGACATTAGATATAGATTTGAGGACACTGGTCCAGAGTGGAGTGCTGAATGAATAGCTGATGGTTTCTGATGATACACTGTTAATTGGGGATACTGAAGGAATGGAATGGAATATAGAGTTTAGGCCAAAGGCCAAGCTCTGGGACCTATGAGGTCATTCAGCGCTGGAAAAAAAATTGAGAGTAGGTAGGTTTGAAAGGTGTAACAGGAGGTAAACCTCGCAGTTGCACTACAAAATGATTGTTAGGAGAGGGTGGATAGCAAGATGGAAGAAGGATAATATGAATGGCGGTACAGTAAAAGAAATGAAAAGGGTTGCAGCTAGCGGCCGAAAGGACGCTTCAAAGAACCTTTAGTGACGCCCACATTGCACCCCATGAGGTGCACTGACGGCACTAACCCCCTACGGAGAGGGGGGCGGGGGGTGGATATTGAAGAGAAACTGAGGAAATCAGTGAAAACCTTAAAATTATTTGCAAGAGGAGAAAGGCTGGGGTAAGCGTGAGCCAGAAAATGGAGCAATGAAGGTAACCATTGATGGTGAGAGAATGGAAGCGGTTGTCTCACATATGTATGGTATTTGAAAGCAAATTACGGTAAGATGAGAGGAGATTTGGAAGAGACTCGGGTTACCAAAAGAAACTAAACATCATTGAATGTGAAGTATGGATGTCTAATGAAAATTAAAAAGAAAGGATTGAAGTTGTAGAAATGAATAGTTTGTAGACCATATGTTGCAGTAAAACAACAGAATTGGGTTAGAAAAGTGAGAATAGGTAGAAATGGTTAGGTTAGGTGAAAAGACAAATCATTATTTTCAGATGGTTTGGTCATGTAGCAAGAATGGTGGTCGATAGAGCTGTGAAAAGAATGAGTAATTAGGGAAGATATTAATGTCCATGAGTGCAAGACTACGTGCAAGTAAGAGGGGAATGGCCAAGTATGTGTTGGGGCTTGACGTGGTACTGGTAAGGCTTCTTTGTTTGTGTATGTGTATGAAGCAGCTAATGTTATGGAAATTTTCTGCATAGGGGCTCATCCACAATTCAGCGGCTTAACTATGATGTCAGCAATAACTGTCATGGTTAAATTTCCTTACAAGTCATCCAGTCAGAAAAACAAAACTTCTGAATTAGGCGCACGCACACACACACACACACACACACACACACACACACACATATATATATATATATATAATATTTATATATATATATATATATATATATATATATATATATATATATATATATATATATATAAATTTATATAGACAGGGTGTTCATAAAGTCTCTTTACAATTTAATCAGATTTGTTCTGTGTACTCAGCAGTTATCAAAGTTCTTAATCACATTGCATTTGTGTATTTCAGGTACCCCTTTGATGAAAAAGGTATTGTTAAATGAACCCTAAAAAATGGCTACTACTCAAGAAAAGGCACAAGGTGTGCCATGGTTTATTGAAACAAAATCGGGTACGCAGACTCAGTGAAACTACAGAACTAAGTATGGAAGATATCCACCATTATGTCTGTCAATTTGTGCATGGCACAAGAAATTTATGGAGGCAGTGACAGTGTTCGATAAACGGAGGAGTGGATGACCAAGAACACCTGAGGAAAACATTGATCGTGTAAGACAAGCCTTTGATCGTTCTTGTACAAAGTCCATCCATACAGCTGCCAGACACTTACAGCTACCACGTTCAACAGTGCACAAAGTCCTACACAAGAACTTGCAATTGTATGCTTACAAGTGAAACTTATACTGGCACTTGAGGCAAATGATACACCAAGACAAAAAGAGTTTGCAGTTAACATGCTGGAACGAATTTCTGTGGAGGAAATGTTTCTCCGCCGAGTTTGTTTTAGTGATGAGGCAACCTTTCATGTTCATGGAAACTGAACACACATAATTTTAGAATCTGGGGATCAGAACATCCCCACGCGACTAAGGAACTTCACCGAGATAGTCCAAAGGTGAATATGTTGTCTGGGATCATGTGCAGTTGAATCATTGGTCCAAATTTCTTCAATGAGACATCAATTACTGTAGATGTTTACCTTGACCTTTTGACTGAATATGTGGTGCCACAACTATATGACATTCAACCAACCATCATTTTCCAGCAAGATGATATACCACCACACTGGGGACTGCATGTTCGTGGGTTCCTAAATCTAACATTTCCAGATCGGCAGATTGGAAGGGATGGCCCAATTCCATGGCCACCTTCTTCACCAGATATCACACTCCTGGACTTCTTTCTATGGGGTTATGTTAAAAGATATTGTGTATCGAACAAAGATACGGGACATCACCGATTTCAAGCAAAAGAATTCACTGATGCCATTGACACCACTGATGAGGCTATGCCACACCAAACAAGGCAAGAAATCGAGTACCGCCTTGATGTGCTTCGTGCAACTAATGGTACCTGTACCCATATAGAGGTGCATTAAATGAGGCAAAAAAAATTCCAATGTCTACTCCTCATTGTGTAATAATTGCCACTATTTGTCTGTTCATTTGCTTTCGTAATATATTTTTTTAAATTGTAGATATATATATATATATATATATATATATATATATATATATATATATATATATATATATATATATATATATGTACAATTAGTTGTTTCTTTCATAAATAGGGGTGGTTACATAGGAAATAAAGACATCAGTCACTCGCTGAGACAACTTCCACAACCCCAGTTGCTCTTGCTTTTCAGAATGCTACCCAGGCACTCATCTTACCTTGAAAATCCTTCCATCCTACCTGCACACTTTCCTTCTAACTTCCTCTTGTCTCCCTCTCTCCAATGCTACTTTTTGCAAACATTTCAGAAATATACATTTTTCGCTAATCGCTAATGCATACATATTGTACACACAAACATACTATATATATATACCTATATATATATAATTTATATATATATATATATATATATATATATATATATATATATATATATATATATATATATGTAATATAGTATGTGTGTGTAGAGTATGTATGCATTAGTGAAAATTGTATATTTCTGAAATGTTTGGATAAGTAGTATATATATATATATATATATATATATATATATATATATATATATATATATATATATATATATATATATATATATATATATATATATATATATATATATATATATATATATATTATATAACGTATAGGAGGAATATTATAAGGTGTTGTAATAATAACCATTTTACAAGTGTTTATATGTCTCTGTGGAAATTTTGATGTTTTGCTTGCAGATTCATAATTTTTTTGTGAAGATATGATTTTAAAATGCTTTTTCTTACAGATAAATTGTATATCATGTAATCTTACAATGCTTTGGTATGTCTTTTCCCTGTGTTTAATATATGGAATTGTATTATGAACGACGAATTCCTAGCGTATTTTTAGCGCTGCTGAAGAGAGAGATGGTAAGATCTTATTGCTTCCATATTTACACAGGTGTCCAGTAACTCGCGCTTAGGCAAAAAGATCGTGATGAGTTGACAGTTATCGGCCAGTTGCCTATTATACATTCATCATGTATGTCTAACCTATCTTTATTAGCTGTGTCTGTGCTTATTCTTTTTCATAATCTGGAAAAGAGAGAATGAGTGAGAGAGGTACTTGAAGTTGACATGCTGTTAACCAACCAATTTTGGGTCTAAAAGCACTTCCTTCTGTTTGTTCAGCTGGATTGAGTGTCCCAGGAAATGTCAGTTATAGATAAGAGATAAGGCCTCGAAGCTCAGCTGTGTATGTATTCATACATGTGTATACTTGTGTATGTATGTATGATGTATGCATACTCTATGTATCATGTATTCTGGAAGAGCTTTTTGGAGTTATAAGTGCAGCGCTGTTCCAAAGACAGTGAGTCAGCCAAAGGGGTCCCTGAGATAAGCATTTCTCTCTCTCTCTCTCTCTCTCTCTCTCTCTCTCTCTCTCTCAATAATCCCATTATATATATAAGGGATACTGAAAGTTTACTGTTTGTAAAAGCTCTGTTAAAACCCACCTCAGGAGTGTGTTAATTTTGTAGAAGGTGATCAGGAATGTTGTTATGTCCAAGTATTGTGGAAAACGTGTAATGGTGTAATAATTACAAAAGGCAATGTGGTGATTACTGAGTTTTGTAATGTTAAGAGTTAAAGTGATATTCTAGGTAAAAGAGGATTATAAAATACAAAATCTACATTTATGTAAAGTATTGTATTTACAAATAATAAAATGAATTCTAGGAGCTTTCGAGAACCTGCTCAGCTCCCTTCTTCAGCTTACAGTACTTTACATAAATGTGCTGAAGAAGGGAGCTGAGCAGGCTCTCGAAAGCTCCTGGAATTCATTTTATTATTTGTAAATACAGTACTTTACATAAATGTGGATTTTGTATTTTATAAACATATTCACGGGATTGTGAAGAAGATTTGCATAAAAGAGGATTATTATTTTGAATAAGTCTTAGTGACTTGGCAGTGTTGTCTATGGGAAAGTTTTAGAAAGATGTGAGTTTAACTTTTTCTTTTTCAAAAGAGAAGTGTTCTTGTGAAAGATTGATATAATCTTTAGGCACATTTTTGGTGGTTGGTATATTTCCATTTTTGCTTATTGCATTCTTATATGTATGTGCTATCATATTACTATAATTTTATAATTACTGTTTTGCTGGTGATTTCCTAACATTTTGTTAGTGCCTACCTGTTATTGAGATTTTGGAGAATGTTTATGTGGATTCCAGTCAGTAATATTTTGGTGAATGTTTGTGTTAATTAATCAGGTATATACTTGGCACTTGAGTGATAGTTAATAGTTTGAATCTTACCTAGCCAAATTGCTTTCTTAATAAATTAAAGTTTTGTGAATTAAACTTGATTAAGAAATACTTAAATCTTGCACTGTTGTCAATTAATAGTAAATCTTTTGAGATTGCGAACTTTGCATATAACTTTTGAACTTAGAAATAAACCTGTTTGTTTAAAGTTTTTTAAAACACAGCATTTCATTTTGACCACCAGTAAATAGAGACATTAATGAATGTGTACAAGGTAAGTGATGTATCTGTTTGTTCACCTGAGACTTATCTGGGTAAAATAGAACCAGAGAGACAGATAGTGTTTATTGAAGAGATACCCATTTTCCACTAGTCTGGATATAACTTAATAATTGTTGCCTCATCCATAACTTGATAAAGTTACATTGAATTTCTCAAGTGATAAGTAAGTTTATGGGATCATTGTACCTTTAGTGATTCAGTCAATACTCTTTGTTATGAGGTTTCAAGTATCTGGTCGATGTGAGGTAACTTTTTGGTATTATTATTATTTGTGTAATAACCAGGTGCTTGATCACTTCGTGA
>NC_089788.1:26673974-26761474 GCF_040412425.1 Macrobrachium rosenbergii | reverse complement strand
ATCCGAACCACATTATAGCGAGAAATGAATTTCTATCACCAGAGATAAATTCCTCTAACTCTTCATCAACCGGTCGGTGGAATTGAACTCCGGCCCAAAAAGTGTAAACTACAGTACTTTAAAGAAGGGCATGGATACAAGAATTTTTTCCCTCTTTCTTAGATAAATTTGGCAAAGGCAACGGTAGAAACACTAAAGGGTATTTATGTTCCGCTAAATTCTTTTGTTAAATTGTACTGAGAAAGATCATTGTTCTCTCTCTCTCTCTCTCTCTTGCTTCTTTCAATCCACCTTTATATGATTTCACTGTGCTGAATGATTCATGGACACAGCTGCTTTATCCCACTCCCACTGATATCATGTCGTAGATACAATGAGGTGAAATAGGTGACACCCACACTTAATTTTGTCCTTCCTGTTTCAATGGGACAACTTTTCCTTGTGAAACTTGCTCATCCTTTCATCATCAGAAACATTCACAGGTTGCATTAGCATGAAATATTTACATTTTATCTTTGGAGAAATGCACTTACGTGGACGAATAAGGATACCTCTCCTGAAGACCATTGAAAAAAAACTGCATGCATACAAATCTTCTAATTTCCAGTTGTTAATCTACTACCCTATTATTAATAAAACAATTATCCCATTAGAAATTTCGAAGACACTTTCCTTAACAGACTAGGTTTCTGTGGCTGTATATGTAAATCTGGAGGTGGTACCAACAACTCAATGTGCATTTCACATTCCTGGTAATAAACAAGAACTTCAAGACCATTTAGCAGTTAATATCTGATACTTCTCTGTTCACTAGAGTCTGTGGAATGTCGAACGTCTGTGATTTATTTACTCTTTGCCAGTACCGTAAGTCCACTAAGCCCCTTCTGTGACATGTATTACTCTAAGTTTGTGGTCGCATGCTAGTCATATTTCAACCTAATTAATATCCTCCCTGGTTAAGTATTTTCCCTAACGTGCCTAAGTCATCATGATGCCTTTGCGATCCGTCTTTATCTCAGCCTTTTGGTTCAACCTCTTTCTACCTCATATTTTCTTCCCACCGTGCTGCAGCCATGAATCTTAACGTTCCATGGTCCACCTTTTCAAAATCCCTATCTTCCTTGTCAGTGCCTTTGTTTCTGGTACACGGAGTATTACAGGCTCTCTTTCCATGGGACATTTCAATTAATCAGTAGTTTGACTATCTCTTCACTTCATCAGTGATGCAGTTGTTCTCTTTGTTCATGATCTCTCAACTCCTGCTTTACAGTCCAATGTTTCCCCCTAAGGTAAAAGAAATACTTCCAGGACCTGCCCATCTTTCACAACAGGGCGGTCAACTCACACTCTCCTCCATTTACTCTTGCAATGCATTTCAAGCATCAAAAATCTTACTCCGCGTATATTTTGTAACCCTGAGCATCTCTTGCGACACCATCTGTTACCATTGGTACATAGCATAGGATTTAATTCCGCACTATTCCTACAAGCACGTGGCAACTCTCCTGATTATTGCTTTCTTTTCAGTCATCATAAGTTTTATTTTGCTTTTGTTTTGAGGCTTCTCCTCTCCATTCCACTCTTCCACCTTTTAGATATTTCTACTATCTTTTCCTCAGGCCATCTGTGTAAAGCAGCTTCAAAGGTCTCCTTTTTTTGCACTCATTTCTAGCTTCTTCCATTACTACGATAAACAGCAAAGAACTCAGCGCTGATCTTTGATATAAATCACCATTTATCTCAGATTATTCCGATACTCCTGCCACTGTCATCATTCTAGATCTAGTGTTAAGGTGGGGTAACACCACTAGCTTAATGAGTCTTTGTGGTGTCCTCTGCCTTTACCATTCCCGTTTAATTATTTGTTTTTTGAACTCTGTCAAATGACTTTCAAATATCTACAATATGTTTGATAATCTTTTCTTTTTAGATGGTATTATTCAAGTAGTTTCCTCATTATAAGGACTGTCTCTATTGTTGATAAATCTACCATGAGCCCAAACTAACAATTACCAGTTTTAATCATTTATTTCAGCCCTTCTTTGAGCACCTTTTCCACTTGTTTCCTATCATGCTTAATTAACTATAATTTTCACATTGTATTGCAACCTCTTATCCTTTTTATACCATTACTGTACAACTATTGTCCCATTCTTCTGGTCCCATGTCTTCCTGCACCTGGTTTTTTATTCTGCCATGCTCATAGATGACAGGCTTCCTTGCTGATTCTACTGTAGATTCACATTAAACGTAAGAATCTTTATAAATTGTAATCGTCACGGTTCTTCAATAAAACGTGATCTTCCTTTCTCACAAGAATGAAATTGTGCTGAAAGTTAAATGCTAGTGAACATTTCCTCTGAGAGAAGACAGTCGTAGTTCATGTCTAAAGTTAGATATTCCACTTGCCGATGCAAGGGACGCTTTAAGCTGTAACTAACCAACTTGTAACTAATTAAATAGATGCACCACAGTTTATTCAGCTGACCCCGCCTCCCCCCCCCGCCCTCTCTCTCAACTCGATCCCGGCCGAGTAAGGACCGATCTGTAAATGTTCCCATTAACCCACTCTGCCTCGGTTAATCTACGTTTCGTGGTCAGTTAATTTCTAAAGGCTGTATCATGAGAGTATTTTTACAATATATCCATTTATATTTTTCAATATTAAGCCATTTCTCCAAATTAAAGTGGCTTTGGAGGACTGCGCAAACCTCCTAACCTTAGCTACTTCATACACAGGAGGCTCGTCAGTAGCACGTCGAACCCTTGCTTACACTTTGCCATTCACTTCTCTTACACGCACTCTCACTCTTCTTGGGTATTTAGATCCTTACTTTCCAAAATCTCTTTCACACTGTCTCTTCAAACACTTTCTTGGTCGTTCTCTCTTCCCTTTATGCCAAACACTTCAGGATTATGTATACTTTCCCCCAGTCCACCGAATCCATTCTTTCCACATGATTGAACCTTTTTAATATACAATGATCTATTCTTTCACCAATCCTAACCTTTTATCCCATCTATATATCGCCACATTTCTCAGCCTCTCAGTCCCTTCCTCGCCGTATTACTGCCCAAACAGTTCATCGCAAGAGCTTCACCCTTCAACCAATAAACGAATTCACCTTACCAGAAGAAGTCTGTTCCATAGGGAGAAGCGTCTTTGCACCAATTTCCTGAAAATTCTTATGTGCCTGGTAGTTAATCATTTGCAGTGAGTGGAAGCTGGGGTAGAGAAAAGCACGGAGCTAGAATACTCATCCCAAAGAGAACTGTTGCGGATGACATGGTTAATATCTTATCCTTCATCTAAGAAAAAGTCACTTCATCTAAGGAGAAAAGGTTTGTATATTATATATATATATATATATATATATATATATATATATATATATATATATATATATATATATATATATATATATATATATTTATTTATTTCTTCTTTTTAACGTGCTTTTTTCCCATTTGTGTGGGGTAAGCACGATGCCCTCTTTTTGAAGGAATTTGATTTGGCTTTGGGGTAGACTTTTTAGTCTCGGTCGGCTGCCCTGCCTGTCATCGCTTACACCCCGGTAGCGTATGTACATGTATTGTATCAGTCACCAGCACCAGTTGTCCCAGCAGCAAGGACTCGTTGCGCGGTTAGGTCGACAGTCGACACGTGTGAGTTGTCTTTAATGTTTTTAGATGTTGGAGTGGCTTTGTTTGTGTGTGTGTTAGTCTGTAACACCCATTTGCTTTGAAGCAAACCTATCCATTGATTACGTACATAACCCTGGGGTGTCTACACGGATGGCAAAGTGTCCGCCTCTCTGACCGGTCGGATGTGGATTTGAACCTGCACCACAGACCTCTAAGAAGTCCGAGGCTGCTGCTCTATATATACTTGGCTATCAAGGCTATATATATATATATATATATATATATATATATATATATATATATATATATATATATATATATATATATATAATATATATATATATATATAATTATATATAAATACACATATATATATACAATAATATATGTATGTATATACTGTATAAAGGGACAAGGGAGACATCTTATGGCATATGTAAAAAGCTTAATTTGCGACATTTCTGAGCTCTGAACTATTATCACAGCTTTAAAAAAAATATATTTAATATGAAGGAAAGATGACTCATCCTAAAAACGTCAACATACAATTACAAAAAATTTACAAGACATCAATTGCTGACTCCGTAGCGGGGTAGGGCCATCAGTGTACCTAATGCAGTGCACTGTAGGCATTACTAAGAGTACTTTGCAGTGTCCCTTCTGCCCCTGGCTGCAAATCCCATTCATTCTTTTTAATATACTGCCGTTCATATTTTTCTTCCACCTTACTTTCCTCCCTCTCCTAACAATTGTTTAAACATTATTTTCAGTGCAGAATGACCTTGTAGGTCCCAATTCTTGGCCTGTGGCTTAAATTTTATATTCCGATTCCAATTCAGATCAAATGCCAAGAAAATTACCATATCGAGCAAAGGGAAGAAGAATAACTAGGACAGGAAACAAAACTATAACAGAAAACAAGAATCCAAGTACAAATGGTCATGTCAGGTAATGAGGGGTAGCAGTAGTCTGGTTGTTCAAATATACCGTTTTATGAGGAGCGTCTTGAGTGCAGCTAGCTGCTGAGGGGAAGACTCCCGTGTGGAAATTGTAAAATTTTTTTATTCTATATTAAATTTACATTTCTTTGTACAGTATGTTCATGAATACTAGACAAGTTTGGAGAAGACAAACGGACATCTGTCCGATAACCTTCTGCCCTATGGCTATCTAGGTGGCTTTAAGGAGCCTTCGAGAGGCCCTGATACGAGTTCCCAAATTATATCTGGGATACAAAAATAAAAATAGCACATTAGATGTCAAAAGGTGGCTCAATTTGTCTTTGATGGTCAGTGGATTGGTTGTGGTTAACTGATATTTAATGGCTGGACAGTGTTGTCTTATTAGTTGTTTAACTTTTGTTTTGTTTTGTGAGGCCATTGGGGTTGCCAAGGCTGCTCCCAGAAGAGGTTGAGACCTGCCCTCGCATTTGGACTTGTCAGTCACTGGCTAATGAACTACCTTACATTGAAATGACTTCTGGTGGAGAGGATATCAAAGTGATAGTTGGTTGCCACAGCTTTGTTCCAGGTTACTTTGTGGTTAGACTTTTAAACACATGGCTTCTCTTCTTAGGAGAAGGTAAAGTTTAGGGGTGGTTGGTGTCAGGTGGTAGGACATTGACTTCCTCTCACATAAAGTCTGTTAACCTGTTGGTTAACCTTGTCTTGCAAAGGCAAAATGGTTTTTATAGCCTTTTTCCCAGACAATTTTCAAATGAGAGAAGTTTTGCCTTACAGAACAGTTCGGTCATGGGTACCGTATTACTCTTTTTGAAGAGTGACAAAGAAAAGGCTATCTGCACGCAGCATACCGTGTCCTTTAAGGTTCCTTCAGGTCCCATGAAGGGTTCTGCAGCCAAGCCCTTGGGGGCAACTAAACATTGATGTTGGGCTTTAAGGGAGGTAAATCTCTTGTGAAAACCAGACTGGGTCTCCAGGGGAAAGGGAGGTGGTCGATGAGGTTGGCATTCCTCCTCTCCTGTTGCTGCAAGTTGGGAGATTCTTGTCATGCCAGTGGGCAATGTGGCAGCAACAGGAGACAGATTCTTGGGTAGTATGTGTACTTTCGAACTGCTAAAGACTTCCCTATAAGGATCATCACCCTCTCTTACTCTCCACGCTCGTCAAAATCTTCCACTATGTCTATAGAAGTGCAGACAGTGATAGAGACTTAGA
Organism: Macrobrachium rosenbergii; assembly: GCF_040412425.1. NCBI lineage: Eukaryota > Metazoa > Arthropoda > Malacostraca > Decapoda > Palaemonidae > Macrobrachium > Macrobrachium rosenbergii. Next base: position 26,755,652 of record NC_089788.1, on the reverse strand, counting down.
GAGGTATGTGTGGAAGTCGTAGACAGCTGCTCTCGAGGCTTTTAAAGTAGCATCCTCCTAATGGAGAATGAGCTTCGGAAATTTACCGCCGACAGTTCACTACCAATGATTCACCGTCAACAATTCACTGCCAACAATTAACTGTCAACAATTCACCTTCAAACACATTCACTGTCAAACAAATCGTCGCCAAAAAATAGGAAAGAAAAAAGTGTGTTTATGAATACGTGTACACTTATTTTCATTTAAATTCTAAAAGATACAAATATACTGAATCAAAATGTATTTCATATATTGCATTAAAGATACCAATATACTAGATCGAAACAGCAAAGTCAAAGTATACAATAAGTAGATAACAATATGCTAAAATTTTATATAAACATTAAAAAAATTATATGCACATAAAACTCGTAAGAAATATCATGAACCATTCTGTGCAAATAGTCTGTAACAGTGTCATTCAGACCATATTTCTGGACAAATCTCAGAATTTGTTGGTATAAAACTATACAGTTCCTCTGTCTAAAGAAAGTGAGGGGCTATTTCTAAAGAATCTCCTGTTAACTGTTTGGAGTGAGTTGTTTAACACTAAAATAACTATATTCAGAGTAAAAGACTGCTGGATTATTTATGTAAATAAGTAATAAAAAATGTTGGTGATGAATTGCTTAATGGCAAATATGTTTGGAGGCAAATTCTTGATGGTAAATTGTTGGTGGTGAATTTTCCAGATACAGTGGAGAATGCAATGAGAGGTTGGAGGCTGGTCATTGATCTCTCTCCATTGAGTTTGTGTCAGACTCCATTCTATATATGCTTATATCAGAATGCAATGTTATGATTTCATGATATCTGAAGGATGCATATTTTCAAATACCCATCCATCTAGACTCTCAGAAGTACCTCCACTTGTGTGCAGTGGGACAACCTGTCAGTTCAATGTGCTGTGCTTTGGCCTAGCAACTGCCCTACAAGTGTTCACGAGTATTAGTTTAGGCACACTGCTGGGGATCTGTCTTATTATTGTAGTTTGGCAATTGGCTAATTGTGGAGTCCTCAGAGGCAAAATTGTTATAGTAATGAGATTGGCTTCTCTTGTTTCGTAATGAACCCGGAATAGTGACAAACTAGGAGAAGTCCAAACTCACACCCAAGCAGCGGACAAAGTAACTGGGTATGTTGGTAAACATGGTAGTAACGAGGTTGTTTCCTGTAGACACTTGACTCAGCAAACTCAGGAAGGTATCAGTGCAACTCCTGCCCCACTAGGAACAACCCACTCAACTTTGGCAAGTCATCCTGAGTCACCTGTCTTATTTGGAAAAACGTGTAACTCATATGCAACTCTACATGTGTTTGCTTCAGTAGTACTTAGAAGAACACTGGTCATTTGCTGTTGATCCTCTGACACATCTTATTTTATTTACTATGGAAATGAAGGAGAACCTCTTGTGATGGATAATGGCAAGAACCTCTTGGTGGGACTTCTGCTGAACCCTTTATGGAAATGCTTCTGTTTTTGGATACAGGATGCATTGGAGGGGTGGAGTGTACACCTGAACTGATGGTTTTGTCTTAAATGCCTGGACTTGAGAGGATTCCCATATGCATGTCAGCACTCTTGAGATGGGTGCAACACTGTAGGCTTTCCTGGATCAGCTGACAGAACACTTAACAGTGCTAATATCAAAAGTTTTGGCCAGTAACTTTTCAAGCTATTGCTGTGGAAAAAATAATAAAAATAGTAATTGCCTCCTATTCATGATAACATTAGATTGAGACTGGCAACCCTTTTGCATCTACCAGTTCTCTTAGAAACCTGCAACAGGCCTAGGAGTCTGGTGTAAGTAGCAGTGAGTCTCAGTCTAGCATGAGATGCCAATGGAGTGGAAAATAATGCTAAAGTAAATATGACATGTGGAATGGTAGTATAGATATTATGTTCCGTTTACCTTGTGAAAGAAAATGATAGTTTTTATTAGTTTCTTTTTAATTTTTTGGAGGGTTCCTGTATCATAATTTTGTCCTTTCTGTCTAGGAGTTCATTATTATTTAATTTAAAAGAAATTAAATATGCTCCATAAAACTGTGAAAAATTCTTACAGATTTTTTCCTTAAGGGAAGAAGAAGAGCGGAGTCCTACAGTACATTCTCTGTTCCACCACCTGGTATTTTTTCATTCCTTAGTGGCAGTGAAGTGATTTGTAGGTAAACTTTTGGGTGTGGTTAGGCCTTCAGGTTCTTGGATTGGAAAGAAATTAATTTCTCTAACCCCACACCAGTATCCCAGCCCTGTGTCCTTCAGGAAAGGAAGGAAAACTTGCCCAGCCTTTCCTTCCTCCTCAAGCTATGGCTGATAGGAGGGGAAGGGAAAGAATGTGTGGGGAAGATTACTATGTAACTACCACATTATTTCAGCTGCCACATTGCAGAGGGTTTTGTCTTGCCATTCTGTCTTCCCACTCAAATTTTCCAAGACCTTAAGCCTTGCCTGCAGGGTTTACAGAGATGATGGAGAAAGGTGCTAAAAGTCTTAAGGACCAGTCTCCAAAGTTTTCAGAGGTGCCTCACTTGAGAGGGCCTATGGGACTGGAGCTGGGTCTTTGAACCCTAACTTTGAAGGAATATATGCCGAGTACTTTTTTAGACAGAATGGGACAAATTATGAGGTAGTCCATAATAATGAAGAACTTCGTGCTTAGACAGTTCAAAGAAATATGTACTTGTGAATACCTGTCTATCAGAACTCTAAGGTTTTCCTATCATTGTCTGCTACAAGGCTGTCGCTTTCAAAACTGTTTCAATCAGAAGATGGCTCTACAGGTAGTTATTAGATTCCAGCCTAAACATAATTTTAGACTAATGCTACATTTGCACTAAAAGTGTTACTCAGTTAATGGGTTTCTCCTGTGTTTCTTCTCTGGGAGAACGTTCTCTTACTTCCTTCTAACAAGGAAGCAAAAGGATAAAAGTTGAATCTGTGCTCAGTTGATAGACAAGTACCTGTGTATGCTCATTGGAAGGCAGATATTGCGCTGAGTCCTGTCTAGGCAGGAAATATCAGATTGGCTTTGGTGGGTTGTCTTTGGCCACCTGTCATCTCATAGGAGCAGATGCCTGCTCTCCCTTTGGATCTCCACTACAGCCCCTTCTCTCCTGGTGCAAGCCACAGAAGCGCTAGTGCAGTGCTGGGACAAGAAGAATCCAGTAGGGGCATCCTATGAACTCTCGTTCCTCTTGAAATTTTTTGGTTTTTGGTTATGTTGGAGGAGGGCCAGAACGTTTTTGAGAATTGTTATGAGGGATGCTTCTGTTCATAGGACTAGCCTTATCTGCAGGTCACCATTCAGGAAGCATGGGAAGTGCTGCTCACCTGCAAGATTCCAAGAATAGTTGTTAGTTAGTAGTTAGTGCTTTTATTCAGCACAACCTAGGAGTACCTTGCTGAGCATAGGGGAGGGCTGCACAAATAGACAGCTTGCCAGATCATTGTTCTGTCTGCTAGTGAGGATCAGGCTGGCTGACTAGGTCAGTGGTTGGTACAGAGCTGTTCTTACTCCCTCAGTCACAGCTTTTCCAGTTCAGGCTGGGGTTTTTCCCCATGCTTGATCTGGTAATTTCTGCACTAAACAGAAGTTTACAGTATTGTGTTCTATCACATTCCCTGAAAGTAGCAAGAAGTTACATTTCATTACTCTGAGAACGATCTTGGATCTATGATTTCAGCTGTTTAACTTATTTTTCTCCTTGTTGGGAAATCAACAGTGGTGATCCATATTTTTTTTAATTGGCCCTGGCTACTACTCATGACCGATAATTGAGTTACATCCAGTGCTGCAGAATTCTGTGACTAGAGGTCTTCCTCTGGTGAAAGTACTGGTTCAACAGGGCTCAGACGCCTCACTCACCCTTGTGGAGACTATATTGTTGCCAGAAGCACGATTATGGCTAAATTTAACGCTAAATAAAATAAAAACCATTGAGGGTGGAGGGCTGCAATTTGGTGTGTTCGGTGATTGGAGGGTGGATGATTAACATACCAATTTGCAGCCCTCTAGCCTCAGTAGTTTTTAAGATCTGTGGCCAGACAGAAAAAAGCGCAGACAGACAGACAAAGTAGGCACAATAGTTTCCTTTTGCAGAAACTAAAACCCGTTATGAAGACATCCTTTTAGTCTTGAAAAACAACAATTTCGAGCCACACTAGGCTCCACTAAAGGCTCCTGTGTGCCTACAAGAGCAGTCTGTTCTCAATGACAGAAATTTTTCTTTTCTGGCTGATTGTTTTGAGACTGGGTTATCCCTCTTCATTCATTCAAAAATGTCATTTTACCGTTTATCATCAGACTGCTACGAATTTGTCAGGCCATCTTTAGTATCCCATATGTGAAGGATAATAAACAAACTCTGAAATAATTGTGACATTTAGGAGTCAAGGTTGCACGTAATCATCTTAGTACGATAGGAAAGCTTCAGGTTAACAATTCTCCGAGTTGACGGGTGTGTTCCTTGTAAAGAGTGTTCTGATGTTTATGTTTGGGAATCAGGTCGTTCTGTGTACCAAAATCAAATTGAACATTGGAGATCAATTAGAAATGGCGTTGCAAACATTGCTGTATTCATTCATGTGTGAAAATAAATATACTATGAAGTAGAATCAATTTTAAATGTATAAAGAGAAGTCTCAGAAGAAACGAAAAATGATTGATTCTGTTGTTATTACATTAACCCCTAGTATGAATTTGAGTGATGGTTGTTACAACTTGATAGTCTTATCACTTCTCATGTTTTGAAAGCAGCCAACCTTTGTAATGTTATTAAAAGGTTAAATGGCCAGTTCGCTGTGACATAAGTGATCTCTATGTCGATAGTAATTTATATATTCATATTTATTTTTATTTACTTTGTACTCTTTTTGTCGCTCGTATCTTCATTCTTGTTTTTTTGCGCTCACCAGCAGAGGAGCCTACTGTGGCTCGAAACTTGTGTTTTTCAAGATTAAAAGGATGTCTTTAGAGCTGGTTTTTATTCTGACATTTTTAACCCGGTTTTGACTACCTGCGTTGCCTTTGAGCCAAACACAGATCCTTGGAAGATGTTACCTCTCAACCTTCAGAGGTTCAGCATAACTTTGTTGTAATAGGTATAACAAAACCCTTTATATCTTTCAGCCTTAAAAGGTTCAGCCAAACTGTTATAATTAAATTTTCTGTTTAGCCTTGTTTCTCACCGTTTCCCATTTGTCACAGTAGGCGGTGGAATGTTGTAAAGGACAGGGAAATATGTGCATAATATTTTTTCCCTACAGGTTCCTTGTATTTTCCATCGTTGTGCTGATATTTGGTGATTATGCTCAGTCATTATTTTTTTCATTAGTCTCATGAGAGAGAGAGAGAGAGAGAGAGAGAGAGAGAGAGAGAGAGAGAGAGAGAGAGAGAGAGAGAGATTAGGTTGTTTGGATGGCAAGTGCTGACTCAAATAAATTGTTGAGTGAGACACTACGTTAAATCAAAATATCAGTGTTGCGCAGAATCAGCCGGGGTATTCTGTCGCAACCAGCTCACAACATTGGACATCAATCATGTTTTGACGCATCTGTTTCCTGTAGGTACATTGTTAACGACTGTGCGTCGATAGTCGGAGCAGATTGATGACATCGAACCATTGTACAGTACTCTTGGCTGAACTATTACGCTTCGGATCACGAGGGGGATTTTCACGTGGTACGATCGTACACGCACACAAATCGCAGCATTGCTCTGTTGTCCTGAATGACTGGGCTTCACTGTGCTTTACGTAGAGCTGAGTTCTAGTGTCCTGTTGTACAGGGTACACAGTCGATTTTTGAATGAATATCTGTCACGTAGGTTGGAATTCGATAATTTCAATACAGATTGAGCGCGAATGGACGGTAGAACAGACTATACAAAAATGATGTCATCATTTTAAACGTAAAGGTTGTTCTAAATATAAAGTCATTACGTGATTCTCTGGATTAAAGTAGAAGTTCATATAAACATATTTCTGATTTCATACTTCTCAACCTGAATTATGAAACCACTGGATGCATATCAATGAACATTGTTGTTTTTCGAAAAGGCTTTGGTTTATTACCATTGGCGCAACTTTGCAAGATTATTATTCCAAACCCACTTGTGACGAAGTTCATACGTAGTTCATGTGCTGTAGAGATAGCTGGCAGACACCGATTGTACATGTACATGTCGGGTTTTATTTTTATTAACTGTTATTATAATTACCTATGATAACGTTATAACTTTTTGTGCCCTGCTCCCGAAAATCTGATTTTGGCTACACCATTTTCTCCCTGGCACCGCGTTCAGTCTTGAGATGATGTCAGCGTGTCCCCGAGAGAGGGGAAAGACGCTACTCTGGCAGGAAAGGTTATTGAAACCATCTCATTTTGCCTGTCACCAAGACCAGTGCTGCTCGAAAGAACGGTCACTTGTATTAGGTTGATGATTATATATTTATTGGTCGAATCCTTGCAATTACGAAGGCTGTAATTATTAGGGATCAGACCGTAAGTGCTTTGGCACGATTAGCCATTGCAAGCTCTCTCTGTTCGCGTTATGCTGCGAAGACAGATTAAAACTCTAATTTTTATGTTTTCCTTTTTCATCGAATATTTTCATAACATTTCTCATATCAGTTCAATAAGCCAACTCGCACTTTATCACTGTAAATGTTATTTATATTTGAGAATTACAACCAACGATTGTGTACAGCAGAGCATGGGATTGCAAGGTCTATTTCTATCTTCCAGACTTTGAACTTCCTGTCTTCTGTTTTCAGATTAGGGGAATAAACGTTACTTGCAGTGGCTGACCTTTATGGTGCTCGTCCCTATTTCTTCATTATTAGAAAAAACAAAATAAGAATACGGGGAGAAAGTGGGTGTTGCTTTTGCAAACGCTTGCCCTTATTTTTTTCTGAGATCTTTGTTTTTAGTAAACGATGTGCTGTTTAATATTCCCTAGTGATAGTACCGTTTAAAAAGTGTTTTATTTTGTGTATTATCCCATTCTCAGGCCCAGAGAGTGTATCGATCCCAAAGGAAGGCCTCTCTTTCCGACGATCGGGAGCGGTAACTGGGTCTTCATGAAGGGGCCTTCTTCCTTCTTCGTGTGCATTCCGGACGCGGTCATACATGTTACAACTATGTTTTTGGGGTTTCCGCTGACGTAAGACTGAAAGGTCTAGTAAGGGTGTGCGCGCTTCTTATTGCGACTTCGAGCTGTATCAACTAGTGTCTGGATTGAGAGAGGCTGGATTCTTTTATTATTATTATTGTTATTCCAGAACAGGTTTCCACTCATAGCAATGTCCATATGTGAAAAGACATGAGAACACAGTAATCAACTGAAGTGCATAAGCGGCTGTTAAGGGCTGAATGAATTAATTAGACTCGATTTCTAGTCAAGTCATGCGATTCGAATGGACAGTGTGACTAAAACAGGTGCTAAAACAGTCCAGGAAAAACATGAGTTTATTAATATGATTTTTTTAGTCATTCTCTCTCTCTCTCTCTCTCTCTCTCTCTCTCTCTCTCTCTCTCTCTCTCTCTCAGATTAATAAGAAAGAAACAATGGTATATACTACCCCTTTCTTCTGTTGAATATTACACTCTGTCATTATACTTTGTTACACACACACACACACACACACACACACACACATATATATATATATATATATATATATATATATATATATATATATATATATATATATATATATATATGTGTGTGTGTGTGTGTGTGTGTGTATGTATGTATATATAAATTATTTGTGTATATTTATAGTTTCCAGCTGTTTAGCGTAGCTTCTTTCTCTTGCAGCAGCATTTAGATCAGCATTTTCAAGAGGTATCATTCCTGTAATGTGATAGGAATTGAAACTTTGTACAACTTCCTTGCGATAAAGGATGAATGAAAGTCCAAACTTGAGGAGTCACTAAAGAGTTCGCATTTTTACCTTATTCTTCTTGGGGTTTTGACCTAGAATAACTATGAACTGTGAGTAACCACTGAACAAAGGGCTTTGAAATTTATTGCAAACATACGAGATAGGCTGCAGTGCACCAAGGTTCTAGGATTACCTTGTTCATGGCTCAGTTACGTCAGTCATCCTGGGTTTCCCGTTATCACCTCATCACGAAGGGTCCTGATTAAGGCCGTCCTCCCATTTGGCCTGCAGTATCCTGTTGCCGATGGTGCTGGTAATGTGGCCCATGCCAGTCATGCCGTCAGATTCTTTTACTTGATTGTGTATTGCATTCGTATTATGACAACCTATTTCCTTTGTGAGCTTCAGAGACTTCCTGCTGGGTCAAGTCCCCCACTTTTACTTCCCCGTTCTCTTTTCCTTCCCACTGCGTCCGGAAAAACAAAGGGGATGAGTTGTAAAAAAAAGGGAGAAATAAAAAAAAGCGAAGTCTACTCAAAGGGCCTCGGTAAAAAGAATGGAAGAGATAGATCTGTTTCTTGAATAGCCAGATTGTCAAAAATGGGGAAAGCGGGAGCAAAGAGCAATCCAAAGCAAAGAATTGGTATTCGTGATCCCGCGGTATCGAATCAAATGGGACGATCAAACGAGTAATCTCGAGGCGCAGCAAACCGAGGCCTGTATTTCAGCAGACCAACAGCCCCTATTTGGAACTGAAGACATACTGTGCTCATGGAATTCGTCTTTATTCCATCCACCCAGTTAAGAACACTGGTTCACTCAATGACCTTTCCCAAAAAGTACGACGAGGTCAATTCAAGGGATGCAACCAGGTCCTGGATGTAACCTAACACCCTAACCTTTGGGGTTGCTTCCAACCTGACAGAGGAGGGCATACACCATGTCGACCCAGTACTTGCTGTTAATATATATTAATATATAAATTCTAATACTTGACTGGATTTGTAGGCAGCCGGTTCGCTTGTAGTCAGTGTCCTAGGTACCCGAGTTCTTGTTAAATTTAGAAACGGGGTCTTAAGTATATAGTCACATTTTTGGATCTACAGTGATCATCCAATTACTCACGTATACACGAGCAGCTTATCAGATTATTGCTTGCAGACCACTGCACGGACCAACGCAGAAAGTTTGTTCTGTAATATGACAAGACTGTTTACGTTCTCATGCCTGACTCGAAGACATCACAGCTAAGCTGTTTTTTTGCGTATTGTAAATATTTAATAAGATTCGGTTTTTATGTGTTCCTGTGTTTGTGCTTGTGCCTCTGAGTGAGAAAAGATGAACTCTCCACAACCGTGTAGCCGGCAGTTGTTTACTCGAACAGCTAGCAAGGGGAGTAACTTTTTTTTTATTTTCATTTTATAAGATCAGACAAGGATCACTGACTTGCCAAGCAAACTTCCGCAGAACAAAATGTTCAAATTAAAATGGAAAATGAACAGTGTCTAAAGCGCAGTATAGACCAATTTAAAAACACGCACACACACACACACATATGTACAGGCAAGAAATTGAAATATCCTAACAGTGTATTAAACAATGCATTAGAAGCGGCAAAAAAGACTAAGTATTAAAACCAAAAACAACCTTACAAAACAAAAAAAATTTGCTTGTACTGCCTTATAATAATAATATGAAAAATATCCCCCGTCTTCTTAAGAATTTTGGTGTTAATGTCGCATTTAAGAAAAATAAAACAATGAAACATGTACTTATCAAGAACTCTCCCGACAATACTAAAGGGTGTGTATATAAAATTCTATGCAAGTCTTGTGACAACTTTTAAATTGGCCAAACGGGTAAAGCACTGGAAAAGAGAATAGAACAGCATAAAAAATGTGTGATATGCACGGGGGAACAGTGGTATTTTTGTACACATGTTAGTAAGAACAACCATGCTATCAACTGGGAAGGGGCAAAAAGAATTGTGTATTCTAATAACATACTGGGAAAGAATATCATTGAATCTAGCTTTATAAAAGAAAGTTACAGCCATAATATGAATATCAGTCAAGGGATGTATAAACTTGATCCTTTAATATCAAAAGAAATTTGTAAATTGTTTAAATTTTAAGGTAGGCAATAGAGATGTATGGAAATAAGATTATCATATTTGTATTCACAGTACAGGGGCAGCAGTGCTAATGAGTTTTCCAACCCCGCCTACCTGACAGTTGTCAGGTGTGGATCTGTATCTCCTGTGGTTGGTACATTTATCAATATTGTCCCCGAGAGTATATTGTGATTTTTAGCCAAATGAGTTTTGAAGGCCACTCCTTCCTTGACACCGGCCTGTGGGTGGATCTGTAGTCTCAAGCAGTTGTGTATGTTCGCCAATACTGTTTCTGTTGTATATATATTTGTGGCTTCTAATACTCTGTATCAGTCCTTCGTCAATGGCTTGGAAATAAAGTCGAAACCGGAGGACCTACACCCCATCTCTTATTTTTCACCTGTGGAAATGTGTGATAAATGAATCACGTACAAAAGTGATCATAATCATATATATATATTGCAACGAATGGGGCCTCTCTCCGAACCACCTGTGTCCATTTCACATCTGTAACGTAGCTAAGAAAGAAATAAAATTAATTTCGATTGTTTTAATTACTAGAACTGTGGGTTTCCACTCGCCCCTTTGTGAACTCTCTCCTTCATTCCCCAAAATGGTTACACCTGTTCAAAATGACTGCCTAAGGCCCTTATTTCCAGATGCCTTCCTTGACGGCGCCAGACAATGGGCATGGGAGGGGCCAAAAAAGAGAAAGTTCGTGCCCCGCCCTATCCTGAACCTTCCAAGAGGGTTAACTGATGCCATGCAGCCTATATAGAAAACATGGCAAAGTTTGCACCACCTATGTTGGACGAGATGCGTAATCCCTGAAGGTTATTTATAGATGATGCAACAGAAATCAAGAATGAGAACCCCTCAGAATGCCACCAAGGACAGATATCCTTAACCTTGCCTGTCCCTTGAACTTTCCATGTGTTCAACCCCGAGGCTCGAACCAGTATACTTTTGTAGTGGCATTTTAATGCCCTCCTCCATCGCCAGCCCCCTATTGAATGAGGACACCATCAACTTGACGAAGGTAATGTACTGGAATAAGGTTTCTTAGTCACGATTCCTGTTATTTCTCTGTCTGGTTTTTCATTTATTTTTCCATTGTGCGATCACCTTTAATAATTTGTGTTGGGACATTCAGTGTTAACGTAATTATGCATTAGTGTTGATCTTAGTTATTTGGCACCATCTGTGCATTCCTCAGTCCCCTTTGAGCGTCTTATTGTTCTTGCAAGTAACCATCTTGCATATATATTGCAGATATGCCTCGACTGTGGAATCTCGTCTCTATCCATGTGCATCCCCCCCCCCTTCTACCCCACTGTGATGTTTCCTGTTATGAAGACATCGTCAGCATAGAATATTTATTCTGTGTAGGATTCATTATTTTAGCAGGCCCATATTATTACCTGCCCAGTAATTCGCCATTCTTCTGATCTGCGTTTATGTAAGCATAATTAGTTAAGAGAACCCTCGAGTTTACGTAATTTTCCCTCACCTGAAGAAGGCCCTAAGCCACCGATTTTCCCTTGTTTTCCCAGAATCAAGTAAGTACCCCTCGGACATTTGTAGAAATTATATATATATATATATATATATATATATATATATATATATATATATATATATATATATATATATATATATATATGTGTGTGTGTGTGTGTGTGTGTGTGTGTGTGTGTGTGTCACTCTAAGAATAACTTACACCCAAAGGGAATTAGAATGAACAGTGCCTGGTTTCCATCAACGAAAGGCAGTGACTGAGTAATCGGCTATGATAAAAATTATGAATTGACAGTGAGGATTTTAACCAAAGACAAAGAAAAACTATTAAATTTAATAAGTTAAAATTACAACCGATCGATTGCCGTTTCTCTGCCTTGAGAGGAAATCACCCTAATGATGTCTAAGAGTGTATGCACCACTTCCACTCCACCGCAACTCATTTACCATACGTAAAGGACCTAAAATAAGAAAACGTACCCATTGAAAGAATCAATTTAACGTAGTAAATTAATTAACATCAAATTTAACGTGAAGGTAAGCAATTCAACAAGTTTTCAAAAACTAGTTTCGTGAAATATCGTAAATTTCGTAAATGAATAGTCGTTACTAAATAAGAAAAAATATATTTGAATTACGTTCGTAGTTAATCTTAGTCAAAATGAAACTCTACTGGTTTATAAACAAAAGGCCTAAGTATAATGGTAATTACAATGATAAAATTCTTTACTTTAATTTTTTTTTGACGTGTTGGCGACCATAATTTAAACTATAAGAAGCGTAAACTATATCTAAGAAACAGATCAATCCTATTGAGCCTGCATAAGGTCTCTCAACTGACTTACATTTCTTTAGATCCTGGTCTTTCGTGGTTAGATGATAAGTCCAGTTACTCGTGTTGCCTCTCTCCGAACATGAAATCCTATCGCTCAGCCTGGGTGGAGTTTATCGCTCCATGCCACTTGAAAACTCCAGGGTAAAAAAAAATGTCAGAAAATCTCAAAGGTCTGGTGCCACTCCGCTCCGTACTGCTTTCTGTGCTGGACTCCTGCCTGGATTCTGTCTTACTGGAATCTGTCTCTGGTTTTTGCTGGACTGCCGAACATAAATACTCAAAGGCAAAATTAGTGGATATTTAATTGTCCAACAGCCAGTTTCAAGAACTATTCAGGCTCAATAGTAAACAAAGTCGCAAATTATCCTATAACCATAAAACAAATTACCATTAAACAAATGCCCATAGTTCCAACCACCACCAAAGTAAACAAAAGACAACGTACTCTTCAGTACAAACAGAAATATACAAAAAATAAAGATATTTCTTTACACTCCACACCAAGGGTTCTACATTTAGTTTTTTTGTTAAATGTAGAAACTTGGAATAACTAGAAAAATTTCAGCCTTTTCTTTTACATTCCAGGCCAAGGGTTCTACATTTCTATCCTTAGCAAATGTAGGACTAATTATAATCCCAAATTATATATGAAAATATATAATTGAAATGAGTAAAATTATGTATAATGAGTAAATATAGCTATATACAGTTATGTTCCTGAAAGGTTCAAACGTCACTGATCATACTTCGAGTCCTTTTCATGCTTTGCAGCGCAGCCCTCCTCTTGGGCCTCTCTTTTTTCTGAGGCTTTTCTTCACTCAGGTTTACCTTAGGATCGGTAGTATTAACGGAAATATGATCTTCCAATGTTTTAATATTTGAATGTGACATTTCCTTGCGCGTTAAGACAGGGATTAAAGATGTGACGTGGCGTCGAACAATCTCCCTATTTTTACCTTTAAGCAGAATAGCGTCAGTTACTTCATCAATTACGTTACTTTTAATATCTTTAACAACTGCCAATGGGAAATTGGTAGGTTTGCAATTCTCCTCTTTTATCAGTACAATGTCCCCTACTTGTAATTTTTTGTGGGTAACCGGCTTATATCTACTTTTATTATTGACAGCCTGTGCCATCAAATTATTCAAAAATTCTGCATTATAGGTTTCTATCAGATGTGCGCGCACTTTCTTCAGTTTCTCATAACTCGTTCTTATGGTATCAATAGGGTCAGTGTTTAAAACCAATCAGGATCATTGTCATTATGAAGCGGCTGCAAGGCTGGAATAAGATTCAAAGACATTAAGTCAAAGCCATGTATTAGCCTCTCTGGGGTAATAGGGTCTGGAATTAGGTCATCACTGGTATCTCTTAGACCTTCAGAAAAAGCAATAGGCCTTCGATTAACAAGGTGAATAGTTTGTGAAACCACAAACTCAAAATCTCTGTACTGAAGAACATTTTTCTTGATTGAGCAGTGAAGTAATTGGCGGACCATTTTCACACACACTTCTACTAGTCCCCCAAGAGGATGGTGGCCTTTAAAGTATTGCTCAAATTTTAATGGACGTACTCCTTGTTCGTCAAAGTAATTCTGTGTTTCTGGATCATTCAGAAAGTCAGTAATTATGTTAGCTCCTGCAACTGAGGATGAACCAAGATCAGATAAACATAATTCAGGCACTCCATATTCAAATGAATGAAGCTGTAAAGCTCTAATGAACTCACCTGATGTCATGTCAAGACAAACTTTTAAATTAATAGCCCTCGACCAAAGACAAGTTATGCAAAGAATCCAGACTTTCACCTTTTTGCCATTGTAAAACACAAAGTATGGGCCTATGTGATCTATGAATATTGTACGAAAGGGAACACTAGGTGGTTCTTGTCTGAATAACCTGTATGGAGACTGATTTAGTTTAATAGTTCTCTGCTTCAGTTTTCTACAAAGTATGCATTCTTGCAGGATGCGTTTCACAACAGAGAAACAGTGTGGAATCCAAAATTGTCTTCTTAATTCAGACAAAACCTTGTAACAGCCTGAGTGATACATTTTCTCATGCAAATCTAAAACAATTAACTTTGTAAGGTAGCTATTTTTAGGGAGCAAAACAGGAAATCTGTAATTATTATCATTCTTCCACCTTGAAAATTTGCTTTTCACTCTTAGAATTCCCTCATTATCAGGATATACATTGAGTTGATTAACAATGTTTGGGATATCTTTAACGAACTTAGAATCACTGTCAAAATACCTGAATATTTCGGGAAAATAAATATGCTGTTCTATTCTAATTACGTGACTCATTGCCCTGGCATTCAAGTTTTCGTCAGGAACTCTCAGGTTTCCATACCTTTCAGGATACCTGGAGTAAAGTCTGCATTTTAGGCTCCCAATAAACTTAAGCACGTACCTATGAACAGATACAAGCCTAGACAAACTGGAAAATCTGTTCACAGTCACCAAGTGCTCCGGTTCTCCCTTACCGGCTGCACCAGTAGTAATTTGGCCGGATTTGAAAGACCCAGAACACCTGCCTGTTGAAGCTAAATGTTCTGCACATTCCTCTTCGGTGGAGCCGAAATTAATTTGATTGTAATTCTCCGAAACAACATCCACTGGTTTTGCACTGGGGTTTGGTACAGTGATATTGATTATATCACTGCGACTTGAATAGAAGTTAGCAGATTCTTTCCAAAACTCTGGCCCAGAGAGGAAATTAGACTTAACGGTAGTTTTATATGAAGCTACACGAGTGACAAGGTCAGCTGGATTTTCAATACCTGAAACAAATTGAAATCTTATAGGATGTGTCTCACACAAGGTACTTAAATGTTCTAATCTATTACGAATAAAGGTACTGTGTTTATGCATCTTATCTAATTTATAACAATAGGAATTAATCCAGGATAAGGACACCAAGCTATCAGAAAATAGATGGAGTTCTTTGATGTTGATTATTTCAACACATGAGGGCCCAGTCAATTCCTTATAGATATCTATTAACACTTCTGCACCCAAAGTAATGGCCTGAAACTCAAGGGAAGGCATGCTCTTCCCAGATAATTGCTTGTTCACAAAACGGTTCTTAGCTAGAACAAAGTTCACTTCTAATGACTGGATATCCTGAATAAAGGTAACAGTTCCGTATATATCCTTACTGCTATCGGTAAAGGCAATCAGTTTATATTCTCCATTTCTCTGGCCAACAAATCTTCTGATTCCGAAACTGGGAGAGGAATTTGCCTGTCGACATATATTTTTCCATTCTTTAATTTCTGCATCTGGCAATTTGGAGTCCCAGGTACAAGACGAATCACATTGTAACTTATGTAGAAAGAGCCGTGCTCTATTCAGAATGGGCAAAGTGAAACCAAATACATCATAGTGACTAGCAATAGTTTTCAAAACATTCCGCTTTGTATTTGCCTCACCGTCCAAAACTATAGGCTTAGTGGATAGGGTATCATCAACACGATCCCATAAGAGCCCCAATAATTTGACAGATCTGCTAGTTTTCACTCCAGAACTATTATCAATTTCCTCTTGAATTTCTGTATCATTTGTTACAAACTGCTGAAGATAAAATTTATAGGGCTCAAATATTCCTTTTAACTCTTGAAAGGCCCACTTCAATTTTCACTATTATTTGCAGTAATACTGCCATTATCCATATATGTTAATGAATAAATGTGCCTTTTAAGCAAATTCACTTGGTCATCATCATCATCAGTGTCAATCATCAAAATTTTATATAGCCCAAGTAATAATATGCATGGGGAACAAACAAGACCAAATGGAAGTCTTAAGCTACGATACGCAACAATACTATAATCTCCTTTCTGTATATTACGATACCACAGAAAAAGTAATTTGCTTGAATCTAGATCAGAGAGGCAGATGTTGAGAAAAGCTTTTTTAATATCAAAACACAGGAGCTTGGAATCAAAGCGTAGCTGTAATAAAGGTATGGTGATCTTTTGGTTTAAACAAGGTCCACTCAACATAGCTTGATTGTGACTCATGGTTGCGCCCTGTGAACGATTATTTTCACATAAATTGGATAAAAATACAACTCTGCATTTTGTAGTGTCCCGGTCTGGTTTAAATACTGCCATATGTGCCAAAAAACTATGATTTGGATTTTCCTCTAAGTACTGATCAAGGTTGTCAATTCTTTCTATAATACCTTGTTCAGATTGCTCTCTGAAGCATTGGTCGATCAATTTTAACTTTACACCATCACCTTTAGAGTATTTCTTGAAATTTGAATTTAGAATTTTAGTAGCTAAAGTTTTATTTTGCCCTAGCAAATGCTTCACTTTACTGTTCCAGATTAGTGGCATGATTAATCTGCCTTCTTCATTACGCCTTGTATTTTGAAGAACATAATTTATTATTTTCTCGTTTTCCACTACCTTACCGGGAAATATTTGTGTGTCATAATTTAAGGTATCTGTACAACACTTCTCAAGGATCTCCTGAGTAGCTCTCTCCAAGGAAGCATAGTTGATTTTCCCTGCATCGTTCACTAATGTTATCCTGCTTTCACTTTCTGTTAGATCATCACAATCTAGGAGAGGATCTAAAGAATTATGACTTGAAAGGGCAAGATCCTCACATGTGTACAAAGGCACTTCAGCTTTTGTCTTTTCTTCCCCAAAACAAGGAGGGAGGTGTTTCAAATTGCTCCTAATTTGATCTGTGTTACCCACTAACATTACACCTGCGGCAGTCAAGGAATAAACCGACGGTGCATCATTCTCATTACCCCCAAATGAAACTGTTGTTTCAGGAAGACAATAAGCAAAATTTGACCCAAGAATAAAATCTATGTTATTAATTTCATCTTTTCCGTCCTTCAAGAAGTCATCAGCCAAGGAATATCCCCTGTTCATAAATTCCCGAACAATTTTCTGCAAACCAGGCAGTTTCAATGAAGTGTGAATAGATGGCACACCCGTTGCTTCAATTTCGTAAATATGATCTCCAATCGTCAAAGGCACTTTGTAAGACTTAGTATGATAAACTTTGGAAGAGTTAAATCCATTGATTTTGATTCTGAGATCAGAATTTATGACAGGCAAGTTTTCATACTTTGCCCTCTCCTCTGATATGAAGTTTGACTGACACCCGCTGTCCCTCATGCAACGAATCTTTGTCTCTCCCTGAAGAATGCAAGAAAAGGTAGGGAGTATTGCGTGGCTACAGTCTGTGACTTTGAACGACTCAGAAAATTTATCAACAAATATCATGCTTGAATTACTTTCTTTCACAACTCGATCACTTTGTTTGAAATTTTCCTTTTTCCATTTTACATTGCTTTGACCGCTATCCCTCAGAACTCCACTTCTTTCTTGGCTCATGCATAGAAATTTGAAGTGCCAAGCGCCACAATCGCAACGCTTCCGGAAGTGAAATTTGCAGGTATCCTCATTATGATCCAACCTGGCGCATTTAATACAAGCTTTCAAACTTTTTAGCTTGCTGATTTTTGACTTGGGTTCTTGATACTTCTCACACTTGTGAATGGGATGAGAGGAATCACCATCGCCATTACATAAAGGACACACTTTGAAAACGTTGAGTGACGGGTCTGCTTGGTAATTAACGTTTGCAGCACAACTCGTAGCTCGCTTAGGACAAGTTTCTCTGGTTTTTTGTTTAATCTTATACTGTCGTTGACTGGTTAAATAACTTTCAGTGGCTTCAAAAAATTTATCTGCTATCTGATTCAAAGATGGCCTGGTTTCGTTGGTGATATGAATTAAATGAGATTGGAAGTTCTCATTCAAACCATGCCAGGTAAAATACTGTAAAATATCCTCTGAGGTTATTTTCAAAGCGCTAATGGATCCGCAAATAGAATTAATTTTCCCTATGTACTCAAACGGTTCTGTATTGTAATCAAGCTTCAGGTTCGACATTTGTTTAATGACGTTGAATTTTCTGGTGACAGGAGAGGCTAACGCATTCAACAAAAGCTCTCTTGCTACGTTATAAGAATGCTGTATGCTATCCAAAGAATTTATCAATGACAAGACACGCCCTGAAATTTGCTGTTTCAAAAGTAAGAACTTATCGTAGTCAGAGTAATTGAAGCGTTCCGTCGTATCTTCAAATTGCTGAAAGAACCTAATCAGATCCTCTCCCTCTTCACTTGTAAATTTAGGTAAAGGGGCAGTTGCACTCTTAAGCATGCTGCTCAGTGTGCTTCTAGAAACTTCCACGCTGGAAGGAGGATTTGGACTGGATGTAGCCAGATGAGACAGAGTAGACAAACATTCACTGACCATATCTTGGTACCTACAACTTTCTTCAATTTCCTTATCATTTTCAGCTATGGCTTTCGTCTCATCATCAGAGTTTAATTCCCATTTCAAGTTTCGTATGACCGAATCGGCCTTTTCAAGCTCATCCTTGAGTCTTTCCAATTTTCTAACAAGGCAATCTCTCTCTTGAGGAGTATTATTACCAAAACTGTCCAATTCAGAATGAATACGGTTGACCTGTCCTCTATAGTTAGCCCTAGAACTAATCAGAAATTTCAAGTCTTTTGACATGCTTGCGACTCCTTGCAAACCGAATGAAATGAATATAATCTAGAAAGTCACAAATAGCTCTCAGAAAAAATAAACTAGACTTCTCAACAGAAAACTGCTAAAGGGCACAATGAAAAGTCGTTGAGACCTCAAACTAAAAGTAACCAGTTGTTAACAAGACCTCTAACTAAAAGTAACCAGTTGTTAACAACCTTCAATTCCCTAAACAATTTCAAATGGCCGAGCGGATAAGAAAACGAAGGACGGAGAAACGGCAACAACTAACAAACAACCAACATGTCCCTGTTCGGGCGCCATATGATAAAAATTATGAATTGACAGTGAGGATTTTAACCAAAGACAAAGAAAAACTATTAAATTTAATAAGTTAAAATTACAACCGATCGATTGCCGTTTCTCTGCCTTGAGAGGAAATCACCCTAATGATGTCTAAGAGTGTATGCACCACTTCCACTCCACCGCAACTCATTTACCATACGTAAAGGACCTAAAATAAGAAAACGTACCCATTGAAAGAATCAATTTAACGTAGTAAATTAATTAACATCAAATTTAACGTGAAGGTAAGCAATTCAACAAGTTTTCAAAAACTAGTTTCGTGAAATATCGTAAATTTCGTAAATGAATAGTCGTTACTAAATAAGAAAAAATATATTTGAATTACGTTCGTAGTTAATCTTAGTCAAAATGAAACTCTACTGGTTTATAAACAAAAGGCCTAAGTATAATGGTAATTACAATGATAAAATTCTTTACTTTAATTTTTTCGACGTGTTGGCGACCATAATTTAAACTATAAGAAGCGTAAACTATATCTAAGAAACAGATCAATCCTATTGAGCCTGCATAAGGTCTCTCAACTGACTTACATTTCTTTAGATCCTGGTCTTTCGTGGTTAGATGATAAGTCCAGTTACTCGTGTTGCCTCTCTCCGAACATGAAATCCTATCGCTCAGCCTGGGTGGAGTTTATCGCTCCATGCCACTTGAAAACTCCAGGGTAAAAAAAAATGTCAGAAAATCTCAAAGGTCTGGTGCCACTCCGCTCCGTACTGCTTTCTGTGCTGGACTCCTGCCTGGATTCTGTCTTACTGGAATCTGTCTCTGGTTTTTGCTGGACTGCCGAACATAAATACTCAAAGGCAAAATTAGTGGATATTTAATTGTCCAACAGCCAGTTTCAAGAACTATTCAGGCTCAATAGTAAACAAAGTCGCAAATTATCCTATAACCATAAAACAAATTACCATTAAACAAATGCCCATAGTTCCAACCACCACCAAAGTAAACAAAAGACAACGTACTCTTCAGTACAAACAGAAATATACAAAAAATAAAGATATTTCTTTACATCGGCTGTCAAGAGAGATATACTGTAAGTTGACACGACTGCTGTGCACATTTCTGTTGAATTCAGGTTCAGTCATTAGAACTGATATGGAAGGTGGTTAATGAGCTTATAACACTTGTAAAACTTAGTTAATTATGGATTATTGTCCCCCTCAACTTGGGACCACCTTGACGTGGTGAGGGGGCTCTTGAACCCCAGGAATCTGTTCCCGGGTTCAAGTCCAAGAGTCCCATATGCCATTGTATATTTGTTTGGATTAAATTATGTGGAATTTTCCACTGTTGCTAAAATTTATTATACCTGACAAATAGGAAATGATGTCATAGCAGGGAATGGGTTTATATCCGAAACTAAATAGTGAGAACTGTGGTAGGACCATCAACTGCCTGATAATGTTCGGACCTGAGAGATATCAGGCGGAACTATTCTTTAGGGCTGGACCACGGATTCCAGGGGGGTCTGGTTCTAGGGATAGGACTCTCGGCATTCTATCCGGTTTGCCCATAACATGACTAGGGTGGGGATGATTGTATTCTTGAAATACTCTCAGTCCTAGCAAGCGGGTTTGGCTTACACTTCGGCCACTCTAATCATGTTGTGCCATCCCCTATGGGGTAGGGTAGGGACACGGACATTTGGGAGTCGATTCTCACTTGTGCCATTGGCGGAAGAATAAACCCCATGAAAGGCTGATGATATCTTTTTAAGGTTTTCAGGTTTATTTACTTTTTAAAATTTTTTTTCTCAATTTTACTTCAGTCTTAATGCAAAGTTGTGTTAACGATTTAAGTACCCCTGGACCCTTTGATGGTAGCGACTCGGCACAGTTGACAACCACAGGAACTTCCTCTGACTGCTCTCTGGAAAAATCAGAAAAAAATACGAACGTAATTACACTGGAGCCCTATGCTCCAATGAAAAAAAAAAAAAAATATCTTGACCCAACATTGACCCACTTCGACTCCCTCTTTGGGAGTGGAAGTTGGTCAAGATTCCTAACATTAGAAACGAAGAAAAAAATATCGCCATTGAAATTATAAAACTTCTTATTGAATCGACCTTAAAATAAACCTTAAAATGTCATTCAGACAAGTAAAAGAACAGATGTGGTTGATAGAAACCACTACAAGAAATCAATCAGAAAATTACTTAAATATAAAAAATATTGACAATGTAAAAGTATATATTAAAAAACATGACAATATGAACAGTGTACAGGGTACCCTAGTACTCCCTGATAATGATGAACCAATAGAAAAGAAAATATTGCTAGATTCCCTTAAAAAAAGATACAACAATATACAAGACTGGGAAAAATATAAAACATAGCTAGTAGATGGAGTAATGAAAAAATACAAAGAATAGCAAAGATAAAATTTGAAGGCCATGAATTACCCTTAAAAATTAAAATCTTGGGCCAAAGCAGAGAACTGAGACCGTATGTCCCAAAACCACTACAGTGCCAAAACTGTAGTATGTATGGACATACAAGGAAAAATTGCCGTAATACATCTGTATGTGCATACTGTCGATCTGACAATCATGCCACACAGTGGAGGTGTGGAGAACCAAAATGCATGAACTGTGGACAAAATCACCATGCAAGATCAAAGGAGTGTATGCATTATATATACAATACGGAATTGAAATTACTTCAGGAAAGGACAGGAATGCCTATAAAAGAGGCCAAATTAGAATTAAAGGTTAGAGGAATGCAAGATCCCCCTAAGAAACGAACTTTTTCTGCAGTAATAAGATCAAACAAAGAAACAAAAATGGAAATAAATAAGAGTAACAAAATCCTGATAGATCAATCTCAAAGAAAAACAACCACTTTGCAAGAAGAAACTAATATAGCAAAGGACCAAGAAATGTATACAAATCTTTGCTCAAATTCATTTGAGATTTTAAGGGAAATAGAATCACTAGAAGACAATACAAGCATCACAGAAATATTAAAAGATAGTTATGATGAATTAGAAACTAAAGGAAAAAAAGAGGCCTTTAGAGAGAACTCCACCCAGGACCAACAAAAAACCAACTATTATTAGAGATACATCCATTAAAATAAAGGCAGGAGACCCCAAGAAAGAACATAAACCAAATAATAAAAAATACCTTTGTCTCCTAAAGTAATAATAAAACCAACAGAAACAGATACCCAGAACATCAAAGAAATAGTAGAGGAACAAACCGTTGACAAAATTGATTATGTGATGGGAGAAGAGATTACCCCATCACCAACAATAGGTACAGCAAGAGTAAATGAAAAAACAACACACGAAAACACATGTGGATGTAATGAGTGTTTCATTGAACTGTGCAACAAAAATGAAAACATAACAAAGGACAGATTAACAAACACTATACGAAATTTTATAAGATACAGAAATAAAGAAAACACTAGTTCGGACACTCACGAAAAGGGCTGTATGTGCATTGGACACATAATGTCTTATAAAGAAAAACAAATAAATATTGTAAATAGGATTTTAGAAAAAATGCAAATTGACGATCCACAAAAAGAAAATAACACTTGAACACACTAACGTTATACTTTCAATAATTATATTATACAATGGAACGTAAATGGTCTACAGACCAGATTACATTTGGGAGAAATACAATGATTACTAAAGGAATATGAGCCAATGATAATATGTTTACAACATGTCAACAAAACAATATCAACAATAGGTAAATATACCTTAGTATCTACATCTAGAGAAGAAGAAGGAAATTTGGGTATTGCTATATATGTACATAACAAAGTATGTTATGACAGAGTACCTGTAAATTTTACTGACTTGCAAATATCAAGTATTAAAATACGAATAAAAAACGATAATTACATAATTTATAACTTATATAACCAACCTAATAAAAGTTATGACATTGATAAACTTAAAGATTTACTTAACAATACCAAGGAAACTACATTAATAGTAGGTGATTTTAACGCTCATAACCCAGTATGGGACTGTCATTGTACAAACTCAAATAGAACAGGTAGTAAACTAGAAGAGTTCATGGATTCCAACGACATGTGCTGTATAAATGATGACGAAATTAGCACATATTTTTCAAAAGCACATGGAACATTTTCCTCAGTAGACTTAACTTTATGTACAACAAGCATAGTTGACAGGTTGGATTGGAATGCAGTTGATGACTTGCACACCAGTGATCATTTCCCAATAATTTCCTTATTGCAAAATAATCCTGCAAAACATGTCCCTCACTATAACATTTATAAAGCAGATTGGGAGTGATATGAAATGCACACTAGAAATATCCCACAATTTGAATATTTAAAAGACCATAATGAAACTAATAAATTTCTTGTTGATTTCATTAAAAATGCTGCTGATAAAGCAATACCAAAGTCAAAACCCCATCCAACAAAACACAGAGTTCCCTGGTGGTCTGATGAGTTAACAGAATTAATAAATATAAAACACTCAATAGGGAGACAATTAGATAATTTGAATAGAAAGTTCAATAAAATTAATAAAAAATTACCGATATTAGAAAGAACTTTACAAAAAATGACTGTATTATTACTAGAAATTGATACATTGAAACCTGTATACAACAAAATATCTGCAAAATTTAAAAAAGAAGTAATTCAAGGAAGAGTCATTTCATGGAGGAAATATGTATCAGAACTCTCTAATAATACTCCCATACAAAAAATATGGGAAAAATTCAGGAAAATAAATGGTACCCATGTCAAACCACCTAGACATGCCATATTAAAAGACGGGAAAAGAACACTTGATCCAAAACAAATAAGTGATATAATGGGAGAAAATTTAGCAAATGTAAGTAGTGATAAGAATTTAGATGAACACTTCCGCACAAAAAAAAATAAAATAGAATTAATAACAATAAATTTTGAAACAATAGAAGATATATATTATAGTAGAAAATTTAGTATGTCAGTGTTGGAATATGCTCTCTCGAACAGCAATAAATCTGCTCCTGGAGTTGACAGTATTTGTTTTGAGATGATCTGCCACTTAGCACCTTTGGCAAAGTCATACTTATTAGAGTTTTATAATCATTTATGGCTTCGAAATTTATTTCCAGATGAATGGCATAAAGCTATAATAATTCCTATCCCCAAACCTGAAAAAGATCCCAGTAACGTAAATAATTACAGACCAGTTTCTTTAACAAGCTGCTTATGCAAATTTTTAGAGAAAATGGTAAATGCTCGACTAACATGGCACATTCGAGAAAATAAAATTTTAACTCTCACTCAGTTTGGGTCACAGTGTAACAGATCCACATTGGATTCTCTCTGTAACTTAGAAGACCATATACGTAGAGGTTTTGAACGAAAACAAATTACTGTAGCTGTCTTTTTTGACATTAAAAAAGCATACGATACTACATGGAGGTATGCTATATTAAAAACTTTACAAAACAACAACATCCGTGGACATTTACCTAGGTTTATACAGAACTTTTTGACAAACCGCAATTTTCAGGTGAGAATTGATGATGATCTGTGTAGAACATTTCCACTTGAAAATGGTGTTCCACAGGGAAGCGTCCTTAGTGGCACACTGTTTACTTTAGCAATTAATGATATCAGTAAAAATCTACCTATTGGCATGAAAAGTAACCTGTACATGGATGATTTTGCCATATATTATTCAGCATCCCGAATAAAACATGCAGAACGAATCGTTAATAAAAGCATAGTAAAAATAGATGAATGGGCCTCATCTGTAGGTTTTAAATTTTCCATAGATAAAACTCAAGCAATCATGTTTTATAAAAATAAAAAGTGGAAAAAAGGTGAAGAAATAGATTTAAAAATCAGAAACCACAGTATACCAATTGGCCAAACAGCAAAATTTTTGGGATTAGTATTTGATACCCACTTGAACTGGAGAGCCCACATTACATATGTAAAATCTAAAAGTAAAAGAGCATTAAATCTAATTAGAAAACTATCGAACACTACTTGGGGAGCTGATAGACATACCCTTACTGTGCTGTATAAGGCAACAGTTCTGTCCATCATTGA
This sequence comes from Macrobrachium rosenbergii, assembly GCF_040412425.1. NCBI lineage: Eukaryota > Metazoa > Arthropoda > Malacostraca > Decapoda > Palaemonidae > Macrobrachium > Macrobrachium rosenbergii. Next base: position 26,730,297 of record NC_089788.1, on the reverse strand, counting down.
TTATGGAAGCGAAGTATGTGGCTCGGCATCTGACCCAGTGCTGAAAATGTTAGACCCTGTTCACAATGAAGGCCTTAGAATATGCGCAGGAGCCTTTAGATCATCACCAAAATCATCGTTACAAGTTGAATGTGGCGAACTGCATTTGTCTCGCCATAGAGAGCTAGTAACAATGAAAAGTGCTTTAAGAGTTCAAACTAGTGATTCTCCAACCAAAAAATTATTTGAATTAAGAGATGTATTTATAAACAACCATCCACCACCTTTCCCAATTAGAGCTAGAAGATTGTTTGAGTCGCTGAATATAAATATACAAGTGCCTGTAATGGTAAAATCACCTCCTCCCTGGACAATGAATAAAATGAGAATTTGCACACACCTCAAGTATTTATCAAAAAGTAACTCATATACAACAGAACACCATAGACAGCATACAATAGAGCATATAAAACGAAAAGGTCGACATTACACAATATATACAGATGGATCTAAATCAGAACACGGAGTGGGATATGCTGCAGTGTCCCAAGACAAAACTTATCAGTTCTCTCTTCCTAATAATGCATCTGTATTTACAGCAGAATTGTATGGAATTGCATCAGCTATAAAAATAATTAAAGAATCACCATTCAATAATTTTGTAATTTTCAGTGGTTCAAGAAGCGCTATAGAAGCTATTCAAAGTTACAAATCAAAAAATAATATAGTACAACAAAATAAATTATGTCTCCATAAATTATATAATAATGGAAAAAATGTAGAAATATGTTGGATCCCTGCGCATGTAGGGATCAAAGCAAATGAAGATGCAGACAAAGCAGCTAAAGCAGCAACTCACATGACAAGATCAAATGTGAATATCCCTGTTACTGATTATGCAACTCACATAAAAATGGGTATCATAAATAAATGGCAATATATATGGGATGAAGAACCTGAAAGTAATAAACTGAAAGAAATAAAACCTAATGTTAAAAAATGGAGTTCATCATATCAGATAGAGAGAGACACACAAGTAATTTTAACACGTCTCAGAATAGGCCATACTCGTCTGACACGTGGGCACTTAATGAGCAGCCCACATGGCCCGGCTCCCGAGTGCTCAGAATGCAGAGTAATAATAACGGTCAGACATGTGTTATATGAATGTCCAAAGTATGACCAACAATGAATGTCTACTTTTGGAAATAGATCAATGAAAGAAATTTTGTCAGAATCTTTCACATTTTCAATCGTTCCAATTTTGATGTTCTTGAAGAACTATAATTTCATTAATAAAATATAACAATAAGTAAATAATAAAAGCATGAAAACCCTTTTAATATTTGAATTTTACAAAAAAGAGAAAAATTTTTTTAATTTTGCTTAATTTATATTCTGAATTTTAATATGCTGTTTTAGTATGTATGTAAGGAAGTCTGAGTAAATGTATTTATTGTATGAGAGGATGTGCCTATGCGCAGTTTTTAATTTCATTTTAATTCATTCATCATTGTATCGAATGATCTATTGGGTCCTAGCGCTTGACTTCAGGCCTGGACCTAATATTTTAATCAAATCCTTCGGGCCAGCCCTATGAGAGCTGAAAGTCAGCTCAGTGGTCTGGTTAAACTACTTTAATAATAATAATAATAATATGGATTATTGTTACTGATATACCCGTGACTGTTTTAAATTTACGAATGTTAAACTGTATAAATCGTTTAATATCGAGTGCACTGTACCTTGGGAATAAGTCTCAAAATGGAATACTTTTGTGTGTGTGTGTGTTTTCATAAGAGCATTTAAATACACAGCTACAATATGTCGGAAAAAAAAACTTGGACAAAGCCTGCAACTAGGACAGCACGAAAATCATAACTGTAATTTACAAGTGAAAACAAAAGTAGCTTAAATATGGCAAGAGACATTTTGTGACACCTTCCATTTCCGCCACCGATAGATAACTGACGGCGACATGAATTTATGAGTACTTAAATTTGCAAATCGAAAACAAAAAACAAAATTGTAAGTTGAATATAAGATACTAGTTTAAAGTCTGTGTATTAAGAGTTTAATTAATTAAACAAAGTTTCGTGCTTTATTGTGTTTTTATTTTGTTCAGTCGATGTGTAAGCCTAGCCTTTGGGCTAACCTGTGAGCGTATGCGTGTACATGTAAAGTCCCCACTAAGCGGGTCCTCTATGATGACGACCCTTTTCTATACCGCTCCCATAGTAGCGGGTCAAGAGGAAGCAGCCATGCTGAATCAACCAAACTGATCTATGTAAATTTATACCTGTTACTAACTTATATTGCATATGTTACTTTTGCACATGTATCAGATTGTTGCTAGCTTGATCATTGTCCATTTTTGTAACTCAAATTGTATTTATTCATTGTAATTATTGTCAAGAGTAATTGACCTCAGGTCACCCTGATTCTCATTGTATTCCTCGGCGTGACGTCATTCCACCGCTATTTAAACTGCCTGTGTCCTGAATAAAGCAGCAGTAACTTTTCTCCCGCTCATTATTTAGCACCTTAAAGTGGTGACCCCGGAGTGACTCCCGGAGCCATTAGTGGACTCATACGGCGACTTAGTCTTGGCTCCATGAAGTCTTGGCTCCATGAACTACCCCACGCCCCTAACGGACTAAACACGGCGCTGTAACCAGCATTCGGGCGTGCTGACTCTCGTCGGCAAATCACCAGCGTCATTAACAGACTCACAAGGCGTGCCCCAAGTGCGTATTGACGTGAGTATCCCACTCCAATTAAGAGTGCTATAGTGAGCATGGATGCGGACATTCCCTCCCACGTTCAGTTTAACGTGAACCTCGCGGACTCAGACGTTTACCTCCCACTCATATCACCCGTGCCCTCCCCCGCGCCTAGAATCACGCGCTCCTCCATGCCGCTACCCGCGCCCCGCACGCTGCCCTGCCCGGCGGGACAAACAAAAGCCGCCCTTGCCATAAAGCTGCCGCCCTTCACACAAGGAAACTCATCATCATGGCTTTACAGGGTCAAAGGTCAGTTCAGGCTGGCGTGACTCACGGATGAGGTGCTGAAAGCTGACGCTGTAATCAACGCCCTGCTGGAGGAGGTCTACAGGAAACTCATCCCGTGGGTGTCTGCCACATGCCCCGTCACCTACCGCCACCTGAAAGCATCCCTCGTGGAAACCTGCTCCCTGCCGACCGCCGGGAGGGCTGCCCGCGCCCTCGACCTCGTCACCAGCCCGCGGCATGACAAGACCATCATGGAGACGTGGGGCGTGATCCAGGACCTACTCTTGGAGGTCCAAGCACAGATCCTTGATCCCTATACCATGCTGCTCGAGGACCTGATTAGGACGGTGCAGCAGCTGACTGACTCCGCAAGGGTGGTGAAGTGGGCATCAGCACCCGCACACCCCATCAGTCCCATTCAGCAGGGGGAGGGCGCAGAGGAGATGAGCGTCATCACCAAAAGGCTGCCAGCATATCACCACAAGAAGAACCCACCGGGCCCTTGCTACTACCACCAGCGGTATGGCAAGGACGCCCGGAACTGCCAGCCCCCTTGCTCATTCCTCCATCCAAAAAATGGGGGAGGCGGCGGCCAACACAACAGGCCGGCATGGCAGCAGAGGAACCCAGGAGCCCAAAACCACTAGGCTTCTACTTCCGCGACACCATCTCCGGCAGGATGATGTTGGTTGACACCGGGGCCGTTCGTTCAGTATTTCCACCATCCAGGGAGGACCGCAAGCGCCCGTCAGACCCAGCTGCCTTCCTGACGGCCGCCAACGGGTCCCCCATCCTCTCCTATGGCACCAGGCTCCTGTCAATCTCCATCCTTGGCCGGAGGTATTTGTGGAAATTTCCTTGTCCACTTCGGGCTGGCAGTCGACGTTGGTCGCAAGCGTCTCCTCGACACCGACTCCTGCCATTCCCTCCCGCTAGCACCAGGCCCATGCGTGCCTACCATCTGCTCCGTTGCCCCCCCCCAGTATGCCCAGCTGCTGAAGGAGTTCCCCTACACGTTCAAGCCCGAGCTCCGTCAGGTACCCGGGGCCCCAGCAAAACATGGCATCTACCATCACATCAAGACGAAGGGCCCCCCTGCGCACGCAAAGCTCCGGAGGCTTTCCCCTCGGCGCCTTCAGGAGGCCAAGGACGCCTTCGCCGAGATGGAGAGGATGGGCATATGCAAGAAGGCCTCCAGCCCGTGGACCTCTCCTCTCCTGGTGCAGAAACCGGATGGCTCCTGGAGACCCTGTGGCAACTACAGGCGGCTCAACCTCGCAACTGAACCTGATCATTACCCCCTGCCGAACATACAGGATCTCAAGGCCTCCTTTCACGGGGCCAAGGTATTCTCTAAATTAGACCTTTTAAAGTCTTACTTTCGGGTTCCAGTTGCTCCAGAGGACATCCCGAAAACTGCCATCATCATGCCCTTCAGGTCCTATGTGTTCGCCTTCTCCACCTTCGGCCTGAGGAACTTGGGGGCGACTTTCCAGAGGCTGATGGATAGCATCATGGGAGACCTGAACTTCTGCGTCTGTTACATGGATGATATCCTCATATTTTCCAGGTCCCACAAAGAGCACCAGAGGCACATCTAGGTGGTCCTGCAGTGCCTGCAGGACAACGGCCTCATCGTCAGATTCAACAAATGCACCTTCGGCATCGAGAAAGCTGACTTCCTGGGCCATGAGATACCCCCGGATGGCATCTGCCCTCTCGCATCAAAGATCGCAGCCGTCACCAGGTTCCCCACCCCTACCTCCGTCAAGGCCGTCCAGGAGTTCCTTGGGATGGTAAATTATACAGGAGATTCATCCCTGGGATCGCACACACCATGGCACCCCTGACAGAGATCCTGAAGGGCCAACCGAAATCCTTAGTGTGGGGACCCAGCCAGCAGTAGGCCTTCTCCCTGACGAAGGCCGCCCTCACCGAGGCAACCGCCTTGGCCCACCAGCACCCCAGCGCTCCCCTTCAACTGACAATGGACGCCAGCAGCGTCGCCTGCAGAGCCGTCCTGGAGCAGATCTTCAGCAAAAAGTTCACCCCTGTGGAGGCCCGCTACAGCACCTTCGACAGGGAACTCTGTGCAGTGTATCACGTGGTACGGCACTTCAAGTTCCTCCTGGAGGGCACGCTTCACAATCTGGACGGACCACCAGCCGCTGGTCCATGCCTTCACCAAGCAGGGGGACGCATGGTCTCCCAGGCAGCAGTGACACCTTGCGGCCATCGCGGAGTTCACCTGCTCAATCAAGTACCTCCCCGGCAGGAAGAACCCTGTAGCAGACGCCCTCTCCAGAATCGAGCTCAACGCGGTGCAGCTTGGGATCAACTACGGGGACCTCACCCGGGAGCAGGCTGCCGACCCAGAGACTCCAGCCTACTGCACTGCCATCACGTCCCTAAAGTGGAAGGACGTGGCCCTCACCCCCGGGGGACCAAAACTCCTGTGCGATGTCAGCACCGGCCAACCTCACCCCCTGGTGCCCACCTCCCGCTGCCGTCTGGTGTTTGACATCATCCACAGGCTGTCCCACCCCTCCGGCAGGACGACGGCCAAGCTGCTGACAGAGAAGTTCGTCTGGCATGGGATGCAGATGGACGCAAGGACCTGGGCGAGACAGTGTATCCAGTGCCAAACCGGCAAGATAGGGCGTCACACTGAGTCTGGGGTAGGCGAGTTTCCACAGCTGGGTAGGCGGTTTGGTCACATACACATCGACGTCGTCGGCCCTCTTCACCCGTCAGGCGGGGCCAGATATCTCCTGACGGTCACTGACCGCTCAACCAGGTGTCCTTAAGCGATGCCCATGCGGGAAGCCACCGCCAGTGCGTGCGCCGAGGCCCTCCTCTCCAGCTGGATCAGCCGGTTTGGCGTCCCGGACCACATAACCACCAACAGGGGCCCTGCCTTCCTGTCCGAGATGTGGTCCGCCCTGGCATGCCTGCTGGGGACATCTCACCACACCACCACTGCTTACAACCCCGCAGCCAACGGTTTGGTGGAGAGGTTCCACAGGTCCCTGAAAGCGTCCCTCATGGCTCGCTGCACCACTGAAGATTGGAAGTACCAGCTGCCTTGGGTCCTCCTCGGGTTGAGAACCGCCCCCAAAGCCAACGGCGACCCGTCCGCAGCGGAGAAAATCTATGGGGAGCCCCTCGTCATCCCGGGCGAACTAGTCACGGAAGATCAGCACAACCCGTCAGTCCAGAGGCTTCGCAACATAGTAGGCAAGTTCGCCCCCTGTAAGCGGACGTACATTGACAGGTCAGTCGCCTTCACGCCTCCCGGCTTGTCCTCCACCACCCACATCTTCGTCAGGGAAGACGCCGTCTGCCCCCTGCTAACCAGGCCCTACAGGGGAGCCTCCCGCGTGATTGAGAGGAACAGCAAGGCTTTCCACCTCATCCTGCACAGGAAGGATGACTGGGTGTCGATCGACCGCCTCAAGCCCGCCCTCCTGGAGGAAACAGCAGACATCATCGCGCCGCGCCCTCCGCCAGAGCAGTCGCCTCTGCAGCCATGCCGCAGCAAAAGGAGACCACGGGGCTGGCCCCGAAACATCTGCCCACACCCATAGCCGGCCGCTCCCACGCACACCTCACCCCCCAGCTCACTTCGCGGAGCCGCTGCACTCTTCAACGCCTCAGCAGATACATAGATTGATCAGACGTTACCCACGTCTTGGGGGGGGAGTATTTGTAAAGTCCCCGCTAAGCGGTTCTTCTATGATGACGACCCTTTTTTATACCGCTCCCATAGTAGCGGGTCAAGAGGGAGCAGCCATGCTGAATCAACCAAACTGATCTATGTAAATTTATACCTGCTACTAACTTATATTGCATATGTTTCTTTTGCTCATGTATCAGATTGTTGTTAGCTTGATCATTGTCCATTTTTGTAACTCAAATTGTATTTACTCATTGTAATTATTGTCAAGAGTAATTGACCTCAGGTCACCCTGATGCTCATTGTATTCCTCGGCGTGACGTCATTCCGCCGCTATATATATAAACCGCCTGTGTCCTGAATAAAGCAGCAGTAACTTTTCTCCTGCTCATTATTTAGCACCTTAAATACATGTGCATGCCTTAAACTACACATTTATTGTGCCCCCACCATTCACCCATCTTTATGGTAAGATATTTATATTAACTCTTACTTAATGCAGTACGATATCGTACAGAGTGAGGTAATGTAGTGATACGCACATATGCCTCGTCTTGTATGTGTCCGTATACATACACGTATGCATCGCGTTATGGTAAATTGCATCTCTTTGTCTCTCTCTTATTCTTTAAAGACCGGCACCAGGTTCTTTATAAAAAAATAAAGATTTTTGGGATGTGAAAAATGGCTTTGAAGGATTCAGTTTTGTTGGGGAACTTTACACTTCTGCCAGGTTCAGTACTGGGTTGGGGGGGGATGGGGAAAGTGGTAGTTCTCTTGCTTTAGATGGAAAGTAAAGAGGCGGAGCTGAGGTGTGGAAAATGAGTTTGGGGAATCTGTGTTTTTTTTTGGGGTATAATACACTTCCGCCGGGTTTAGTACTGGGTCGGCAGGGTAAATGCATTTCCCCGTGAATGGTATACGTAGGGGGTGTTGGAATTTCCCTGCGCTGAGTTCAGTACTGGCTTGGGGTGGATATATGTGTTGCAACAAGTGGCAGTGAGTGCAACCGGGGCCGGGGGAACTTATGAAAAATTAGTTTGAAGAAACTGTTTTTTTGGGGCACAAATACACTTTTGCTGGGTTCAGTACTGGGTTGGAGGGGTATATGCATATGTGGCTTTTGGGGGGAAGTAAAGAAACAGAGTTGGGGTGCGAAAAATGAGTTTGGGGAAATTGGTTTTTTGGGGCACAAATAGACTTTTGCCGAGTTTAGTACTGGGTTGGGTGGGGGGGTAAATGCATTTCTTTATGAATGGTAGTAGGCAAGGGGCGTTGAAACTCGTCTGTGGCATGTTCAGTACTTGTCCAGGGGGATGACTGTGTTGCATCAAGTGACAGCAAGTGCAGTCCGGGTACGTAAAAGTTATAAGTGTAAAATCAAAACTTTGTGTTTGTCTCCTTATCTGTTAAGTTAGCTTATAGTTTGGGGGATCTGCATGCACGGTGTGTCCGTGCAATGCATGAGGAAAACATGCCAACAGTTCATTGCAGTCGTTGGACATAATTTAGACCGTCCGTGGGGGCTGTAAGAGTCCGCTGTCTTGTGCAGGACGCGTATGTGTACCCCGGAAATGTGGGACAGTCCCCCCTAGTAGGTAGTCATGTTAGCAGTTTTAAGCAGTAAAGTTTTGGGGGTTTTCCTCAGCAAGGGCCTAACATCGCAACGAGATTGGTTAGCTAGGGGTTTTGGGGGTGTTAGCTCCCCAATCGCGGAATTTCCTCAGTGAGGGGCTCAAACATGAACAGGTGGCTCCCCTATAAGTGTTTGGGATGGCAGCAGTAATGCTGGGGTTTGTCTTTGTGTCGGCTCACTTAATGTTCTTGTTTGTTCTCTGTTTATTTCATAGTTTCTCATGTCTGGGGTGCCAAAAATGATAGTTTTTGGCTGGTTTCTCATCCCCCCACTTTGTACCCCGCCCAGTAACCCCACTTCCCCTAGGGATCCCCTGAATTGTAGAGCAGAAACAAACGGGGGAACCGTTACATAGCCAACTACCACTCTCCTGGGGGTATACCCCACCCAGAACCCCGCATTCCCATCGGGTCCCCTAGCTTGTTGGTTGGGGGGGAGCAGATCACCTGCCCAGGGGGTATACCCCACCCATAACCCCGCTTTCCCATCGGGTCCCCTACCTTGTTGGGTGAACTTCAAGCGGGGGAGCCGTTGAATAGCCAACTAACACCCTCCTGGGGGTATACCCCACCCAGAACCCCGCATTCCCATCGGGTCCCCTAGCTTGTTGGTTGGGGGGAGCAGATCACCTGTCCGGGGGGGTATACCCCACCCATAACCCCACCTTCCCATCAGGTCCCCTACCTTGTTGGATGAACTTCAGGGGCTAATTACAGGGCTGGAACGCCAAAAATGAACTGTAAATTCGTAATTAGCAACCAAAAAAACTATAGAAAAAGTCAAGTTATATCGTCGTCGGTTGCGCGGAGCTACTATATAGTTCTACCAAATTCAGTAATAAATGATATTTGGGCACAATATTTGTGAATATAAAAAAAATCATGCATGTGGAAGTGACAAACATCATAAATAGCCAAGGGTTACAAACTTATCTACAAATCAGTGGTCAAGTTGGAGATGGTCTGTTATCAGTTGTAGGCAGAGAACCTGAATTTAGCAGGAATATACTGTATACAGTATATTCCTGCTGAGACAAGTTGAAAGAGACAAGTTGAGAGAGACAAGTTGAAATTGACTCTGTATGCAGCAGAGTCGATTTCAACTTGTCTCTCTCGTGATGGGTGAATTGTCAAAGCACTGTCTATCATTGTTTCTAGGCTAGGCAACAGTTTGAATCCTAGCCGGCACAGAAACACTTATCAGTTATAATTCCTTTTTGGTGTAAGTTTCCCCAAGGTATACAGGGTGTTTCGAAATTAGAGCCCCACCCCCCCACAGTATAAACTAAAATTGATATGGACAAAAACAAAAGTAATTCAGAACAGGTATTTATTTGAGTTTCTCTCTGAGTATTTAATATTTTGTGTGGCCTCCATCTGCCTGTACCAGAGCCTGCATTCTTGAGGGGTATGATTTCAGCAAATCGCAAAAAAGCTGAAACTCAAACTCCATTTCCCTGACCACTTCAGTCACCTCTCTTCGCAGGTCGTCGAGGCTTGGTATACCATCATAGTTCATTGTGCGTGCTTCAACATGATCCTTTAAGATACTACCAATGTTTTCACACACATTAAGGTCAGGGGAGCTACCTGGAAATTCACTTGACGAGAAGAAATCAATACTACTGTTTCGAAGCAGCTCCTGTGTCTGAAGAGCCTTGAAACATGGTGCCTTACCATGCAAAAATGTGACTTCTTCAACAGATAACACATTTTCAGAATCTTTGAGGAAAGGAAATACTCCACCAGTAAGCACAGTTTCTCTGAAGTATTCGCCATTCCATGACTGTCCTTTTTCTTTGATGATCCACATTAACCGTTTGGCTGTGAAACAGAGAAAAATTCCCAAACATTCAGGAAATTTCACAACTTGACGACAGCGCACGTCATCGCTGATATCATCCAAATTGCAGCCCAAATGATGCCATTTTCATGATTTGGCTTCCTGACTGTGTAAATGAAGAATTCATCTGATGCGGCAACATGGAGGAAGTCAGCTTCATCCCAATCTTTAAGAAATGAACCACGGTCTTCTCTCTGTTGCTGAGTGATGTTGGGCTTGCTGATAACATGAAAAGGCTTCATACCAGATTTTTCAACTCATGATATACAGCACTATAACTTCTCTTCTTTCCCCTTTTTGTTTCTAATTCAAGCACCAATTTACGTAAAGACTTTCTTGGTCTACCCACTGCCTCAGCTATGATGTCTTTTGACTGCTGAGAAAGGACTTCAGGCCTTCCAAGATTCTCACTCTTTTCGTGATGACAATCATATGGATTTTTGTTCCAGTTTCTTTTAACAAAGGATTCATCTCTTTTAATGTATTTAGCTATCTAGGAATGTGAAATGAAGGATGCACCATCATCCCTGGCCTCTCTGAAGGTTATAGCCCAGATTCGGTCAATCCATCTGATTTCCTCCGAGTCGTTAGCCATGGCTGTTTGTAACTCCATCACTCAGTCTGAAAATACAAGAAATGTAAAATTAAAAATAGCTTAATAGAAACTTAAAATAATGTACACAGTAAGGTAGCGCAACCAGGGTAACAGCGTGGAAGTTATTTGTAGCAGGAACAAGTGGCACTATAAAACAGTTATTAAATTATAAATTACTAAGGTTAAAGGGAAAATGATTAATTGTTCCCATTTCTTCTTTATTTGCACTTCTTGTCTTACAGTTCCACTTATAATTTCTTAACTGTTTCTTAATTGGTTCAAGACTTTAAAATAATGGTTTCGGGATTCTTAACGAATTAGATTAAGGGGACTATTGTTCTGAGAGTCTTATGCGCTAACACACTTCTTCTCTTTCTGTCCTTCGGTTTCTTTTCTGCTTCCCCTCACTTCGGAATAGTTCTCGCTAGACTCTCCCCCAGACTCTCTCTTTCGACTCCTCTCAGACTCCCTTTTTTTCCTGTCTGTCTGTCCTTATATCTCCCATTTTCCCTTGTGTCAACCATGACGTCATATTCTGGGCAGGTACTGCTTTCCTGAGGCACCTCCTCCTTTTACTTGATTCCAACTTTTAGAGGTGTGTTTCAAGGAATTCCTGTTGATCATTGGGTATTTTGCTCCTTGTAGGACGTCCTTAGGTCTCTGGCATTGATGACATTTGATTGGCCAAAACAACTAGGCCTGACCTGTGGGAGTGGCTTATCTCCTTGGGCTCTCCTTCGAAGTCAAGGGGAGTAAGGGTGTTTTCCCACACCTTACTAACCATATGTTCCTAGGTGCTTCCTTCGCAGGACCCTCGTGGATTTTGAAGGCACAGCTAGATGCGATTTCTCTTAGCACCTAGTTAGTGCTTGTGTGTTCTTGAAGTTATGGTTGGCAACTTGTTGTGACCGGCGGGGAGATTTATGAGTTTATGGTCCTTTCCTACTGACCCAAATGGAAACAGGATATTTCCACTTCGGAAAAATACGTTTTTCTCTGTTCTCTCGATACAGTCTCGGCCATGCTACCTAACTGTCTCCCGACAGTTTTCTAAATAAACAAAATAGTATGGACTATGAGGGCTCCTAATAATGTGCACATTTTGCATGACAAATTCCTTCTATGAATCTGGCTTTAAGTATTAAAACAATTGTAAATGATCTATAAAAGAGCAAAGAAATATTAGCAATTATCTATCCAAGTTACAATTGGATTTACTCAGCCCCCATACCTAGCTGCTTATCAGGTGGAATTTAAATTCTTAAAAGTACAATCATAAGGCGGCAATCTTCATTTCTTGGCCGTTCTTCATGGATTTCTTGTTGGGGTCACAGCTACAAATGAATGATAATGTCCTTACTTGTATCTTGGGTGTTTTCAAACATTGTGTAACTTATAGGTGTAACTCACTTGTGTACGTGTTGCTTGACTTTACCAATGTAAGTACGAACCTCTCTTTGCATAAGAAACTTCTACATTTTTAATGAATATCTCAAAAGTATGACTGGCAACTTGGGTTGGGAAAACAAAGTAGTATTTATGAATAATTTTGTGACTGGCAAAACAAATTAGTAAGCTTTCGCTATTTAAAGCATCTCTAAGAAACGAACATCATAAACGTGTTAGTTCTATGGGAAAATACGTAATTACTATTTCTACTTCTAGTATTAGTATAGTTCATGCACTCCTTTCAATGTTGACATGTTATGGGTTATACCAAGACTTCTCCTTGATGAGGTATCCTTAAAGTACTCACAAATCTTTCAAACTGTATCTCTCATTTCTTTACTTTTTACTTCTGTGATTAGTACACTGATACAAATATTCGTGATTTGAAAACAAGATTCTCGTTGAAATCATTTAAAACCTTTCTTAAACTTCTACCTTCTTCTTCTATTAGTGATAGTAGGTTGCAATTCCCTAAAGATGACTGTTAACCCTTCTGACTTTAGTACGTTACATTTCAGAAATTTTACTTTACTTTCTTGCTTCATAAGTAATTCCCTTCAGTTAAAGAAAAAGTAAATTCGAAGTTACGGCGCCTTAACCCCAAATCCTTTTGTTACAAAACTGACTAATTAAAGTAAGTATTGCAACATTATAAAAAAAATGTTTTCATCACTAAGTCAACCAATGAAGGTAAACTGAGCAACAAAGAAATCAAATACTGTGAATAACAAGACGAATTGATGGGTTTGTTCTTATCATTATTACTGAAAAATGTGACTCTTCTATTTCTTAGGTTGTATCTAGTTCTTTCTTCTGAAATATCTTCTAATTCTTCAGTCAATTCTGCCTCTTTAACCTCCTTAGTTCTCTTGACCTTTTCTTTATTTATCCAAAATCCTTCTTCTTCTAATGATTCAGCATATGTGGAGGGTGTTAATTCGTTCACTTTTTTCACTTTCACCTTAGTCTCTTGCACGTCTGTGACCTCGTATGGCCCTGTGAATTTAGTGGCTAACTTGTAATTAATTCCACTTCTTACTTCCTTCTTGAGGTAAACTTCATCGCCTATCTAGTAATCTACTGGCCTTAATCCTTCCTAATGCTGGTCTATCATATTCTTCTGAGCTTCCTCTAAATTCTTGTGTAATTGCTTATGAATTACCTTGAAATTCCCAATTCTTACTTTCATAATGTCTTCGGAGTAATTAGGCTGTATTGGCTGATTCAGCCACGCATATGATAATCTTGGTTCATATCCCATTAAAGCCTTTTTGGGTGTTGCTTGAGTACTTGTATGATACTTAGCATTTAGTGATAATTGGACTGAAGGTAAATTGACGTCCCAATCAGGATCCTGTCCTACTGTATGCCTTAATGCATCTAGAACCTTACTGTTATTTTTTTCTGCTAAGCCATTACTAGCTGGATGATACGGTTGTATCGTTACCTTTTCTAACTTCAATGCGTCACAAATTTCTTGAACTAATGAGTTATTGAACTCAGTGCCATTATCAGATATAATGAGCTGTGGGGCAGAATACCTACAAAATATCTTATCAAAGAGAGCGATTGCACACTCTTTGGCTCCTTTACTAGTTAATGGTATTAACTGTGTATATCTAGTGAGTGCGTCAATACACACTAATATATTTCTATTCTCCTTACTCGTGGTGTGAAGGTTAGTGATTAGGTCTATGGCTACTCTTTCAAATGGAGTCTGCGGAATGGGATATTTCCCTAGAAGTACTTCCTTATCTGTTCTTCCCTTGTAACTGTTGCAAGTATTGCAGCTCTTCACGTAATTACTAACATCCTTGTAAATTCCTTTCCAATGAAAAGATCTCGTTAACTAGTCTAACTGTCTCATCCCTTCCTGGGTGAGCTCTCATGTTGTCGTCATGCATTAACTCAATGACTTTATTTCGTAGGCTCTTTGGTAGTAGCCTATTCTTTTATGGAGTACTCCTAGTAATTGATCAAACGGGTCACACTCGTGACACATCCAAACTAGTACGTCGTCTATGACGTTTACTGCGTCTATGGGTCATCCAATTCTGTTACTTAATTCTGCTTGCTCCTTTTGACTAAATTCTCTTTTATTCTCTACAAAATCGAAGATTTCCCTTAAATCTTCATCACTTTTTTGTTCACTTACGAAATTTTGTCTGGAAAATTCTTCTGTGTAATGCATGGTAAATACATTACTTATGAATTCGGCCTGTTCTGCTTCGTGACCGATCATGATCATACTATCACCTCGTGCACTATGCCTTGATAAGGCGTCTGCCACTTTATTGGCCTTCTCTGGAACATACTTCAACTCTATGTCATAGTCTTGGGCTGTCATAAACCAACGAGCTCTACGTCCGGAAAAATTCGGATTCTTAAGCATTTCTACTGCAGCGGAATGGTCGGTGAGTACAGTTATCCTATACCCAAACATGATATACCTGAAGTGTTTTAAAGCATCTATTATGGCTAAAGACTCTAGGTCTGTTACTGAGTGGTTGACTTCTGTGGGCTTTAGCTTTTTACTGTAATATGCTATAGCATTATATTTGTTATCATGTCTTTGCATTAAGCATGCACCTATACCAGTGCGACTTGCATCTGTAGCTAAAAAGAATTCTTTACTGAAGTCTGGGAAACTAAGTACGGGAGAATGAGTTAACCTTTCCTTTAGTTCATCAAATGCTTGTTGTTGCCTTGTTTTCCATACGAATGACACGTGTTCCTTTAATAACTCCGTCAGTGGAGCGGATATTGTTGCAAAATTCTTTATGTACTTGCGGTAAAAACCTGCTAATCCCAACAGTGACTCCA
This sequence comes from Macrobrachium rosenbergii, assembly GCF_040412425.1. NCBI lineage: Eukaryota > Metazoa > Arthropoda > Malacostraca > Decapoda > Palaemonidae > Macrobrachium > Macrobrachium rosenbergii. The sequence goes on along the minus strand of NC_089788.1, from coordinate 26,715,283 downwards.
CATCCTTCTTACATTGAGGTGTAGAGTACTCTTTGATTGACTTAATCTTTAAGTCGTTTACTTCCACACCCTTTCCACTTAGTGTGTGTCCCAGGTAGTCTATTTTCCTTCTGAGGAAATTGCACTTCTTTAACTTCAATTTAAGATTCGCCTTCCTCAGTCTCTTTAGTACTTCTCTTACCAGTTTTATGTGTTCTTCAGTTGTATCTGTTGCTATTATCAAATCATCTATACTGCAATGTACATTCTTGCCTAATAAATCACCTAAAATCTTATCCATTAATCTCACAGAGGTTACTGGGCTTGACTTCAGGCCAAAAGGCATTCTCACATATTGATATCTACCGTTGCTTGTACTAAAGGTAGTTAATGGTTTACTTTCCTCGTCCAAAGGAATTTGTAAAAATCCTTGCAACAAATCTATTGTGGTAAAGTATTTCTTGGATCCGATCGTTGTGATAAGATCTCTCATAGACGGCATTGGATAAGGATCATTTTCGGTTATCTTGTTTAACCGTTTGAAATCTACCACTACTCTGTAGGTTTTATCCTTTTTTGGAACTAACAAAAGTGGGAAAGACCATGGAGATTTTGATGGTTCTATGCTTCCTTGCCTGTCCATTTTTTGTACTTCTCTTTCAATGATCTCCTTCTGGGAATGGGCTGCTCCATAGGCTGGTATGTAGATTGGCTTTGTGTTCGGTATTACCTGTATTACCTAGTGTATCGCCCTCCATAGCGACTATGTCTTGGTATTCACTTAGCAAATCTATGAGTTTCTCTCTAGCACAATCTTCCTTAATATCTTTCAAGTGAGACCCTATCTTAGCTCTTCTCAGTTTTATGTCCTGGGCTGAATTTTCATTTTCTTTATTGATTGGTGCTACCATTTCCTTCTCTACAACTTGAATGGGAATGGTGTATACCTCTACTAAACCTAATTCTGTGCCCTGTGTTAGCCTAACCTTTCCTCCTCTGTTATTTATAATCTGCAAAGCTATTTTACCCTGCCTGACTTCATGTAGACTAGAAGAGTAATGTACCCCCTTTACTTGTGCTTCTTCAGTAAGCGTGAGAATTTCCTTCCCTTCAAAAATTGGATTTACTGTACATTCTATCCATGCGCTCTCTCCAGGTTTAAGTCTTAACTCCCTGTCTAATTTCAAGTAAGTTTCTTGGTTGGATTCTAAGTGGGTATTTATCTGTTGAGAACTCGTGCTGTATTCTGAATATCTTCCCTCTGTCGTGTCTTTCTTTAGAATACTTCTCAATGAAGAGTGCTCTCGAGTCGGGGTTCTTCCTGTAAATTTACAGAGCGGTATTCTAGAAATTTCATGACCCCTTTTAACCACTAATTGCTCTCTAGGTGCATTAGTGCTGATCCCTTCTCTAGCCATAGTTGGATAACCAAGTAGCAAATGTGCAAACCCTAACCGTATATCTCTTACCAGTAGAACCTTCTCCTTTAGTGAAATTCTTCCTAGTTTAAAAGGAAAATCTATTTGTCCTACTATTTTGATATTACCCTGAACGTCTGTGATTCTACAGTCTACTGCTGGGTTCAAACTTAAGTGAGGAAAATACATCTAATACACCTTTTCTGACATTACAGTATATTCTTAGGACTTCCTGTATCAAAGAATGTGTCAATAGGTTTCTCTAAACCAACATGTGCGGGAAATACTGGTCTATAATTATATTCATTCCCTATACTAACTTTGCTAACCTGTTTAGTTTGGCTTAGGTTTGGCAATCCGGTCTTTCCCTCTATTATGAAGGAAGACCCATTACACCACTGGAGTGAAAATTTACCATTGTGTCATCTGATATACTCGCAGTTTGGTTAGTATCTTGATACCTATTTGGGTTTGAACCCCTGTTCCTTCTAGCTTGTGGAGACTGACTACGGTCTCTGCCTCTGCCTCTTGCCTGAGATCTATATCTAGGCGCTGGAGCAGGTCTATTTCTGCAATCTCGAGCGCTATGCCCGGCTCTCTTGTGGAAAGGGCAATAAGCTGTCCCTCGGCAGTTGCTGGCATAATGACCCTTCTGATAGTTATAACGGTGACTGTTGAAAATCCCCCTTGAGACGTATTACCTAACGTCCTAATTCTGGTTCTATCTGGATTCCTAGAACTATTTTGTCCTCTTTCTTCTTGCCCTATGGTGACTAAAGGTCTGTATATGGGTTTCTCTTCGTGATTTCTACCTAAGATTCTTGCTACTTCCTCTTTGATGTCAGCTACGTCGTCTGATGTCTCCCATTTACGGTTCATCTTTGCAATGACGGGTGTGGGTAGTTCCAACAGCAATGCTAACTCCATCAATTTCTTACAATCTTCAAGTGACGTTACTTCTTTACCCCCTTCGTTCCTTGCCCATTGTTTGTTTGGAAATGCCTGACCCCACTCTTTAAAGTCGTTATATAACTGTGAACTACTTTTCTTACCCTTGTTTATTTTCCAATCATGAAGTATCTTTGCGAGACCGATAACGGGATCTGTTTCGCCTACTGGGGAATATGCTTTTCTAAGGAACTGTTTCAGTTCTTCCCAATTCTTAAGTCTTTGTTATGTCTTGGAAGGGACTTATCGTTCTAAGTCTCCCCCTGCTTCCAGATCAAGATAACTCTTCGCTTCACTGAGTTTTTCTCTATCTGTGCCTGTTATGTTATTAAGATGTATGCCTACCTGCTCTGTCAGTTTTGTAAGTTACAGGCACCCTGACCTTCTTTCCTTCCGCAGAATTTGGCTATATGGTTAATTGCATGTCTTTTATGTGAACCTACAGCTGCTGGGACTGGGTTAGTTGACTGTGTTCCCCTATCCATGGTTAAATTATTGGTTTGACTTCTTGTGTAAACGTGAGTTCTTACACTTTTAGTTTGTGCCGATCTCCTTCTGGGCATTTATTCATTAATGACAAACACTTTCTTAAGCACTTAGTATAACGGCACAGTGTTTAAGTTATGGCGGTAATAACAAAAAAAGAATAAAGTCAACCAGTTCTTAAAATCACAAAAAATTCACAAAAAAGATCATAAACACTTCTATCTTACTTAAAGTAAAATTAATCAATCACTAATATTTCCACAGAAATTCTAAATTACCGATTGGCGGTGTTAAACAAAACAAAAAAATCCCTTAACTTCTAATTATCCTTGACAGTGCTGGTAGAACAAATAAATAAATTATCCCTCGCTCCAAAAAAATTAAAAGAAAATAATCTTTAAAAAAAAACTTATGATTCTAAACACCTTTAAGCAAACCAAAAAAAAAACAAGTTATGAGATTGCTTGATCAAAAAATATATAAATTTTAGCTAATGAGTGTTAAATAAGAAATTAAATGCTTAAAATAATCGTAGAATGACACAAATAAAATACAGAAATTATGATTTAGTCATGCCAAACGTTAAATAAAGTTTAGTAATACCAAATATATATTGGATAAAATTTAGTGAAAAAGATCGGTAGGTGCTTAGTTAAAGAAAGAGAAATCTATTTAATTTACGTATGAGTTTTGTGTTTTCAAATGAATATCAATGCGAGTGTTCTTAGTCGACTTAATTTTTTGTGTTTCTAACTCGGCAGCTTGATTTTGTTATTCGTAGGCTTCCGTCCAGGGGTTGGGTTGTACGTTTTTCTTCTTCGCCTTCTTCTTCAGCGTCCTTCCGTCACTGCACCTTAGCTGGGGATCTTGCTCTCACTCGATCGCTGGGAATCATCGGTGGCGGCGAGAGGAAAAGGGCATCTCTCTCTCTCTCTCTCTCTCTCTCTCTCTCTCTCTCTCTCTCTCTCTCTCTGCGGCGTAGTCTTCTGCTTTGTTGTAGCGGTGTGTGTGTTGGGCGTGATATATTTTCTTCTTTGCAGAGCGGCGTATGTTCTTGTCTTTGGTGTTTTTCTTCGATCACTTGTTTATTCCACTTTCAATTGTTTATCTCACTTCACTGTTTCACCAACGGTTCGTGATCACTACCTGTACACCCGCTGTTATCTCACTTTGCTGTTGTAATCTTTTAAGAGGTGCAAAAAAGACGAGCAGGAAAAAGGTACTGCCGCTTTATTGGTTGTTGGTGTTGTTTTAGATTTAGCTGGCCTTGTGCCAGCACGAGCTCTTGCTCCTAGAGCAACCCGTAACTCTATGTTGATGATGAGTCTGTGAGATGGGTAGGTTAATGAAAACTTTATTATGATACATGAAAGTGATTTTGGTGGGAGTGAATTTTGAAATGAAAAGATTGAACAGGCAAGGTTGCAACCTCTTTGAACCCTAAGGTACCCATCAGATGAGGATAAAAGTACGATAGCAGTGAGTGTTGGCTAGTGGGAGAGGCCAACAGATGGAAAAAAGAAGAATTGAGTAGTAGGCACAGGTAGCTATAAAAAAAAAAAAATAGTATGCTAGTTCGTGGTGATCTAAAGCCATGTTCCTTGCCCGGTCCTAATTCTTGTGTCTGTGTGTGTTTAGTGTATTTGTTGAGTGTTGATTGTGATGGATGGAATGATAGGGAGGGAGTGATTTCTAAAAGAGTCAGCATCTAGAGATGAATGGTATGGCTTTTGATTTGTTGTCTGGGTCAGGTCTGTTGTGTCTGATTTAAGAATTTGGAAGGAGAGTGGGTGGTTAAAGGTATGGATTCTTTAGAGTTACCGTGGTGGTGGGTAGGAGCATAGGAAGCCTGCAAATTCATGGATGTTTGTCAGTATGTGCTTTGTTATTTGGGTAGCTGTTCTTTCATTACCTTCATAACTTGTTCTTAGCTGTTCTGTTTCTGTACAGTCAAGAAGGTAGTTTTCCAGGGGTTCTTCTGGGATTGTTTCACAGTACTTGCATGGTTGAGGATTGTCTACTATTCTTTGCCATGTGCACAGGAATCCTAGCCTTAGCTGATGGATTATGACTGCTAGGGCCCGTGACATGTGTTTGGTTATATTGTGTGGTTTTAGTTTTACGGTGTCCATGTTCCATTTGGCGGTTTTTGAGCCATCAAAAACAGCTCTTCTGACTTTGCTTTCCTCCTGTAGTTGGCAGTGTGCTGCTGCCTTGTTTTTCATTTCTGTGAGTGAGGGGGTGATTTTGATACTAATGTTGGTGTGTAGCAACCCACTTTTGCTAAAGAATCTGCTTCTTTGTTTCCTTGGATTCCCACATGGCTCGGAATCCAGTTTAATGTTATTTCCCTGTTCCTGTTTTGATGGAGGCATGCAATTGCCCATATGCTTGATAGAAGTCTGATGTTTTCCTTTGCTTTTCCTTTTGTTATAGCCTGTAGTGCTCCTTTTGAGTCAGTATGAATTGTTGTGTTTCCCTGCCTATGCTGAGAGTCTTCTAGAGCTTTTGCAATGGCAATCAGTTCAGTTTGTAGAGTGGAGGCATTGTCAGAGAGCCTCCAGCATCCTTTGAGGGTTGTTGAGTGGACCCAAGCTGCTGCTGCCGGGATGCTGAGATCTACTGATCCATCCGTAAAATATTCATTTGTGGCTGCAGTTTTCCTGATTGCCTCTTGGGCTGCTAGCCTTAGCTGTTGAGCAGTGCATGCTTCTTTGCTTGCAGGGAGGACTGTAAAGTTTATCGTGAATAGTTCAGGCTCCCAGGGTGCTTGTTCTCTGTACTCTGCTCTTTATTGGTGACCCAGGCGGTTTATATAGCGGCAGACTGACGTCGCGCCGTCAAATACAATGAGAACAAGGGTGACCTGAGGTCGATAACAATTAACAATAAATAAAGTGAACGAATACACTTTGAATTATACAAATGGACAGAATTGAAGTCGAATACAGTCTTGATGCCTGCGAAAGAAGAATACATGGTATACAAATCGGAGACAGGTAAACAGTTATGTACATAATTTAAATGATTGGATTTCTGTGACCCGTCACGCCAGGTGTGATGAATTGTAGAGGCAAAGAAAATGGGATGTCACCATAGACAACTTGCTCAGCAGAGCTCAGCAGAGACTTTACAAATACTCCCCCTGACTCCATGATGCTCTGATCCTGCCACGGGCTGATGGCGAGACCGAGGGCGCGGGCGGCCCGCTCGGCGACCTGCAGGGAGCATGTCTCGAGGAGGGACTTCTTCAGGAGGTGGTAGGTGAGGGGGCGTGCGGCAGACACCCACGGGACGAGTTTCCTGTAGATCTCCTCCGGCAGGGCATTGAGTACTGTGTCTGCTTGTAGCACCTCGTTGTTGAGTTCTGCCAGCCTGAATTGACTCTCGACCCTGTACAGCCACGCCGACGGGTTCCCCTGCGTGAAAGGCGGCAGCTTTATGGCCAGGGCGGCCTTTGCTTGTCCTGCTGGGCAGGACCCCGGGCAGGGGAGAGTGCGGTGTGCTGGCAGGGCTGTGGAGGAGCATGAGAGCCTCGGCACGGGGGTGGGCACGAGTGATATGGGCGGGAGTAGACATCCGAATCCACGAGGTTAGCGGTTAACTGAACGAGGGAGGGGATGTCTACGTACATGCTCGCTCTTGCCCTCTTAATTGGAGTGGGATACTTGCGTCAAAACGCACTTGGAAGCTCGCTGTGTGAGTCTGTTAATGACGCTGGTGAGTTGCCAACGAGTCAGCACGCCTGAACGCTGGTTACAGCGCCGTAGTGAGACCGTTAGGGGCGTGGGTAGTTCCTGGAGCCAAGACTGAGTCGCCGTATGAGTCCGCTGATGGCTCTGGGAACCACTCTGGAGTCACCACTTTGAGGTGCAAAAAAAGACGAGCAGGAAAAAGGTACTGCCGCTTTATTGGTGACCCAGGCGGTTTATATAGTGGCAGACTAACGTCGCGCCGCGGAGTACAATGAGAACAAGGGTGACCTGAGGTCGATAACAGTTAACAATAAATAGTGAACGAATACACTTTGAATTATACAAATGGACAGAATTGAAGTTGAATACAATCTTGATGCCTGCGAAAGAAGAATACATGATATACAAATCGGAGACAGGTAAACAATTATATACATAGTTTAAATCATTGGATTTGTGTGACCCGTCACGCCAGGTGTGACGAATTGTAGAGGCAAAGAAAATGGGATGTCACCATAGAAAACTTGCTCAGCAGAGCTCAGTAGAGACTTTACAATCTCACCAATTGCCATCAGCTGCAGCTTTTGTTATCCCACCTAGTTCTTGTTATCCCACCGCTCGACACCAGCTGTTGTCGGGCCCCGTTTCGTTTCCTTCAAAGGGCCCAACACTAAGGTACCGCAACCTGGGTAGCGGCGTGGAAGTTATTTGTAGCAGGAACAAGTGGCACTATAAAACAGTTATTAAATTATAAATTACTAAGGTTAAAGGGAAAATGATTAATTGTTCCCATTTCTTCTTTATTTGCACTTCTTGTCTTACAGTTCCACCTGTAGTTTCTTAACTGTTTCTTAATTGGTTCGAGACTTTAAAATAATGGTTTCGAGAAACTTAATGAACTAGATTAAGGGGACTATTGTTCTGAGAGTCTTTTGCGCTAACACACTTCTTCTCTTTCTGTCCTTCGGTTTCTTTTCTGCTTCCCCTCATTTTGGAATAGTTCTCTCTAGACGCTCCCCAGACTCTCTCTTTCGACTCCTCTCAGACTCCCTTTTTCCCTGTCTGTCTGTCCTTATATCTCCCATTTTCCCTTGTGCCAACCATGACGTCATATTCTGGGCAGGTACTGCTTTTCCTGAGGCACCTCCTCCAGTGTTTCATTCCAACTTTTGGAGGTGTGTTTTAAGGAATTTCCGTTGATCATTTGTATTTTGCTCCTTGCAGGACATCCTTAGGTCTCTGGCATTGATGACATTTGATTGGCCAAAACAACTAGGCCTGACCTGTGGGAGTGGCTTATCTCCTTGGGCTCTCCTTCGAAGTCAAGGGGGGTGAGGGTGTTTTCCTACACCTTACTAACCATAAGTTCCCAGGCACTTCCTTCGCAGGACCCTTGTGGATTTCGAAGGCACGTCCAGATGCGATTTCTCATAGCGCCTCGTTAGTGCTTGTGTGTTCTTGAAGTTATGGTTGGCGACTTGTTGTGACAGGCAGGGAGATTTATGAGTTTATGGTCCTTTCCTACTGACCCAAATGGAAATAGGATATTTCCACTTCGGAAAAATACGTTTTTCTCTGTTCTCTCAATGCATATATATACATATACATATACATATATGTATATATATACATATACATATATATATATATATATATATATATATATATATATATATATATATATATATATATATATATAATATACATATACATATATATACATACATATATATATATATATATATATAATATATATATATATATATATATATATATATATATATATATATATATATATATATATATATATATATATATATATATATATATATATATATATATATATATATATATATATATATATATATAAATCATCAACACACAATCACGTGTGGAACACACAATGACGTGAGTCAGAAATTTATATATATATATATATATATATATATATATATATATATATATATATATATATATATATATATATATATATATATATATTACATATCATCATCATCATCATCCAGGTGCCATATCCCCAAGGACGTCAGCAATCATGGCTCGCCACTCCTCTCTATTTCTGGCTCTCTACAGCAACTGAGTTGCAGACATTCTTCCTCTAGTCATTCTCACCAATCCATCCATATATTTTTGTCTAGGTCTTCTTCTCGGCCTCCTTCCATTGATTTTACCAGTGAGAGAGAGATGTTCTAGTTCTTGTCTTCTCACTATGTGACCCACAAACCGCATTTGTCTACCTCTCACTGAAGCCAAAAGTTCTCTCTCAACGCCTACTCTCTCTAATACCTCCTCATTAGTTTTCCTTTCTGTTCATGATATTTTCAGCATCCTTCTCCTAAACCACATTTCTGCAGCCTGTAACCTCTCCTCGTCTGCCTTCCTCAAGGTCCAAGTTTCACAGCCATACAACAATGCAGACCAAACAAAACATTTCACAAACCTCCTCCTTAGATTCATAGATATTTTCGAGTTGGTGACTAATTTCTTGATCTTACCAAATGCATCTTTTGCCATGGATATTCTCTTCCTGATCTCTTTTTCGCATTTTCCATCACTTGTGACAGCGCATCCTAAATAATTAAAACTATTGGTTTGTTTAACTGTTACAACATTAATTCTTATATCTGTTCTTGGTGGGATTTCATCTTTGGTGATAACCATAACTTCTGTTGTCTTAATATTTATTGACAGACCTCTTTCTCTGCTTGACTGGTGTAAAGTACTGATTAAAGCTTGAAGTTTATCATGAGAGTCTGCAACAAGTGCTGTATCATCAGCATATCTGATATTATTAATATTGACTCCTCCAACCTTAATTCCTTCCATATCTCTGAGATCTCTCATTATCATTTCACTATATAAATTGAAGAGATCAGGTGATAACACATAACCCTGTCTTACATCTCTCTTGATGTGCCAAGTCTCTGATTCATCATTTTCTACTTTCACTGATGCCTCTTCATTCCAGTATAAATTCTTTATCAATCTTAGGTCTTTCCCATCGATATTTATCTGTTCCAATGTCCTTATAAGGTCTACATGTCTAACCCGATCAAAAGTCTTTTCATAGTCAACAAAACAAACATATAGATCCTTTTTCACTTCTATTGCTCTCTCCATCAACATTCTCAAAATAAAAATTGCATTTCTTTTCCCTTTATCTCTCATAAAACCACATTGTTCATTGACAGTCTCCGGGAGTATCTTATTTCTTATTCTATTCAAAACAATCCTTAATATTATTTTTGTGATCTGACTCTTGATACCGGTAGTCCGGTGTTTATTGCACTTAAGTGTTCCTGGTATTTTCGGCATTCTGATAAATGTTGATTTATACATACATATGTATATATATACATATATATACATATACATACATATATATATATATACACATACATATATATAAATATATATATACATATATATGCATATACATATATATATATATAAATATATATATACAGTGTCTATATATATGTATATATACAGTATATATATGTATATGTATACATATATACAGTATGTATATATATACATATACATATATATACAAATATATATAGTATATATACATATATATACTTATACATATATATATGTATATGTATATATATACATATACATATATATATATATATATATATATATATATATATATATATATATATATATATATATATATAGTTATATATATATATATATATATATATATATATATATATATATATATATATATATATATATATATATATATATATATATATATATATATATATATATATATATATATATATATATTGTCATAAACTGGGTCCTTGGTGTAGGGGGGAATTGGAACAATTTATTATTATAGACTGCCTTCATACCAAGGGGGGCCCAAGTTTATGAATGAAAGGGGAACTACTGGAAACTCACCTTAGAATCTTCCTGGATTTACGTAAATAATGAAGGTCGCCATTTGGATTTAGAATTCTTTTACAAGTAAAAGGGGTTTATTTACAGAGAATGGGGCAAATATGCAGGACCAAAAACATGTGACAATTTACAGACACATAATTTACATACGATAGCTTAATAATGCAGTAATCTGCAAATAAGCAATGTAAATATAAGGGGCCACAGATACAACATCCCCTGTTATAACAGACGACTCTGTTATGTTAAAATGCATCCATTCACAGACAGTAATACATTCGAAGGGGTGAATTCCAGGGTAATGACAATCAGTTAATCAAGATGATTTCTGTGTGGGCAATGGATTCTTGTGACCAGGAATGGTTACAAAGTTGGATGGCAGTCATAAGATAAGATGGCTCCTGGAAGAGAGGTCAGGAGTTAGTATGAACATGGGGGCAGGGAGACAGGAAACCTCCCTTGCTATTAGATACACACAATAAATCTCTGCACGGGGGAGGAACCAAACAATTATATCACTTAAACTAGTTTGCCCTTAATTTGCACTATGGAGGGGATATTTGAATACTTATCACTGAATCATATTAAGCTGATTTCAAGGCAAGTCATGGGACAATTCACGGGCTGCTCGAAGTAGGAGACTTAAAGGGACTGCTTTTGTATGAGGAAGAAAATGAGGTTGGGAGGAAAAATCAAGGAATTTCAGGGGGAGGGAAAGGGCTGGCTTATTGACTACTTGCGGATGAATGTATAAGAGGTGCAAAATATTGAGCAGGTGGACATGTACTGCTAGTTTATTCAGAACGCAGGCCGCTTATAAGGCAGCGTGTTGATGTCATACAGAGGAATACAATAGAATACAGGTGACCCGAGGTCAATTACTCTCGGTGCTGATTATAATAGGTAAATACAAGTAACACAAAAGGTAAGTTAACAAGAATTGACTCAACAATATTCTAACACATGTGCAAAGAAAACAGGAACAAATGAATTAATAGTAGATACGTATTTACATAGATAAAATGTGGCTATTTTTGCTTGACCCAATCTCGTAGGAGCGTTACTGTAGAAAACAGGTGGTTCACCATAGAAAACCCGCTTAGCGGGGACTTTACAAATGCACCTAGGTCTGTAAATGTGTGCTCTAAACATGGATGACACGGCCGTGTATGGGAGTTAGTTTCACCAGCGTACAGGAAGAAACGCCGGACTTGTGTCTCGGACTGGAGTTATCTGCAGAGTGCGGTGCTGGGGAAACAGAGCTCGTATTCCACTGTTGTTTGGTTCAAAGTCTCAGCCCAAGTCAATCTGCAAAAGTCATACAGCCAGCAAAAGAGCGAAGGAAAAAGTGATCTTAAGATTAAGTACTTAGAGGGTAAGTTCCTATCTCTCTCACAGCCTGGCTACGTCCCCATGCCCATAACGGATTAGCTACTCCCATATCGCGTGATGGGGGTGAGGGGGGGGTCACTATTGTCCACCCCAGGTCAACTGAGGTGGGAGGCTATCCCTACATGAGTGAAAAACGGGCGCTAATCGCTTTTCCCTAGTTCTAAATACGCTTGGTTCTACCTCGCCCGCCATGTTTTCTTGGCCCTACAGTCAAATGAAAGGTGAAAATGACTCCTGAATAAATTACTCACTGGCTGCCAGACAAGGGAAGGATAAATTCTCAAGAATATATATATATACATACTAAGAAGAAGAAGAAGATATATATATATATATATGTATATATATATATATATATATATATATATATATATATATATATATATATATATATATGTATATATATATATATATATATATATATATATATAGTATATATATATATATATATATATATATATATATATATATATATATATATATATATATATATATATATATATATATATATATATATATATATATATATATATATATATATATATATATATAGGTAGTACGAATGTCAGGGGATACTTACTTGATTCTGGGCGGCAGCTGATTAATGCAGGGAGTTCCTCTTATTTATTACGCATCTGACTCAATATTAGGACAATTCGTAGACAAACAAGGGAAATCTATGGCTTAAGGCCCTCTGAGGGTGAGGGAAAATTATGTAAACTCAAGGGTTCTCATAACTAATTATATTTACATAAGTACAGATCAGAAGAATGGCGAATTACTGGGCATGTAATTATAAGGGTCTGCTAAAATAATGAATCCTACACAGAATTAATATTTTACTCCGATGATGTCTTCATAACAGGAAACATCACAGTAGGGGATAGAAGGGGGACTGCATATGGATGGCGCCGAGAGATTCCACAGTCGAGGCCTATCCTCAAAATATGCAAGATGGTTACTTGCAATAATAATAAGATGCTCAAAGAGAAACTGAGGAATGCACAGATGGTGCCAAATAACTCAGTTCAACACTGAATGCTCCAACAGATTACTGAAGGTGATCGCACAATGGAAAATAAATTAAAACAGGCAGAGAATTAACAGGAATCGTGACTGACTAAGAACCTTATTCAAGCACATTGCCTTCATGAAGATGACGGTGTCCTTGTTGAATTGGGCACTGGCGATGGAGGAGGGAATTATAATGCCACTATAAAGTATACTGGTTTGAGGCCCAGGGTCGAACACGTGGACTGTTCAAAAGGTAAGGACATCTGTCCTCAGGTGGTGTTAGCGCGTTCGCTCTCTTGATATCTGTTGCATTGTCTATAAATAACCTTTGGGGATTACGCTGTGGCATCTGACTAGGTGGAGCAAAGGTCAATCTTCGTCACGTTTTCTATAACGACCGCATGGAACCAGTTAACCCTCGTGGAGGGTTCAGAATGAGGGAGGGGCAACTTTCTCTTGCTGGCTCCTCCCTTTCCTTGCTTGATGCCGAGAAGGTATCTGAAAAAGGCCTCAAGGCAGTCATTTTGAACAGGGGAATGAAGGAGAGAGTTTATGAAGGGGCGAGTGGAAATCCGCAGTTCTAGTAATTAATGAGTGAAATTAATTTTTATTTCTTTCTCAGTTACATTGCAAATGTAAAAATGGATGAGGTTGCGAGGAAAAGAGGTCCCATCTGTTGCACCTCCCCAACCAAGTTAGCATTCACACCCTAGATTGGGTGAGAATGATTACCAGTGAGCAAACCCACTTAAATACTTTACTTTAGTTCTCTCTCATTTCCCTTTGGTGCCTTATAATTTAACTTAAGCTTCTGCGTAGTATTTAATTTCAAGAGGCAAACAACACTGTGACATTTACATTAATGCAGAATAAATATTTGCTGCTAGAAGTGACATGTTTATCGTTAAATTCCCGTTACGTTAAGGCAGCGTTAATCAGAATATTTTCATAACGTAATGGTATGGTTAAAACAATGAATTAATACTAGGTTAATTCTAGAGATACTTCATGCACTCTTAATAATAATCAATTACAAATTTTGCACACATGCAGTTAGTCTGCCTTGAAGAGTCATTACAATAAGGTAAACGTGGGCTTAGTTAGGTGTTTCCATGATACTTGAGCAAGGCTCAGTGCCATTCAGGCACTAATAAACACAAGGTCGCGAGTCTGAAACTTGAGATTTATTACAGAGATTTGCAAAGAGAATAGGTGACAGATTCAGAGTAATCAATGATTGTTAATAAAAGATGATGATTAAATATGCCAAAATTACATTCCTTAGCCTATGAAAAACAGCAAGGATCATTTCTTAGTCTATGGAGACCGCAAAGGTAGCCAGAGGGCGCGACCTCTCCGGCAGGATCATTTGCCAGCATCTACGATAATGGCACTGTGCCAAGTTGGAACCCATGTAGTAATAACTAATGGCGATGGCATATCATATTTTAAATGCCCCATGCTGCGGTAGGCATGAAAGGGAAGTCCTTGAATTTATACAGTTGGCACATCTGTCAATGGCACTCTGCATTTGCGGAGGGGATTAACGTAAAATGGGGGCCTTGGCAAGGCATAAAATAAATGTGAGTAATAATCAAAAGTAAGGAAGGGAAATGGTTAAGGGAAAGAATAAGGGATAGAGTTATAAGAAAATAGAATAGTGAAGGACCCTGACATCCTCTTCTGGATAGAGGTGCCAAAGTCTTCATAGGGAAAAGGAATGACACTGTGCCACTTTGGCACGGGTACCAGGGGAGTTTGGGGCTCTCTTCAAGCTACCTAGAATTATCCACACTCTTGGTATTTCCTCCACAGACCTCTCTTACTGTGATGGTTTGTCTCGGTCGGGGAATCGGTGGAACTGACCCCAAGGAGGGTGTCTGAGTGCCACCTGTGTCGGCTTCTTTGATGGTTGATGCAGGGGCCTTCTCTGCAATCTTTACTATGATCTGTCGCAGTTCCTTGAGTTCATCGGCCATTTGAGACTTGGCAGAATCCTTACTCACTGTTGTGTCCGCGGCAGATGAAGACAGAGCGGAAGCAGTCATGGGGGGTGTGAGAGGCTCACAGGTAAGAATGACCAGCTCAGGCACAGGTTGCGAGGCATTACCTTTGAGTGAGCTTCTGCTGTTGTCGGAAAGATCCGTCTCCCTTACCGGCACTGGTAGTGGAGCCAGGCCAGGAGAAGAGAGGGGACCTGGACTAGGTTCTCTGGAATGGAGATCAGGGACGTGCTATGGCACTGGCACTAAGGCAGGGTCAGGCACTAATATTTGATTTGGAATTTGTTCATTGTTCGGGACGGATGGAGCTTGGCACTGCCCAGTGCACCCAAGTGATACTGGCAGAGATTGTGAATCAAGTGTGGGATCTCCTGGAGGGGGGGATCTATTTGGGGCCCTGGCACTGGCACTGGGGCAGGGCCGGGCACTGGAATGGGATCGGGAGTCGGTCTTGAAGGAGGGGGCCACTGCACATTGCACTCAGGTGGCACTGGCAGTGGAACGAAATCAGGCGTTTGAGGCTTACTCGTGCCTAATGAACGATGTTGGGGATTTGGACCTCTGGATTGCTGTAACTTAGATGGGGTCTGGAAGTCCTGTCCCAGGAGGAGGTCATAACCTCCAGGAATGTATCTGGCGACTGCGAGGTCGCAGATTACAGATCAGTGAGGTCTCGTGACCCTCAACTTGACAGTAGGAAGTATCATCTTGAAGTGATTGATACCTTCAATCGTGATGAGTTTACGCCTGTTAATGATAGCTCAGTGGAGTGCCTGTTCTCTTACAATACCCACACACGGGTTTCTTATAGGGGTGCCCATTCTTGTGAGGTTGCTGGGAGTTGGTCGAGGCAGGCGAGGAGGGATATAATTTCCTTCCATGGGAACTAAGATGGGGATGATGTGTATCCCATATGTCAGCCCAACAGCAGCACTTGACCACTGCCTTAGGTGCCTTATCGCACAAATGAGTGGCAAGGGCTGACAGGGCATAAAATAAGAAGTCCTCGAGCTGGAAAAGTCCGAGGACTTCATCCACACTAGTGGCTTTCAGAGATTCTAGCCATCATTTTAGGGCCTGGGTCTTTTTGAAGATCCACTCAGACCAGGTTTGGCCTGATTCCTTGGGCATATTTCTCCACCTTTTCCTCCAATGGTCGGGAGGTATTTCAAAAGCTTTTATAATGGCTTGGCGGACAAGGTCCAGATTTCCTTGATCCTCAGGGGGGAGAGTGTTGAATGCAATGGCACCCTTTCCTTCAAGGTGCCGTCCCAGGATCAGAGAAATTTCTTCAGTAGAGGGCTGATAGGTCATCAGGACCTTTTCAATATGGTCGAGCCAGGCTTCAGGGCCGGCTTCATCCCATTTTCTTATGAGGGTGCCTACACTGCTGAGGGTTGAGTGAGGAGAGGGTGTTGATGTGTTACGCCTGTCGTGAGCTGCCATTGCAAGCTGATGAGTTCTTTCCTTCTCCTTTCTTTCCTTCTCCTTCTCCAGTCTGCCCGCCTCTTCTCGTTTCTCCTGGGCTATTCTTTCTTTCTCCTTCTCCTGTCTTTCTGCCTCTCTTTCCGCCTTGGCACTGTCTACCCTCTCTTGGACCCATTCCCTCAGGGCTGCCCTGATAGTCCCATGTCCTTTCCAGTGGACATGTAGAATTTGAAGTCCTCATTTTGATGGGCTCTGGATGTCGTAGACATCTTGAAATAATGCTTATATGGGCTTGACCCGTTAGAAAATCAGTATGTTTGAAAAGACTAAGGTTGTCTGGAAATTCAATATGTCTGAAAAGACTTAAATTTTAGGTGTGTGAAACATTCAGTTGTTCAGAATGAATGAAAGTTAGTATGTCTAAATAAGACAAATATGTCTGAATAATACAAATTCCAGTGTCTGAAAATATGTCTGAATAAGACAAATAATCAGTATGTCTGAAAAGACTTAGTTAAAAATTAATACGTCTGAATAAGACAAATTTCAGTTAAAAATTTATATGTCTGAGTAAGACAAACTTCAGGGTGTCTATTAATATGTCTGAATAGACTTAGTGGTTCTTAATGAACGAAAACCTAGCCCAAGCTAACGTAAGCCTCTATTTATATTTTATTTTGTGGAGAGACGCTGCAGAACTAATAAAAAAGAAAAGGTGTGTAAAGGAAATTTTCCTTGCTCTGTCAAATAATTTTAAATGTGGCGTAATAAAAACAGTACATAGATCCTATCAAATATTAAAATCTCCATCGCATGAGGTTAACGAAAAAAAATGTTTAATCTTTTAACATTCATGGAGGCAGTCCGGATTGCCGAGGTTATGTTTGGGGAATTGTTATTCTCCATTATCAAAACAACCCTTAGTTCGCACGTGGCTAATAGTATTCCAATGTTTACTTCTGGTCATGTGACATCCGCCGTCAGTGGGTGAGTCAGGCGGGTGGTATGGGGGGGGGGGTCTCTTGACCATGTGTCTGGCTGTCTACCTGCCTACCCTTTCCCCACCCCCTTGGAGCCTCCCGCAGTAATGAATGAAAGAGTAAGTTCTCACTTGTTATTCCTCAACAAATAAATTTACAAGAATACTATGTGCTTGCCGATGAATGTCCTACTCAGTTGAAGAATTAAAAGTTTGTTGCTTTCAAAAATGCGGTGAGGTGCATGGACGTATGGATAAAAATTTGCGAGCGAAAGAAAGGGATATATGAGCGCTGTGCATGCGGTTTTTATAACAGTGGAATATCTAATGGAACTCACAAATCAAAGATGGCGGATGGTTAGGGATGGGCCCACGTGGCCTGGCATTGAAGATTCCCCGTTGGAATTACTATTCGCTCGTCTTGAGAGCAGAAATTTAGATTCCTAAATACTTCCTAGTTTTTCCTATTGATCAAACGAGGGAGAGAGAGAGAGAGAGACAAATCCAGCGATGCAAAAATAGCTGGAGTCAAGCCTTGGTGGTCGCCTACAGTCTACCTATCTGGGAATTCAGGACTTTCAAATTGTCCTTATTGTGTGGACGAAGGAATGGGGCTCTATGCCTTTTATTGTTAATACTCTCTCTCTTCTCATGAACTAATTTGGCACGTGGTCTATCAATTACCTAACGCTGATTGCAGTCACTTTTCGCACTTAGCATGAAGCTAAACAAAATATTTCGACACTTACTTACGCTGCAGAACTGGCTCTTCTCATGTGCTTAAAATGGAGGGGCTAATATCAGGATCATCTCTAATTATGCAGACCAGCTAGCAGTTGCTTTTCCCCTGATAATTGCAAAGCAATCGGGTCCTGGCAAGGTACACCAGTTGGTACGAATGTCTGAGGGATACTTACTTGATTCTGGGCGGCAACAGATGAATGCAGGGAGTTCCTTTTATTTTTTACACATCTGACTCAATATTAGGAAAATTCGTAGGCAAACAAGGGAAATCTATGGCTTAGGGCCTTCTTCATGTGAGGGAAAATTACGTAAACTTGAGGGTTCTCTTAATTAATTATATTTACTTAACAAACACAGGTCAGAAGAATGACAAATTACTGGGCAGGTAATTATAAGGGCCTGCTGAAATAATGAATCCTACACAGAATAAATATTCTACTCCGACGATGTCCTCATAACAGGAAACATCACAGTGGGGGATAGAAGGAAACTGCACATGGATGGAGCCGAGAGATTCCACAGTCGAGACCTATCTGCAAAATATGCAAGACGGTTACTTGCAATAATAATAAGACACTCAAAGGGAAACTGAGGAATGCACAGATGGTGCCAAATAACTCAGTTCAACACTAATGCATAATTATGTTAACACTGAATGCTCCAACACAGATTACTGAAAGTGATTGCACAATGGAAAATAAATTAAAACAGGCAGAGAATTAACAGGAATCGTGACTGACTAAGAACCTTATTCTGGCACATTACCTTCATCAAGATGAAGGTGCCCTCATTCAATAGGGCGCTGGCAATGGGAGGGAATTGTAATGCCACTACAAAGTATACTGGTTTGAGGCCAGGGTTGAACACATGGACTGTTCAAAAGGTAAGGACATCTGTCCTCAGGTGGTGTTAGCGCGTTCTCTCTCTCGATTTCTGTTGCATCATCTATAAATAACCTTTGGGGATTACGCTGTGGCATCTGACTAGGTGGCGCAAAGGTCAGTCTTCATCACGTTTTCTATAATGACCGCATGGCACCAGTTAACTCTCGTGGAGGGTTCAGAATGAGGGGGAACTTTCTCTTTTTGGCTCCTCCCTGCCTTGCTTGATGCCGAGAAGGTATCTGGAAAAGGCCTCAAGGCAATCACTTTGAACAGAGAGAGGGGTTAGGCTTAACCATTTTGGGGAATGAAGGAGAGAGTTTATGAAGGGGTGAGTGGAAACCCACAGTTCTTGTATGAAGTTAAGTATACCTTAGCCTAACCAGACCACTGAGCTGATTAACAGCTCTCCTAAGGGTGGCCCAAAGGATTAGACTTATTTTACGTGGCTAAGAACCAATTGGTTACCTAGGAACGGGACCTACAGGGACCTACAGCTTTTTGTGGAACCCGAACCGCATTATACGGAGAAATGAATTTCTATCACCAGAAATAAATTCCTCTAATTCTTCATTGGCCAGTCGGAGACTCGAACTCGGGCCTAGCAGAGTGCTAGCCGACAACTCTACCGACTCGTCCAATGAGGAACTAGTTCTTGTATGGTTAGATATATTTTTTCCCCTAGATATGGTGGACGTTCATCTTTAAATTGTTGAATGGAGGATGAACGTGTGACACAACATTTTACTTGACAGTTGCAGTGATAATATAATCTGTCACCCATATTTCGTCACTACATTGTTCCCTCTCCTTCTTTGCTGTAGAATTGCCTTCTCTTTAACTTCTTGTCACTAATAATTTAACTCACCCAGAAATTCTTTTCACCCTGCCCTCAGAAAACAGCGTCGGATGTTCACAGCTGCATCTTTGCAAAATGTTTGCAACTTCATCCCACAGGTCATTACTTTTATAACCTACAACAGCCTTTAGTAGTCTGGAGTGTAAGCTAATGGGTTACAGTGTGGCCCGAGAAACCAAGAATGGCTGATTTTAAATTTAGACTTCATTGTACTGTACCAGCACGTACTTTTGCTTCTAAGACAGCCAATGATATGAAAAGTGAGAGTGTCAAGGGATTACACAGGTGTTCGAATTAACATATTTATAGCAGCTGGAAATAGGAAAACTGTGTGTGTGAGAGAGAGAGAGAGAGTGAGAGAGAGAGAGAGAGAGAGAGAGAGAGAGGGGGGCAACGAAAATTCGAATGTAGAGGATAGGTGATAAATGTAAAAGAACTCTATGAAATAAGATCACTAACGGCGCATGCAAAAATAAAAAAAAAAGAAAGGAAACACAAATACACTAAATAATAATAATAATAATAATAATAATAATAATAATAATAATAATAATAATAATAATAATAATAGAGAAGATTGAAAAAGCCAAATTCATTATGGAAAGGTAATTTTTGGAAATCGCATCGGAAATTAGAAACTGCGTCTGAAATGTTTGAAAATGTTATTCATCATATTAGGAAATCTAGATGGCGGTACAGTATCGGAAATTTTGTGTACTCCATCAGAAATGGCTCAAAGTCGTCCATAAAACTACTTCAGGAAATATGAAAGCAGCATTTGAAATTTAGAAACCCCACTGAAAATGCTGGAAACATCTACCAGAGATGGTATTAAAACCAGTTTAGAATACTTACAAAGCAACTTCCAAACTTTCGACATCGCCATAGAGGGCTCGTCAACAACCTCAGCAGACATTTTAGGAAATCAAAAATGGTAGGAACCGCATAGGGATTGTTCAGAATCTAAAGAGACTATGTAACTGGCCTGCTTCATCCAACAACAGCACCTGTCACTTAATCGACCAGTTCCCCAACAGAGGAAACGTATGTTTCATTCTTAACTCTCTTACTGTGCGGTCGACTGATACCCCCAAACAAAAGAAGGCATACCATGTAATCTTACTAGATGGAGAGAGCCCCTTATTTTGACATGTTCTCACATTGAGACCCCTAAGATGGGGAGAGCGCTTCTCGAAAGCTGAGAGTTTAAAATTATTTTCGTGTAACATCAAAAATAGGATCACGTCAAGATTAGCGAACCCACTCGGAGCAGGGTTCGCTATTCTTGACAAGATTATTGAGTTCATTGTTCTTCACATAGGAATAATCGGGTTCGCTGTTCTAGACACGAACACCTCGGTACCAGATATTTGGTCCCCCAGGGGCTAGTACTAAACAAGGCGAAATACATTTGACCCCCCAGGGGCTAGTACTAAACAAGGCGAAGTACACTTGGCAACACCCCCCCCCCCAGGACTAGTACTAAACGGCGAAACAGTGTAGATGAATAACTGTTTCGCCGTATTTAGTACTAACCCTCATGTGGAACTGGAGTTCAGACCGGAAAGGGTTGGCCATTCTTTACATGGGGATCATTGGGTTCGCTGTTCTTGACATGGAGATGTTGGGTTCACGAATCTTGACATGATCCCAAAAATATACAAATTACTTACAATATAAAATAGATAAAAAGGGTGTTGTCTGTTCGTTATGAAGACAACGAAACAGACGTTATTTTGCTCCGTTATTTTTGTTATTATTAGTAAAATTATTATTCAGAGAGAAGAAAGTAATGACTTGCTTGCCTAAACGGCCATTAACGCCTAAACGGAATGCTCACGTGTAAAAAAAAGTGCGCTCACAGACGGAGCGTTTCCTGTGTCAACGTAGGTTTGGACTGTTTTTGATATTCCACGTGGCTGTGGGTTGTAATCTTCATTGGACGAGAGAGAGAGAGAAAGAGAGCGCCTCAACAGTTCGCATTCATCTTGGTTCCAAAACTGGTTCACTTAATGACAGCCATGAGGCCCATCATTGATCAAATTTTAGTAAAAATCTACTCATAACGATTTACGTAATTATGCCAACAAGGGTAATTAGAACCACTTAAGCATTATTACAGCTTTCATCAAAGTTATGTGACAGTGGGTCGCCTGAATAGAATGCGGTTGATGACGGTTACAAAATGAATGACACACAAGGCGTTAGCAGAAGCAATCATAATATAACGCCGTGCTGATCGCAGAGGTGGAATTAACTTACGGTTATTGTTAAACTAGTTCAGTTTTTCACCTCTTGTCCTTTGTCAGTGTAATTTTGGTAGTTAATGAAAACTAGGGTTACTTGTTTTTGAAGTGTCCAGATTCCTAGACAAAAAGAAAAAAACTATTTGTTACGTGAACAGTAAAAAGAACATGAAAATATAATTAGGACTAAAACATGGTGAAATCTTGAATGACGGAGGTTCATCGATCACTCGTTCTTGGTTTTTGTGCCTTTTGGTCACTCACTGCCACATACGCTGCACTTCTAATGAAAAAATTAAACAAAATTTTTAGAACATGCTTTTATTAAAATGCACGAAAAGCAAAAATTAATTTTTTTGAGACACACTGGGATCATTTTCTTACAATTAATCATGTCTACAAAAATAAAAGCTTGGTCCCCAAACATGGAAGGAAATGCTACAAGAAATAAAAAAAAAATGTATTTCTTTTCTTGTAGCATTTACTTCCACGTTTGGGGACCAAGCTTTTATTTTTGTAGACATGATTAATTGTAAGAAAATTATCCTGGTGTGTCTCCAAAAAATTATTATTTACCTTTGGTGCATTTTAGTAAAAGCATGTGCTAAAAAATTTTTTTTTAATTTCTTTATTTTATACTTTTAGTTTTGACAGATTTATGATTGTTGTTAACGAAAGTGACATCCGTTTACTGGGGAGGGGGAAGCAAGATGGAAGGGGGAGTAGGAAGGTGAGGGGAAGGAGAAATGGGAGAGGAGGGGAAAGGGGAGGGAAGACGGAAGGTGAGGGGGAGTGGGAGGAGGAGGAAAATGGGAAGGGGTAAAGGAGAGGGGGATGGGAGGAGGTAGGGGAGGTAAGGAAAATGGGAAGGGGATGGAGTCGGTGGAGGAGGAAGGGTTGGGGAGGGAAAGGGAAGGTGGGAGGGGATGGGGAGGGGAAGGCGTGACATAGCTAAATTAACACTTGATCATGTGCTCTGGAAGGGGGAGGGGAAGGAGAAGTGGAGGGGAGGAGATGAAAGGTGGAAGTGGAGGGTGATGAAAGAGGGGAAGGGGTGGGGAGGACACAGCTAAATTAACTCTTGATCAAGTGCTATGAAAGGAGGGGGATGGGGAAGGGGAGGAGGAAGGAAGTCGGGGATGGAAGAGGGAAGGGGAGGACACAGCTAAATTAACACTTGATGTGTGCTCTGGAAGGGGAAGTGGGGGGGGGGGGATGGAAGAGGAAGGGGAGGGGATGGAAGAGGGCAGGGGAGGAGGAGGACACAGTTAAATTAACATTTGATCGTGTGATCTGGAAGGGGAGGGGAGGACACAGCTAAATAACTTGATCGTGTGCTCCGGAAGGGGAGGGGGGGAGGGACGGTGAGGGGATGACACTGCTAAATTAACACTTGATCATGTGTTTTGGAAGGAGAAGAGGAAACAGGAGGGGAGAGGGAGGACAGCTAAATTAACACTCGATTGTATTCTCTGGAAGGGGGAGGGGAAGGGGGCTGGAAGAAGGAGAGGAACGGGAGGTGGATGGGTAGGGGAAGGGTATGGAAGAGGGAATGGGAGGGGGATGGAAGAGGGAGGGGGAGGACACAGCTAAATTAACACGATCTTGTGCTGGGGGAGGGGGATGGAATAGGGAAGGGGGTTTATGTTGAGATAGATTCTACCGAGTCAAAGAAGTTGTGAAAAATCCGAAGAGTTTCGTACAAATCTTGAGATACTGGCAGAGGTCATTGTAGGGTCACTTGAGGTCACTGCTGACCTACTGATCACGTAAGGTTTACATTGTCACTGGAATTGAGCAACCATGCAAAATTTCAAGTCCATCGGACAAAGGGAACAGGTTGAAAATTGAGTTACAAGATTTGACCCAAACAGACAGATGCAGAAGTCAAGTCAAATAAAAGCATGTAAAAACTGTTACAATTAACAGTAAGGCTTGGCTCATCATCTTGAAGCAGGGGTGTTAACCTGCTATAAGCTCAACCCTCTATTTTATGTCTATCTGCTCTAAAAATGTTGATTTATTTACTAAAGTTAAAGTTGTAAAACACTACAATTTTGGCATCTTTTAAAATAGAAGCTTTAAGCCTTTATCTGAAAAAATGTTATATATATTATATATATACTATATATATATATATATATATATATATATATATATATATATATATATATATATATATATATATATATATATATATATATATATATATATATATATATATATATATATATATATATATATATATATATATATATATATATATATATATATATATATATATATATATATATATATATATATATATAATATATATATATATATATATATATATATATATATATATATATATATATGTATTATATATATATATATATGTGTATATAAAAGACAAAATGCATGAAGGAAAAGGAGACAGTGGAGTAGTGCAAGGCCTTTTGACTTCTTGCTTGTCCTTTACTTGGCAGGCTGAAGAAACATAAAATTAAGTTTACAAAGAAAGATCATAAATGACAGATGGGGATTACAAAGGAAAAAATATGTTCCTGGAATCCAACACAGTTGAAGAATTAGTAGACACACCAAAACAGGGTTAAATATTTAAGAGGTTTTACAAAGGATTAGTCTCAACAGCTCAGAAGCAGGGACAGGACAATTAAAAGATTATACGAGGATGGTGAATGATCACCAAAAGATGTCATAAAAGTACAACTCAATAATTCTCCTTTTGGTAAACAATAACAATTTTTGCGATGTGAACATTTTTACAATATATATATATATATATATATATATATATATATATATATATATATATATATATATATATATATATATATATAAACATATGAATGCATAGAAAATATAAATGAGGTAAATAATTTGTAATTAAAATAGAATCTATAGGGACTTTAGTAAAAAGAGAAGAAACATCAAAACTAACGAATCTATCATACCAAATATTTGGTATGGCAGGGGGCAACCCTTTATCCCCACTCCTCTCAAACTTGTATATGGAATTCTTTGAAAAACGATATTTACCTAATATCATTTATACTCCTTTAAAGTGTTATAGATATGATGACGATATTTTAGCTGTTTTGCCTGCTGGTATTGATGTAAATGATTTACTCTCTAATTTGAATAACCAGGTACCATCCATTAAGTTTGCTTTAGAATTAGAAAAAGACAATTGCCTCCCTTTCTGGGATGTTTTATTACACACAGTAGAGAACCATTTCAATGCAAATTCAGTATATATATAGGAAACTATCCAGCAACTTAACTTAGTCCATTTTTACTCAGGCCATCACTTTAATATCAAAATATCCATTTTTTTCTTGTGTTTTTAAGAGCATTGTGCATTGTCAGTCCCCAGTATTTGGATCAAGAAATCGAATACATAGGAAAAATAGGGACAGATTTACGTTATCCTTCACATAGACCAGATATTTGTTATAATAAAGCCCACAAAAAGTTTTATAGTGAAAGTAACATGGAGAAAGAAACCTCTAAGAACATTCTTAGCTTGCCTTATTTTAGTGGTTTTGAAAACTTAAAATCATTGTTAAAATCTTCTAATGACAACCTCGTTTTTTTCAATAATAACACACTAAAAGGAATGTTAATAGAAAATAGCCCTAAGGAAAACAACATTATAATATATAAAATTCCATGTCTGGACTGCACCTCTCTTTATATTGGCCAATCTAGCAAAGATTTAGAAGTACAAATTAAACAGCATAATTATTCTGTCAAAACTGGCCAGACATCCAATGCTATATTAATTCATTTAAGTGAAAACTCTCGCAGGATAAATTGGACTGAAAGTTCGGTGATTGCCAGATCAAAAGGTTTCTCTTCATGAAATCTTTTAGAATCCGCTATTAAACAGTTTACTTCCAGTTGTAATTTTAACCTTAGCCCTGGCATGTATTATTTGGACCCCTGTATTAGTAAAATGTTCAAGAATGACGTAAAAGATAAAATCACTGACTTAATTACAAATTAGTTACCTCATGCATTCGTTTATTTAATATATATATTTTTTGTAAAAGTTTTCACCTTGCAAAAGTTGTCATTGTTTACCAAAAGGAGAGTTACTGAGTTGTACTTTTATAACATTTTTTGGTGGTCAGCCACCATCCTTGTGTAATCTTTTAATTTTCCTGTCCGTGCTTCTGAGCTGTTGAGCCTAACCCTTTGTAAAACCTTAAATATTTAACCCTATTATTGTATGTCTATTAATTCTTCAATTGTGTTGGATTCCATGTACAGTCACTCAAAAATGTTTTGCAACATGTTCCAGAAGTTTTCATTCACCTAACAGTAATTTGTTCTTTTGATATTTACAAGGAAATGTAATTTTCTTATTCGATTTTGGTTATTAATCATACGGTTAACAATATAAAAAAGAATGGTGAGTGAAAAATTCATATTACGAAAAATGACGAAACATTTTGAAAAATTTCATTTCAGATGATTGGGCAAAAGAGTCAAAGAAGAAACTATATTTCGAATCCAGATAAAAGCTTATTGACTAATAAAATAATATTGAATAACCATCAATGAAATTATATATATATAAAGAAAGAAAGAATTCAACCATTATTGTCTTCAAAAACAAAAAAGAAAAAATCTCATAACGTCGTATGTTATCGTGTGACTCCACATTCGGGCAGGAAAAGTTTAAACTGTCTCGTCACTAAGCCAGACCACAATCATTAGCTTGCATAAGACTAATGTTTCTATCGTAGATATTGCTCGGCAGCTTAGCGTAAATAAAACAACCATGTATAGAGGGATACAACAACAGAGAAAACGAGGAAACATGATAAATTAATTGTAAAAACTGGAGGACAACCTCATTGTTGCACTACTGTTTTAAGTATCATATTGGATGATCACTGAAGGAGCTCCGCCTAGCTCCCCCCTGACTACCGATGTTGCTATAAAGAGAGAACATTACGCTCTCCCTTCAAGTTGCTGCTCAAACCATCCGTAACAGGCTACATGAGACCAAGATATTATTTCATCATACTCCTGCCAAGAAACACTTCATATTAGCGAAACACAAAGAATAGAGGCTAGGGTTTACGTTATAATATAATCCAGTGGCCGATGATTTCTGTACGAGTCATCTTTTGCGATGAGGAGGAGACATTCTCCACTGATGAGCATGGTAGTCTTCTTCACTGCTGGCATTTAGCATTAACTAAATGTTGAACTTCTAGCTAATTTTAATTCTTTAGAAATTTAGATAATAAGAAATATAAAAATAGGCATTATATATTCAGTTAACTTCATAAGAGGCATCACTATGATAGGCCTAAGTAGCAATGAAAGAAATGAGAAATTACACATGATAACGGCATTATATATATATATATATATATATATATATATATATATATATATATATATATATATATATATATATATATATATATATATATATATATATATATATATATATATATATATATATATATATATATATATATATATATATATATATATATATATATATATATATATATATGTGTGTGTGTGTGTGTGTGTGTGTATGTGCGATTATATTCTATGTATTACAAAAATAGACGTGAAATCTGTTAGTCTAGTTCAGTATATTTTATATAAAGTTTCACTAGTTCACAATATACATAGGATTAGTCATTCAAAAATTTAATTAATAATAATGTGAAGCAAATCTTTACAAAAGTCGTATTTGTTGATGTTAATAAGACTAACAGTTCAACTTGTAACAGTCGTAGGCCTATGTCTACAAAGTTCACACATATGAAGGAGATAAAACAAAGATAGTGATGGCAGTTGGAGATGAAAATATTAAAACATAAGAACAGCGATGACCTCTGAAGTATTATAGTAACATCCTTTAATTAAGCAAAATATGACAACAGTAAGCAGTATCAGAAAAAGCCCTGCTTAAGGGAAACTGCAGGTAATTTCTCGGACCCACCACTAGTGTTCAGTTGTTTCACGCGCTTACAACGGAGTTGCCATATAGCGCCAGATGTTGCTATTATTAGCTGTTGTCCGAAAAGTTTTGAAGTATGTTGCAAAACTTTTTTGAGTGATTGTACATATTTTTTTCCTTTGTAAAACCCATCTGTCATTTATACAAACTTTCTTTGTAAAATTATTTTTATATTTCTTCAGTCTGCTAAGTAAAAGACAAGAAGTCGAAAGGCCTTGCAGTACTCCAGTGTTTCCCATTCCTTCGTGGACTTTGTTACGGGGGTCATTCGGCTGATGAGTTTTATTATTAATTACTGTGATTTATAGAGCCTTGCTTTACCTAAGACCCACATCATCCTATCATAAGGTGTCAAAATTTAAAAAAAGACAGATAAAGGTTAACTGCTGATTTATTACAGACCCAGTTGAAACTATGTCACTGAATATTTTGATTTATTCTGAACACAATGAATTAACTCAACAACTTACTCGAAACAATAAACAAGTAATCAACAAAAAAAGAATAAAAAGTGAAACATGGACAGAGACACAATATAGATACAGTCTTGATGCCTGTGAATGAAGAAACATTCATCCACAATGTGGACATTCGTATAAATATTTAAAGTAAAAATGATAAAAATGCATGACCTGGGGAACGTTTTAGCGTGACTAATTTAGCAATTTCAAGCATGTCACTTGAAAACAAGCTGATATGACTTAATTAATGGCTTCTCCGAACACTATTCTGGCGGTTCGAAGGTGATTCTGGAAGAAATGTATCCAGATAACAATTTGATATCAAGGGACCCCTCATTAATCCCTTACCTGGTGGGACTGCAAGGGATGAATCTTCCTTGAGGAAGAATATCACGGGCCTAACACCTGTGGAGGCTGCTGTTTGCAATCCCTTCCTGGGCAACAATAATTGTACTGGTGAGGTGCTATGTTTGACTTCATAAAGGGGATATGGTTTTACTAGGACTTTCCGAGTCAGTGACTGTTTAGCCGAGAGAGAAAACCCAGTCGCACCTCCTGGAAGTGCCAGCCGAACGCCATGCTGTTCCGTTCCAGCACGCGGAAAATAACCAACAGGGCAACAACCCTGGTGGACGGACAGATTACCAAGAACGTGGGTGGCGGATGACAGCTGTGGCTAATTGGTTGCTCTGTCGATGTATGAGCGCCTGGCCAGGAGATCATCCCATCCCAGGGGCCTCTGCAG
Organism: Macrobrachium rosenbergii; assembly: GCF_040412425.1. NCBI lineage: Eukaryota > Metazoa > Arthropoda > Malacostraca > Decapoda > Palaemonidae > Macrobrachium > Macrobrachium rosenbergii. The sequence continues at coordinate 26,686,068 of NC_089788.1, read as the reverse complement.
AGATGGGGAGTGGCGATCATCCGTCAGGACTCTCCCGCACCACGAGGGGTTCCCATAGGTTTGTTCAGCTGCGGATGGGGTGCCCAAAACATGGGGCGGTCCTCACCCCAGGAGGACCCAACCTGATGTTTCCAGTCCTCGGCGGCTGCAGCTCCCGGCCATGAGGATGACTCACCTTGGAACCGAGACCAGGCCTGGCCACTGGGTTGTCTGCAGTGGTGGTGTGGATGGTTCCCAGCCCAGTTGAGCACCTGGGCAGACCACAGCTCGAGAGGAAAGCTGGCCCTGATATTGCCTGATGATCAGGCCCGGGTGCCAGCCAATGCCAAGGTAGATGGAGCACACCAAGGGATAGTGACCTGGGTGGGCGAACAATCTTCTTGACGTCCCCACAGTCGAACTCAACGGATCATCCCACCGTGAGCAACAAATTCATCCGCCTGATGGGGAAGGGGCCCAGCACGGAGATGGAGTTCCTGCTTGGACGCCATCCTTTGGGGATGTCCCACCCCACCCACTCTGTCTGCCACTGCAGGCACTGCTTCTGCCAGTGTGTCCTCAGTAACCTCTTTTGAAAGCAGGACACAGCCTCTGTGAGGGCTGTGAGGCACCATGGATGATGTCAATTCACCCCAGAGTGATATTGGAACCCACAACGGCTCTGGCCCAGGCCTGTCCACAGATCTTGTGACCGGACACCCACCAAAAACTACTCCCTCATCATGTGAGGGATCTGATGGCTACCGCTGTAGGACCTGGGGTTTCTGAGGGCACTCCTGTTCTCTGGTCAAGTGCCCCAGCAATCTAGCACCAGCTGCACCATTTTCAACAGAACTCTGGAGAGGCCCTGCTACGGGATTTTCTTCGCGACAGGAATCGCTGTCCCAACAGGTAACACCAGGGACACCGGCTGAGGGTGGCGCTGCTGTCTGGAAGACCATGGTCCCCTTCAGCTTTGTGAAACGTGAACCAGTGGCTGGTGGTCTGTGAAGATTGCCAAGGGCGTCCCCTCCAGGAGGAACTGGTCAGTGCCAAGCTCCACCTATCTCGGCTGGAGTTCCATGCCAATCTGCTGTACTCCCCGACCCTGGCGGGATTGAACTTCTTGCTGAAGAAGCCGATGGGCTGAACCTGACCCAGATCCTTTGCTCCAGGAGATCCACCGCAAACCTCACTGGCCATGATCTGCCGTCAGCTGGAGGAGCCTCTGATCCCTGGTGTTTCTTCTTGCCTCTTCCGCCTGCTGAGGGATGACCTGCTGCTGGCTGGCCTGGACAGGGACTTTTTCTGGTCGACCTCTTAGGACTTCCGTCAGGATGCAGACCGTGGTGTCTGATCCCGGGATGGTTGCCTGCAGCAGCCCATCCCAAGGGAACTCCTGGTCCCTTGATGGAGGTGCCCCTGATCCTGCTTTGACAGCATTCCTGCCACCTTCAGATGTAAGATTGTAAAGGTCAAAGCCTGAGCAGGAATACCTCGTTACCCTGGTTTAACTCTGATCTGGGCCGAATGTACACTTGTCAAAAACGGACGACGCCGGGCCGTTTTCTTGAGAGACAATGGAGGACTGCTGATGTGACCTCTGGTGTCGCTGTGAGACAAAATATGACAATAATATACAGTGAACGAGTAGAATTACAATAGGTCCCCAGGATGCTGTCCATGAGCCGCTGGATACAGTCTTGATGCCTCAGCCCGAATGAAGAAACATGTGAACACATGGACATTCGGGCGTGATGATAAAGCTGTCTTTGATAAAATCCTCTGACCAACAGGTACCTGAAAATAAGATTTAAGAAAACCAATTTAAGTCAATAAAACAAGGCCCAGAAAGGAGGCCGTAATCTTGCATATTGGGCAGAGGGTACTGGTCCTGGCTCCGTTGCAATGTTGAGCCGTCTGTAGTCGCCGCAGGGTCTCCAGGAGCCGTCCGATTAATCCCTGCACCATGGTGGGACGGCCCATGGACTGGAGCGGCTCCTGCAGATGCCCATCCGGGCCATCTCCTGTGAGGCTGCTGTTTGGCCTCCTTCCAGGCGCTGAGGGCCGCCTGCGGAACTGAGGGCGTGTGGAGGGCCCTTTAGTCACGGAATGGTGGTATATGCGTGCTTGGCTGGGGCCCGGGGACTTGGCGAAGCCTTAAACTCTCCGACAACTCCGAAGAAGGTGCTTTAGCTGGTGGGGGCGACGGCGCTGATGGTGGGTCTGGGTCCTGCCTGTTGCCAGCCGAACGCAGGAGTCGGTTCCAGCACGCGGAAGGGTCCCCCAGGGCTTAGTTAGCAGGCGGTGCGCCAGAAAATCGACCCCAAGGAGTGGGTTCGTCCGCGACGATGAAGTCCCAGCTGTAATTCTGGCAAGGATGGAGATGGTTGCTCTGGTGCCGTATGGGAGAGCGCCTTGGCAAGGTCAGGAACTTGCCGGGTCTGGTGTCTGCGGGTCCTCTGGATGCTGGGAAGACCGATTGAAGGTCCTGTGTCGACCAGCATCATCCTGCACCAGAGGGTTCCCCGTATACTGTTTGTTCAGCTGGCCCTGGGTTCTTCGGCTCCATGGGGCCTGGTCCTCAACCCGAGGAGCCGCCCACGTTGATTTTCAGTCCTTGAGCGGTGCAGGGCCAGGCAGGGATGATTTCCTTTCCGAACCACCTGTGGAATCGACAGAAGCCAGGGGACCACCGGCCGCTGTGGTTGTGGACGCTGTTGGCGATGGCGTTGGGGGCTGCTGGTTCCCAGCAGGCTGGAGCCAGGGCTGACCACAGCTCGTGGCCGGTTTTAGCCGGAAGCCCTGACGGTCTGTGAGGTGTTGTCCGCGCCGGTCCTCGACAGGCATGCTGGAGAGCAGGGCCTCTGGCGCACGCCGGGAGGAGTTGGCGGTGGCTTCTTTCCCGGGCGTGGGCTTATCTCCTGCCACCTGTTGAACCACCTAGACTGGTGTTGACAGGAGATCTGACCATCCGCCTGATGGGGAAGGTCGGCGTGGGTTATTGGCGAGGTCGATGTGGCACGGGCGCCCGGTTGTGGGCGATGGGCAGGGAGCAAGTTCGTGGAGGAACCACTTTTGTGGTCTGGCACTGAGGGTGAGTGTTTTGCCCAGGCTGTGATGTCCTGTTGTACACCCCTGCCAGACGAACTTTTTGAAAGCAGTTTGGTCCGTGGTCCGCGCTGGAGGGGTGTGAGAGGCCGTGGATGATGTTGCCCTGCGAATACCTGGCGGCGGCGTTAGGGGTGAGGCTGGAACCAAAGGGCGGGGCTGGCCTGTGCTGATGTCACAGTTGCAGGAGGGCCTCGATGCGGGGCGAGGGTCACGTCCCCTGCCACTTGAGGGGATGTGATGGTAAACGGTGCGGTATGCTGGGGTTTCTGGGTTTAACTGCATGTTCTCTGGCAAGGTCCCATGTAGTCTACACCAACTGCACTAGGATACTCAACTCGACTCTGGAGAGGCGTCTGCTACGGATTTTTTCTTGCGCTGGGGGGTACGCCGACGAGTCAACAGGTAAACGGCTGGTTACAGGTGGCGCTGCTGTTTGGAGACCATGAGCGTTTTTTTTTTTTTGTGAGAAATCCTGGAACCAGTGGCTGGTGGTCTGTGAAGATCCGCTGATGGGCGTCCCTCCAGGAGGAACTATAAGTGTCAAAGAAACGAGCAGGTAAAGGTTACTGCTGAGTTCCCTTACAGATCCAGGCGCTGTATCGGGACTCTGACGCGGGCCGTGAACAATGGAAGAAGGACTGTGACCTGGGGGCGCAATAAACAATAATTTGCTCCAGAACAGCACCGCAGGCAATACGAAACATACAGGCGTCTGTCGTCAGCTGGAGGGGTCTTGATGCCTGGTGAATGAAGAAACATGTTGCCTTACACAATGTGTGACATTCGTATAAAAAAAAGCCTGATAAAAATGCTGGCTGGGTCCCCAAGACAGGGACTAATTTGAGCTTGAGAAAACTTCCGTCCAGTCACCAAAGAAAACAAGATCCCGGGACTTAATTAATGGCGCCTGAAAGTTGACTATCCTGGCGCGAACTCCTGGTGACTTTACACTATCAGTTAAGGCTAAAATTTACCAAAAAAGACAGATAATTAACTTAAGAGGGCGGTCGCCAGTTGAAACCTATGTCACTGAATATTTTGATTTATTCTGAACACATGAATTAAGTCAACAACATTACTCGAACAACTAGTTCAACAAAAAAAAAAGAATAAAAAGTGAACTGGAATCTTAGGACTAATAACATGCTCCAACTTCATCCCACTTTGGACACCTGGAAGATATTTCAGAATAAATTAGTGGATAATGCAGACAGCTGGGGAACTTGTAGGTCCCCAGGATGCAATTTCCATGAGCATGTGACTTGAGGACAGTGATATGCTAATTCTTCTCAGCCCAAGGTTCTGGACAGGTTCGAAGGCGTGCCCGATTCTGGAAGAGATGTATCCAGATAACAATTTGATATCAAGGACCCTCACTTATCATTAATTGACTGCAGGGATGAAAATAAGATTTAAGAATATCAATTTAACACCATGAATAATTTATGGCTCACTGAGGCAACAATAATTGTACTTCATATTTTGACTTCATAAATGGGATATGGTTTTGCAATGTTGAGCCGTTTTCCTGTAGTCAGTGACTGTTTAAGAGGTCTCTTAGGATGCACCATCTGGTTTCTGCACCCATGCTGGAGTAGGGCCGCCCATGGAAAATAACCAACAGGGCAACAACCCTCGCAGATTACCAATAACCGTCCCTCTTCCTCTCCTAATTCCGCCCATCTTCCCAACACACCGAGGGGGAAGCCAGGAGATCATCCTATCCCAGGGGCCCTGCTGAGACTGGGAGCTTTAGGACACTCTTCCTCCGCCTGCATGCCCAAAACATGGGGCCCAGGGACCTGATCAGTGCCACAGCCTCCTTGGCTGAGCACCCCGGGAGAACTCACCTTGAGAGGGTCTGGACACTGTCTGTCTCAGTGGCTTCTCTGGTGGTTCCAGCCCACCAGTGCACCTGGAGACTACTGCCGACACTGGCTCTGATATTAGCCTCATAGATCAGGCCCACGTCGACAGCCAATGCCAAGGTAGATGAGCACACCAAATAGTGACCTGGGTGGGGTTCCTTGACCGTCCCCACAGTCGAACTCAGGGTGATCATCCCTTGGAGCAACAAAATTCACCGCCTGGCATCGTCAAGGGATTCAGCACGGAGTGGAGTTCCTGCTTGGACGAGACATCCTCTGGGGATGTCCCACCCCCACACCACTCTGTTGCCTGACTGCTTCTGCCAGTGTGTCCTCAGTAACCTCTTCTGATCGGGACACAGCCTCTGTGACAGCTGTGCCACCATCAGCCGAACCTTCCATTCACCCCAGAGTGATATTACGCAACCCACAACGAACTCATTCCAGGCCTAGTCCACAGATCTTGTGACCGGACACCCACCAAAAAACTACTCCCTCATCATGTAGGGATCTTACCAACTACCGCTGCAGGACCTGCAACATAAGAGGGCACTCCGAAAGATGGTCCAAGTGCCCCAGCAAGCTAGCCGCAGTGACCATTTCCACAGAACCAAGAGGCCCTGCCTTCTCATCGCGACAGGAATCGCTGTCCCAAATCACACCAGGGACACCGAGGGGTCTTGCTCCCCCGGGTCCCCCTTCAGCTTTGTCTGACACCCATTCGCTGCCAGTGCCACTTGCGAGCACTGGTCAGTGCCAAGCTCCACCTATCTCGGCTGGAAGCTCCATGCCAATCTTACTCCCCGTCCCTGGCCCTGAGTTAGTGCCAATGCCGGATCCTGAACCTGACCCAGATCCTCCTACAGGAGATCCACCAAACCTCACAACCATGATCATTGCACAGAGTGAGCCTCTGATCCCTGATGTTTCTTCTTCCCACACTCTTCCGCCTGCTGAGGATGACCCTCTGGCAAAAATGATAAAAATCTTTTCTGGTCGACCAGGAACTGTCCGGCCAGGATGCAGACACTGATTCTCTTCCCAAAATGGTTGTTGCAGCAGCCAAGCTCAGGGGACCACCCATAGTCCCTGAGGCTGCCCCTGATCCTGCTCTTGACAGCATTCCTGGCCTTTCTTCAGAGTTTACCATCATCGCCCCCTAGGAATGGCCTACCCAGACCCTGGAGTCCCCCGGAGAAGAAGAAGGGGCGGAAGAAATCTACCTAGCAAATCAGAGCCATAAGCTCTTCTTGGCACTCGTGCCAGTCAGCACAGTGCCGCTTCCATCTCGGAGTGATCCTGGCACCTGCCCAGAGGAGGTAGCCTGTGTGACCTCTGATCCAGTAGTATTAACAACTAACCACTTAGGACTTTGTACCACTAACCTTTTTCCTAACCTCCTTCCAACCCACTCCAGACTCAAACTGATACATTACTTAATTGTACATTGTGATTTACCCTTCAGGTTATTCAGGTTTCAATTTGTTGCGTGTTAATCATAAAGTGTTGTGCCAATCATAATTCATTGCGTGCCATTCGTTAGTGCCAGATCGTTCAGTGCCAGTCGTAGGATAGTAGGGTAGATTAGGTGTTTACCATGTGCTTTTGCCTAGGCATAGATTCCTCCTGTAGTCAGAGACAGCAGAAGTGTCTATACCCTTAGCTAGGTTAGGCCCGTTGTAGAAGTGAAGTTAGCCAATTCAGAACCCCTCTTAGCAGTTAGGTAGGCCCCTTTAGCTGTTGCAGTGCCAAAGCACAATTTATGTAGGGTCACTAGCTGCCAGTCAGGAGGAATTAGCCAAGACCTTCATGCCCAAAAGGGTGTGAAGGCCTTTCCAAAGGGGGGACCTCTTAAAAATTTATCCCTCCCTCATCTAGCAGCCAGTGAGTGATTTATTCCGTGCAGCATTTTCACCTTTCATTTGACTGTAGGGCCAAGAAAACATGGCGGGCAAGGTAGGACCAAGTGTATTTTGAACTAGAGAAAAGCAGTTAGTGCCTGTTTTTCACTCATGTGGGGATAGCCTCCCACCTCAGCTGACCTGGGCTGGACAATAGGGACCCCCCTTTCACCCCCATCACGCAATATAGGAGTAGCTAGGCCATTATGGGCATGGGGACGTAGCCAGGCTGTGAGAGATAGGAACTTAACCTCTAAGTACTTAATCTTAAGACCACTTTTTCCTTCACTCTTTTGCTGGCTGTATGACTCTTGCAGATTGACTTGGGCTGAGGCTTTGAACCAAACAACAAGTGGAATACGCGCTCTGTTTCCCCAGCACCGCACTCAGCAGACTACTCCAGCCCAAGACTCAGTCCGGCTTTTCTTCCTGTACGCTGGTGAAACTAACTCCGGTACACGGCTGTGTTGTACATGTTAGCACATGCATTTACAGACCAGGAGCCATCCTATCCTGTCCAGTCTGCAAATCTATGCCCTACTAGCTCTGACTGCCATCCAATTTTCACAACCATTCCTGGTCGCAGCCTGGTCGCAAGAATCCGTTGCCCACACAGAAATCATCTCGATTAACTGATTGCCATTTCCCTGGAACTCGCCCCTTCCAATGTACTATTGTCTGTGACTGGGTGCATTTTAACATAGCAGAGTCATTTGTTATAATGGGATTGTTGTATCTGTGGCCCCTCATATTTACATTGCTTGTTTGCAAATTACTGCATTATTGCTCTATCGTATGTAATTGATGTCTGTAAATTGTTTGCATTTTACATTCTATTTTTGTCTCGCATATTTGCCCCATTCTCTGTAAATAAACCCCTTTTTAATTGTAAAAGAATTCTAATTCCAAATGGCGACCTTCATTATTTACGTAAATCCAGGAAGATTCTAAGGTGAGTTTCCAGTAGGTTTTCCTTTTATTCATAAACTGGGGGGCCCCTTGGTTCGAAGGCAGTCTATAATAATAAATTGTTCCAATTCCCTCCTACACCAAGGACCAAGTTTATGACAATATATATTATAAATATTCGATGTTCGAGTCTCTCAAGGCTGTTAACTTAGTGCCCAGTTTCCTTTGAAGCTGGGGCAGCAAAAATGGGGGTTAGATTAGTGATCTAACCCCCTTAGCAGTACGATGTTAGGAGATGTCTGTGAGAACAAAGCAAGACTAAGGAATAGGCTGATGAGTCATAGGAGCGAGTAGGCATGCTAGTTTGCTCTTTAAATATTCTGACCCCATGATCTGTTTCCCTGTGAATCTTTCTTGCTGGCGTTAATTACTTTTCAGACTCCTTGGCCTTTGCGCTGCCTTTCGAAGACGAGGGAGAACCAAAACAACTGGGTTTGGTCACTCCTCTGCCAGCCTCCGAGACAGAAGGTTGTCTCCTTGCACCTGCGCCTTAGGTGCATTGCTCTTTGTCCACTGTCAACCACGTGTCCATGGTTGTTAGGGACAGGCAGACTGGATCAACCTCATTGCAACCGAGTTCACTGTACAAATGTTACTGGTAGGTCTGACTTCAGTGATTAACACCAGTGTCTTATCCTAGAACCTCTCATTTTTCCCTTTTTCGAATTTCCATTCTCCCGAGTACAAACCCCCTTTGTTTGCCAACCTAGCATGTACATTTTCCCTCATGACTTAAGTCCAGTACTGAATTAATTTTGCTCATTGATGTAATTTAAAGTATTCCTCATTGTGTTAAATCCGTGCTAATTAAATATAGAGTAATACATCCCTTCATAGTGATCAAGTATTGTAAGTGAGAGAATCTTTTGTGTATATGAATGCTTATATGGGAATCTTTTCCAGATACTGGTTATCTTGCCCCTCGTGGTCTGGAACCTGCAGCCTTGTGACAGATTGCCTTTGAAGATTTCAACTTAGTCTTGCCACCTGCAAGATATCCTCTGAAATTGATAGTCATCATAACCAGAGAACCACGTGTTACGGCCCTGTCACACGTTATTGCATAATTATCATTTCATGCTGTTGCTCTCTTTGCTTGGCTGTATCCTAGCCAGATTTATTCTATTTCATATGTAAATATAATTGTTGTGGCACAGTGAGTGTGCAATTAATCCTGGATTGCAAGCCAACCAAGATTAATGCAATTTGTTTGGCCCTTAAGGCAGATTTCAAATAAAATACAATTTCTAATCTTCCCAACCCGGCCCAGCACGTAATAATATATATATCCCCAAGGTATTGGTCTTACACAGGTCTAAGACCAAGAGGATTTCCTTTTGCATTGTTACTGCACAAAGGCATAAGCATGTACAAGGTACATTACAAGTGAGATTTTGGCTAGGGTGTGCAGAGTTTGTATGGATTAGGGAAAGGTTCTAGAGGAAATAGTAAAAGGAATACCTGTCCCTTTGTATAAGGGTAAAGGCGATAGAGGAGACCCTAAAAATTTTCGGGGCATAATTGTTTAGTATTCCAGGGAAGGTAAATGGCAGACTTTTGTTTGGGAATGTAAGAGACGAAAGAAGGTTTGATGGGGATAGATAATGTGGGTTTAGGAAAGAGAAGTGTATTGATAAAATTTTAGTTATGAAACAGTTATGTGCAAAATTTTAAAGTAAAAGGAAAAAACTGTAAGTGTGTGATATACATGGACCTTGAGAAATCCCATGATAGAATTGAAAGTAAGGCAATGTGGAGGAGGTTAAGGATGTATGTGATGAAAACTTTAGATGATGGAACTGGAGCATGTGTTAGAATTTGTAGGCAGGAGAGTGAGTGACTAGCTTGGTGTAAAAATGGAGCTGAGACAAGAGTGTGTTATGTCTCTATGCTTGTTTAATATCTTTATGGATGGAATGATGCTAAAAGTCAAATAATTGGCTGTAGAAGTAGGTTAAAGTTGTGGGATAAGAAGATGGGCCGTGAATGGAGTGGGGAATGTCTGATGTTTGCAAGCGATTGGGGAAAGCAAAGAGAGACTGCAGAGATTAGTGAAAGAGTTAGTCTACCGAGAGCAGACATGAGGAAGAGTAAGGTTATGAAGTTAAATGGGACCAAGGAAATTGAGGCAGTGAATGTTAGTGCGGGTGGTGAGAGAATAAAGCACTAGGCTCTTACAAGAACCTGGGAGTAAATATTTCGCATTAGAGAAAAGGAGGGTCACAGCATAGGTGGAATAAGAAAGGTAGAAGGATGTGTGCAAAACATTGCATAAGAAGCTGGGGATATCTATGGAAGCCAGCGGTGGAGTGTGTGAAGGGGTTATTAGACAAGCTCTCCTCTGTTTAATTGAAATTAAGATGTGTAATGTGAATGAAAGAAAGAAGGCAAAAGCTGTAGAGATGATTTTTTTACACACTATTTGTGGTATAAAAAATTATTGAAATAGTGTGAATGTGTAGAGATATAGGAGCGTTAAATGGATACTTTTCCCGGTTGTGAATGGGCAGCGGCAGCTGAAAATAAAGGAAAGGGTCTGAGCTAGCAATTTCATTACTAAAAACTTTCTGAGAACCGAAAGGCGCCACTATTCAAGGGTGAACTTTTTAAAGGCGAGAAACGCATGGTGAAAGATTGTTTTATACACACACATACACATATATATGTGTGTTTATTTATTATAAACGTCGGAGTGCTCTGTCTAGATGTTATTACAAAGTCTGAACAGTTGAAAACACGGAGGCGCTGAAGATTTAGCTCAAAGCTTTTTCCACACAATTTGTCCTATTCTAGTTTGAATATTAATTCAGTTCCTAACAATCATAACACAAGCTCCTTCTGAATATTCGTCGTCTGCAGAACCTCAGAGAGATTTTCACATTACAGGTACAAACAGCGATTCCACAACCTCTGGACATGAATATGATAGGATAAACACAGCTGTCAAAGACAGATCTGTGTACAAGCCATTGTGACAGCAGGTGATGCACTTCGTAGAGAATTAAACTACAACATTTGTATGTAGTTCATGGTGTATGTACAGTATGTGCGCTTCGGTCCAGAATTTGTGCTCATACTCTCTCTCTCTCTCTCTCTCTCTCTCTCTCTCTCTCTCTCTCATAGTCGCATATGCACACCAGAGTCCTTTTGTTTATATGATTACAGCCGCAGTTCCATCTCTTTCAGCGCACGCAAACTCCAAAATAGATTATTTATGAAATTTATCTCCATACTCGAGCATGGCGCAAAACGAAACCCGTTTTTGAGAGGGTAATTTTTGCTGTGAATCCCAACACGTTAGTCACATCATCCTATATTCACAATCAATTTCTCTTCTAAGTATTTTGAAAGGGTCGAGTGTTAGTCTGTGAATAGCGGCATTCAAGAATCCGAAGGCATCCTCAACACAAATACATAAGTTGTATAGAGTTACGCGACTGACAAATTCATTTTGATGATGAGGTGATCAGCTTCATTGATTCAGTTGTTCGACTGATTAAAAATTTCCCCCCTTGGATAACATTTCCTTTGGTATAATAATGACTTTACAGCAGTCTGGAGATTCGAAAAAAGAAGAAATTTCTACTCAGCAGCCGATTATGGAGAGGGAAACCATGCGCAGTACTCAGCGCTTTTGTTTGCTCTGCAACTCGAGGAGTCCAGTTCGAATGGCTCCAAGTTTAATTAAGCGCATTAACCCACCAAGGTCCTCTTATGCAAGTTGAGAAGACGTGCTTGGAGGACAGGACTTGAGGTTGAAAACCAATAAGGTGCCTTGTTTATATGCCATTGAAAGTTATGTATAATCCTTCTTCTCACAAGTGATTACTTTAGTGAAGTTTTTCTGTGATTAAGAGCTGTCGCGAAACTAACACCCACTTTCGCAAGGAACTGTTCGGCTTTGTATCTTGCTAGATTTTTTTTTTTTTTTTTTTTTTTTGACAGGGAGTGGGGCGGCAAGGATAGTATCTGTTACTTTTTCCTTTAGTACTAGTTTGGCTAATTTTATCTTTTTTTATGACTTTTTTTTTTTTCTCTGTCAGTTTACCTCATCCGCTAGTTGTGTGTCTACATCGCGTTTATCCGGGAGCATCTAGTGATTGACCTGTTTGTCTGCCTGGTGCGTCCGTCCGCTAGAATGAAGTTTCAAAGCACTAAAATGTTAATATTGCTGGAGATTTCATATTTCATACATATCTGTAGGTGATAGGGATGCAACATCTTACGTGATGGATCTAAGTGTCAAGATCAAGGTCATAAATT
>NC_089788.1:26543974-26668974 GCF_040412425.1 Macrobrachium rosenbergii | reverse complement strand
ATATATATACACGAGAACATATATATATATATATATATATATATATATATATATATATATATATATATACATATATATATATATATATATATATATATATATATATATATATATATATATATATATATATATATATATATATATATATATATATATATATATATATATATATATATATATGTATATATATATATATATATATATATATATATATATATATATATATATATATATATATATATATATATATATATATATATATATATACATATATACATATATATATATATATATATATATATATATATATATATATATATATATATATATATATATATATATATATATATATATATATATATATATATTGTAAAGATTAGCGCCAAAATACGCTATGAAAGCTACCCGCCTTTCTGCTTTGCTCAGCCAATAGATAGGCCTCTGTCTATTTTGAACCTGTGAGAGGTAGTGAATTCTGGTTCGGGTTAGTTTTAACCAGTGGAAGTCAGGGTTATAAGAGATGCTCAAAAGATTTAATTCTCGCCTGGGGCAATAAACTGGCTTGCGCTGTTCTCTTTTAGTACAGGAGAGTGACCGGGCAGGACATCAGCCGTTTTCTTTGATACAGAAGCGTGACCTGATCAGGACATCCCCCTACCCCTGTCCAGAAGCAATAAAAGGTCAGGGTGAGAAAAGCTCGCTCTCACACACAGTCGCTAGTTTAAGCCAAGAGGTCATGAGTGCAGACCTTGCCCCCCGCCCTTCTTTCCCTCGTCGCCACGTGGAAGTTAACTGCCCTTTGCTCCGTACCCCAACCCACGTGGCCATCAAAGATTGCAAGTGGGGATTGCAAGTCCCAAAAGTGAGCAGAAACTCAACTGCAGCCTTTCATCATCACAACCCCCAACCTACTACTTGAAAGCAGTTCCCTGGTGAGGGAGGCCCTTTGTCAACGCATACACGTGGACCCTGGCAGAAGGCGCCGCTGGACGCCGACATCAGCCTTACGCCTCTACAATGTGGTAAAGTACCTAGAACGAGTTGCTTAGTCACGTTACGTTCGCCCTTGTGCATTTATTAAACTTCTGGGCCTATAACTTGGTATTCCCTGATGCTTCTTGGTTCAATCCCGGCCCACGTGTTCACTGCCTCCTTGCTCTGAGTCACAAGTAACGCCTCGGGGAAGTCCTTGGCGCCCTCAGCGCACACCCGAGTAATTCATTCCCCAAATTCCAGCATTAGATTTGTAACCTGGGTCCTCATATCGTTTCAGACGGACGATCGTAGCAGAATTCTCCTTGGTCCGTGTTCCTGGCATTCCCAAGCTCCCCCTTCGGGAGGACTTCTGCAGCAGCAATTTAACGTGTTTCAGTTCATTTTCCCTTTGATCTTGTGTGTTATGAGAATATACCTATTTTTGTATCCACGTGTTTCACGCACTTCCCTTTGAGAAAGAGCCCTCCACTCCTTGTACTAATCCTTTTAGTTTGTGTTTTTATATGTCCTGGTTATTTTGCAAGGCCATTTTAGAGTAAAGTAATAAATATGGAGTCATAAGAACCACCTGCACCAGGAAACATATAAAAAATGGCGACCTGGCCAGTGATTCTTGTAACGATTGCATCCCCCCCTCTCCCCCTTTGTTGTTTGTGTTGCAATTTGTGAAATCAGCAATTAGCTCAGCTAAGCTGGATATGAGACAGATTACGAACCTTTGAAAAGCCAGCGCAACAGGCCAAGGAAATTCTGCGTAAGTAAATTGTGTTTATTTAGCGCAGGACACTAGCAAACGTGACTAAACCTAGGAATTTTTTTTATAGTAGGGCGCATGTCAGAGGAAAACGAGAGAGAGGATCGCCGAAACTTAGCTTTGGAAGCCTTTGCACGCGGCTTGCATGCCATTCTATTAGGTTATTTAGGTGCTAACCCATTAAAGGAATAGTGCGCGCATTCCTCCTGTGAAAACCTGTGATTTCGAAACCGAATCCTTAAATAGGCGCGAGAAATCGACTGAAAACACATGTTCGAAAGTCAGACTAGCATCGCTGACTCATTTTACTCTCTCTCTCATTTAGAAATAGGGCTTCATCGTATATTAGGCTAACGCCAAGGACGTAAAAAGGTCAACAACCGTTGTCTCGTTCGGGGAAGTCCCGGGTTTGTTTACTTCGTTCATTCATTCAGCGCAGATGGCCTATAAGATAAACACACCGGCAGGAGAAACAACCTTGACCGGCATTCGTAGCCCAGTTAGGAATGTGTAAAAATTTGTTTGTTTGATTTTCTTCGCTCTCCCTCGGCTCGCCCTACCAAATTGTTTTGCATTATTGGGGGTCTGACATTATATATTCTGTATTGTTCTGGGTTTTTTTGTGTTTTGTTTTGTGCTTTACTACGGCTGTGTGTGTTGCCTATTTGTTATGAATTTGGGATTGCCACCCACCTAATTGCCCTTGAGAGTAACACTTCTCCCATAAGTCAGTAAAACTAGCGCTCTCGCTAATAAGACTTCGTCTGTGCGGGAATTCTAGGGAGCCTATATATTCTATTCTTGTCCCCAATAAACCCGCTTCGTCAGTAATTTGGTGAGACCAATTCATTTTCAATTCAGTCCCCAGATAAGCCCGCCTTGTTGGTAATTTGGGAGACCCATATATATTCCAATCTTGTCCCCAAATAAACCCGTTCATCGGTACTTTGGTGAGACAAATTCATCTTCAATTCAGTCCCCAGATAAGCCCGCCTCGTCGGTAATTCGGGAGACCCATATATATTCCAATCTAGTCCCCAAATAAACCCATTCATCGGTACTTTGGTGAGACCAATTCATTTTCAATATCGTCCCCAGATAAGGCCGCCTTGTCGGTAATTCGGGAGACCCATATATATTCCAATCTTGTCCCCAAATAAACCCGTTCGTCGGTACTTTGGTGAGACCAATTCATCTTCAATTCAGTCCCCAGATAAGCCCGCCTCATCGGTAATTCGGGAAACCCACATATTCCAACCTAGTCCCCAAGTAAGCCCGTTTCGTCGGTAATTAGGGAGACCTATACATTCCCGTCTTGTCCCCAAGTCAGCCCGTTTGTCGATACCTTGGGAGACCAAATATTCGTTCATTATCGTCCCCAATAAGCCCGTTTTGTCGGTAACTTGGGAGACCGGAAAATTCCCATTCCTAATTCCCCGCCGTAGCCCACTGTGCCAGGGTGGGAGATCATTCATACGTCCTTTGGGGAAAATTCCAAATTCCCACAGCTCTGGGAAATTAAATCTGTGTGTTACTAGCGTCCTCTCCCACCTGCAAAATGTCGACACGGTCTCAGCAGAGCGAGGATTTCAAGTTCTTCATGTCCTCCGGGAAGGAACTCGGCCTTTCCGGGAGAGAACTAAGAGACTGGGTACAGGAGAGGATGGACGCCATACAAGCAGAGAAACAGGCTCAGGAGAGACGAGAAGAAGCAGAGAGACAGGCTCAGGAGAGACGAGAAGAAGCAGAGAGACAGGCTCAGGAGAGACGAGAAGAAGCAGAGAGACAGGAAAGAGAAGCAGAGAGACAGGAACGAGAAGCAGAGAGGCAGGCTCAGGAGAAATGAGAAGAAGCCGCGAGACAGGAACGAGAAGCAGAGAGACAGGCTCAGGAGAAACGAGAAGAAGTGGAAAGGGAAGAAAGGGACAAGCAGCGTGCCCATGAACTCGCGATGCTGCAACAGAGTGGCCCTCTGCCTCCACCTACCACCCAGGGGATGAGTGCCTTCAGCCAGGCTCTCACCTGCATGCCAAAGTGGACGGAGGCCGAGCCCGAGGTGTAGTTCGACAGCGCCGAGACAGTCCTAAAGGCCTGCCCCCTGAGTGCAGCCGAACTCTCCCTGGTGTTGGGCAAGTTCCTTGGAGGGAAGGCCCTTATTGCCTACAAAGCCCTCCCGCCAGAGGAGCAGGAAAATTGGGAGGTTGTTCGCCAGACTATCGCGAAGGCGTATGAAATAACCCCTGAACGCTGGAGGAGGCGCTGGTGAGGACAAGTGAAGGAAGTAAATCAGACCTGGGCAGACTGGGCCTACCAGTCCGAGCGCGCCCATGCCAAATGGTTTGAGTCCGTGGGGGTTACAACCCTCAACGAGGCAATGGAGCAGATGAAAATAGAACACTTCCTACTCTATGCCCCTCCGGCCCTCACCACGCACGTCGCCGAAAAGGAGCCTGCGACGTTGGTGGAATGCTGTCGCATCGCCGACTCTTGGGATACTCATCACCCCCAGGAGAGCTCCCAACAGCGCAAAATTACTCCACCCGCCTTCCTTTTGGGTGCCCCTCTGCCGAAGAATGGGCAATCGCAGAAACCCGTTGTGTGCGGGTTCTGTAAAAAGATCGGACATTCCAAAGAGCAATGCCGAAGTAAACAACCAGAGCCTCTCTCACCCGGACAACCCCCCTAATAAGTCGCCTGCGCCCTCTGCCGGGGCAGTGCGAAGAGATTTCAGCCAAACCTTTTGCACAGCTTGCAAGGTTTTTGGCCACTCTCCCTCATGGGCAAAATGCCTTAGAAAGGATAAGTCCGGTAATCCTGCCGTCGCCCTGGCAGTAACGAATCCCGAGTCCTTAGGCCCTTCTGCTGAGAGTCCCATATATGTGGCACCTCCTCGAGGTAGATACTCAGCACGCCAGGTCAAGGCATTTGATGACTCTGGCGCGCAAATTTCCCTCATAAGGAAAGACAAAGTTCGCTATGGAGCTATCATAGACCGACGCAAACTCGTCACAATTGAGGGCATCAACGAGTTTAAGATGATCCTCCCTACGGTCCAACTGAGGGTCACCCGACCCCACAGAGCCAGGACCCTTCGTCTCGCCGTAGCGAAACACATTCCAGGAGGCTATGACGTCCTTCTGGGCCAGGACTTTACGTCCCCTTCCAAACCACGACAATTCCGGGGTCCAAATTCCCCAATTAATCCTCCAAATCCGAGTCCAGTGCCCGGCACGGCATCAGTGCCAGTGCCGAGGCCTCAGCCAGATCTCCCTTCAGGAGAATCTCGGCTATCAACTCCTCTGCCAGTGCCACTTGGGCGCACTGAGCAGTGCCAGTCTCTGTCCGTCCAGACAGACGAGACCACTACCACATCGCTACCAGCGCCAATGCCAATGTCAGTGCCAGAGCATGCCCCTGATCCCCCTCCAAGGGATCCAACTCCAAACCCCTCCTCTTCGCCCGGCCTGGTGCCGCTGCCAGTGTCAGTAACAAGAGAGACTGGTTCTTCTGACCCCAGAGGAGGCTTACCTAAAGGCACGGATTCGCAACCCGGGCCTGAGCTGGTCACCACTGCATGCGAGTCAACCCAGCCCCCTCCGGCCGTCCCCTCTCTCTCGCCGCCTGCCGCAGATTCCTCCGTGAGTCATGATTCTGCCCTGCCTTCCTGGGCCGATGAACTCTGCGAACTGCGCCGATTAATGTCCGAGATGGCGAACAAAATTCCTGTGTCAGTTGTCGCAGCAGCTGACTCAGATGGCACCCCTTGCCGCCCTTTGGCCTCGGGCCCTCCGATTCCCGGGCCAAGGACAACGGTCCAAGAAGGAGAGGTTTGCAGTAGAATTACCACGGGTGTGGGCGATCGCAGGTAGTCCACAACGAGCTCCCGAGCTCTTTGGGCCCCTGCGGAAACTTGGCATAGGGCCACCTCTTCATCTTTTGAACGTCTTGGCACCTTTCATCCAGGAGAGGATGTCAAGGCCTTCCACTATCTTCCTCCTTTCCTTTGGAATTTCTATCCCTCATCCTTCTCTATCGATCTTTCCTTTACACTTTCCCTTAATTACCACCGCAAGCGGCAGTTAACATATGGGATATCATCTGCTTTAAAAATGCATTAATCATTTTAACCTTGAAGCAGTAAGGGAGACAGAGTGGGAAGTGGCACACCCTGACGCCTGTCCCTTGGCACAAGGCAGGCGTGTCAGCTCTTCCCGAAGGGGTCGCGCCCTTTGGGTTTCCTTTCCCAGCCCTTGGGCTGAGAGTTAGCTCTGACCGTCGTCTATTGGCGACGGATGTTAGATTAATAAATAAACAATAAATACCTCACTCTGTTATCCTTCATTTTCTGCATATATTATTTACTCTTTCATTTAATATTTTTCTCTATTTGTTAACGAATCTCGAGTCACAAGACTCCTGCCCTTGCGAGTTTTAACGTTACCCATTTAATACCCGCGGCATGTCCCGCCCCTCAGTAAGAAGTCACGTCCTTCGTTTGTCATTCAGTGTAGCTTTCATTTTTATTTTTATTGAGTTATTTCTTTTGTTGTGGAGAATTCTATCCCTGTCCAGTTCCCCCTCATTTGTTTATCCTCCCATTCATATTTCGAGCGAGTAGCTATTTATAACTTACACCCGAGTTGTAGGCCACGGACGGAAAAATTTAGCGTTGTTTAAGTTAGCGAATTAAAACCCGCGAATAATCTCTTTGCCTCGCCGCGGTCAGACTTCTGTTATCCCATTTTAGTGCTGGCTGGAGGAATTAGCTACTCGTCGAGTTTGTGCACAATTATTGTCCACCTATTGGAAAGAGGAATTGAATTTGTTATTACAATTTCTAGTGAAGGGGATATCATTTAAAACCAGCAGTGTATTGTCACTTATACCGCCTCTTCAATGCACAACTAATCGCATGCATGTAATTCCAGGATAGCAGTAAGAAGTTGGTTGATTTACATTTGTTTTCCTTTTACATCCTGCCTTGCATGTTTTATTTTTTTGTTGTTATTTTGTAACTTTGAAGTGTTCTTTGCTTATTTTCTTTTGAGCATCTTATTACCCCAGTAAAGTAAAGTGAGTAAAGAATGGGTAGAATCAGTACTTATGAAGTATTTGAGCAATAATTAATTTGCAAGTAAGGGCACCTTTTATTGTATATTCTAAATTGCACTCTGCACCTAAAGTAAACCTTCAGTTTGTTATTGATCAGTGTGGCAGCAGAGTTTTGCAAATAAAGTAAAGTAACAGTTGTAGCAAAGCAGAAGATAGAGTAAAGTTGAACGTTTTCTTCACTCATTTTTGCTGTTATCGATATTCGCACCCGCTTAAAGAGGTGAATATCATCTTGCCAGGGGAGCTGTAAAGATTAGCGCCAAAATACGCTATGAAAGCGCCCGCCTTTCTGCTTTGCTCGGCCGATAGATAGGCCTCTGTCTATTTTGAACCTGTGAGAGGTAGTAAATTCTGGTTTCAGTTAGTTTTAACCAGTGGAAGTCAGGGTTATAATTGACGCTCAAAAGATTTAATTCTCGCCTGGGGCGATAAACTGGCTTGCGCCGTTCTCTTTGGTACAGGAGAGTGACCCGGGCAGGACATCAGCCGTTTTCTTTGATACAGAAGCGTGACCTGATCAGGACATCCCCCCCCCTACCCCTGTCCAGAAGCAATAAAAGGTCAGGGTGAGAAAAGCTCGCTCTCACACACAGTCGCTAGTTTAAGCCAAGAGGTCACGAGTGCAGACCTTGGCCCCCGCCCTTCTTTCCCTCGTCGCCACGTGGAAGTTAATTGCATTGTACTCTGTACCCCCACCCACGTGGCCATCAAAGATTGCAAGTGGGAATTGCAAGTCCCAAAAGCGAGCGGAAACTCAACTGCGGCCTTTCATCATCACAAGGGCACCCATTTTCCGCCCCCAACCTACTACTTGAAAGCAGTTCCTTGGTGAGGGAGGCCCTTTGTCGACGCACACAAATGGACCCTAGCAGAAGACGCCGCTGGACGCCGACATCAGCCTTACGCCTCTACAATGTGGTAAAGTACCTAGAACGAGTTGCTTAGTCACGTTACGTTCGCCCTTGTGCATTTATTAAACTTCTGGGCCTATAACTTGGTATTCCCTGATGCTTCTTGGTTCAATCCCGGCCCACGTGTTCACTGCCTCCTTGCTCTGAGTCGCAAGTAACGCCTCGGGGAAGTCCTTGGCGCCCTCAACGCACACCCGAGTAATTCATTCCCCAAATTCCAGCATTAGATTTGTAACCTGGGTCCTCATATCATTTCAGATGGACGATCGTAGCAGAATTCTCCATGGTCCATGTTCCTGGCATTCCCAAGCTCCCTCCCCCCCTTCGGGGGGACTTCTGCAGCAGCAATTTAACGTGTTTCAGTTCATTTTCCCTTTGATCTTGTGTGTTATGAGAATATACCTATTTTTGTATCCACGTGTTTCACGACTTCCCTTTGAGAAAGAGCCCTCCGCTCCTTGTACCACTCCTTTTAGTTTGTGTTTTTATATGTCCTGGTTATTTTTCAAGGCCATTTTAGAGTAAAGTAATAAATGTGGAGTCATAAGAACCACCTGCACCAGAAACATAAAAATATGATACATTATATATATATATATATATATATATATATATATATATATATATATATATATATATATATATATATATATATATATATATACATATATATAATATAATATAATATATATATATATATATATATATATATATATATATATATATATATATATATATATATATATATATATATATATATATATATATATATATATATATATATATATATATATATATATATATATGTATGTATGTATATATATATATATATATATATATATATATATATATATATATATATATATATATATATATATATATATATATATATATATATATATATATATATATATATATATATATATATATATATATATATATATATATATATATATATATATATATATATATATATATATATATATATTATATTATACATACATATATATATATATATATATATATATATATATATATATATATATATATATATATATATATATATATATATATATATATTATATTATATACATATATATATATATATATATATATATATATATATATATATATATATATATATATATATATATATATATATATATATATATATATATATATATATATATATATATATATATATATATATATATATATATATATATATATATATATATATATATATATATATATATATATATATATATATATATATATATATATATATATATATATATATATATATATATATATATATATATATATATATATATATATATATATATATATATATATATATATATATATATATATATATATATATATATATATATATATATATATATATATATATATATATATATATATATATATATATATATATATATATATATATATATATATATATATATATATATATATATATATATATATATATATATATTATATATATATAATTTCTGAGTCCAGCCCGTGTCAGCAGTGAAATTCCATACTAACACGAATTTCTAGGTATAAAATGCTAGATATACCAGAGAAAAAAGAGCTTTCAGGAATGCTGGGGTTACTACCCCCAGATCGACCATCTTCCACAATGGAGACGTCGGTATAACCAAGGGTGAGTGAAAGGATCACAACCACAGAGCCACACTCGACAGACATCCCCATGTCAAAACCCCACGGAAAAAGCGGTGAGCCGTTCCAGGCCCCACGCTCATCTGCCCGCCAGGCCGGCGACTCCAGCGCCATCTACACTCATTCCATTTTCTAGCACGTGATCTTCGTCACTCAGAATTTTGTGCTTTTGGTTTTTTGAGTGTTTTCTGCCGTTCTCAGCATGTCTTCAAGCAGCTTTAACATTTCTAAGTTAAGTACCATCTTATTGTGGGATTTTTATGATAAGTGTGGCTGGATCAGTCCGTATTTTCATATTATATGGGATTGTTGTTATGACGCCACGGCGTCCCCCAGCCAGCCATGTCGACCGTGAGATTTACCCTTCCAGCTTATTCTGTTTGGGCTGTCTCCTTGTCGTTATATTACTTATAATTTTTCCCCCTGGATCTCATCCTGGCGGTGTTTCCTGGGCAGGTGTTTTATCGGTGTTTCGTTTTGTATTACTGATCCTCATGTCGGGTTCCCTCTATAGGGTTCCCGTCATTTCCCGCTTAGGATTCTCCCTCCAGGATGGGTTCCCATGTTGGTCTTAACTTATTTACCATTATTATCATTTAGTTGTGCTGGTGCTATACGTATTTTGTAGCCTTGAATTCATACGGGGTAGCGTCAGCTCGATTGTCTGGCCGCTCCTCGGAGCTAGGCTACGCACCTCGCACAAGCACATTATTCTTGGGTTATGTATATTATGTATATTATGTATATTTGTGATGGTTATTTATTGGGTATTGTTGTGTGGGTCTCTCCCCTTGCCTTTCATACAGATAGGCTCGTATTTGCTTCCTTGACCTCCCGCCCTCCTCGTAGGTTAGGCATGGGGTGGACCCTCAGGTTGAGGGAGTTTGTGTTGCTGTTTCTCCCATGGGCCGTTATTTGGGTGGCAGAGTGAGACCCCTTTGTCCTCCCCCTTCTTTTCGAAGGGGTAGAGTTCGTTGGGTGTGTCTCCTCTAGGCTGTTATAGCCTTACCCCCCCTTCTTTCGGCCCTGGTTGTACTTCAGCACAGAAATTTCTCTCCCTGTTATTTCCTCCCCCACCCTTCCCTTGTCCCTCTCCTTTAGCCTAGGCTATGCCTAGGCACGGGCGTTGACGTAGGCTATGACTAGGCGGGAGTCGGCGTGTTGAGGCCTTGGTCGCTATCCCTTTCTCCTCGAGGGTAGGCTTGTCCTGCCATCGCTAGTATTATTTTACTTGGCGTGGCGCCTGATTGCAGTCGAGCGGGTGAAGCATTTTCCCTTGTCTCCTGTTTTCGCCTGACTTAGCCTACTCCTCATCCCTACCCCACCAACCCTCCCTCCCCCTCCCCATCTCAGGCCAGCTCTTGCCTATTCTCGTGCGGGTGACGCTAGATGGCGTTTTCTCCGAGTTGGGGCTTTCCTGGTGGAGAGATTCGTTTCCCTCCCAGAGCAAGTCCCCCCGGTAGCGCTGAGCTTGTTTTGATGTTTCGTTTGCCTACTCTCCTAGGATCGAGCGGGTTTCGAACATTCTTTCTTTTGTTCTCGACCTCTCTCCGTTTGATTTGCCTTAGTTGGGTTGATTGGCGCCTACTCCGGCTTTTATTATACTTGGCCTTGCGATGACGGTTGCCTCACCCACCTATAGTTTTTCTGGCGGGGAGGTTCGGGCTCCGGGGGGAGGGATGCCTCCGGTCTCCGGATAACGATTCTTTCCTTGTTACCTACCCCGTTACCATCACTTGTATTTTATATATATATATATATATATATATATATTATATATATATATATATATATATATATATATATATATATATATATATATATATATTATCCACTGGCGGAGCGAAGCTTCTCACTCCGCCACTACACATATATTCATTAGTATTATATGTCTTTATGTGTCCAGTGTTCTGCCCTGGGGTTCCGCCGTCTTTATTGCTGGCAGCCCTTGTGGTAGGGCCCTGTTGACCCAGCTCTCCCGTTCCGCCGGAGTATTCCGGTGACCGGGAGGTAGCTTGCCTACCACTCTGTTTAATTTATGACTTGGTGGCCCCGTCTCTGACGAGGGGTTTTTCTCCCCGCCGGAGTCTTCCTGTAGTAGGTCGAAATACCCTGGCCTACCGGCTTTAGGTTGCTTAGAGTGGTAGGTTCATATACTTTTTTACACTTACAGACTGTTCGTTGTGAGGAGCCAGGGTGCACCGCTTCCCTCCAGCAACCCTATGGGCACGTGGTGTGCCGGACCCACGCTGGCTGTGCGGTCCGACTGGACGACCTTATTGTTTGGCACCCCGATGGCTGTGAGGTCTGCTTCGCTTTGTGCGGTAGCATCCAGGACGAGTCGGTAATATATCGCTTCCCGTTCCTTACGTCTCTTCAGTCTATTTAGTGCTTATATTGTATTCGTGGTTCATATTTCAGTATCTTAGCCCTAATTGCCTGCTCTCTTCCAGGCGGACGAGTCCTCTAAGAAGACTTCCCTTGAGTCTCTCTGCACCTGGGTGGCTGGGTTCGGAAGGAATGTACCGTCGGGGAAGCCTTACGTCCTTGACGCTAAATTGCGTGACTTGCTCTACCCCGGCGCCCGGGTTGCTGCTGCTGTTCTCGAGGAGTTGGCCACCCCCATCATCCAGCAGATCCAGGACGCGACCCAGCCACCCCAAGAGGATATCCTTTACGCGGAGGTGTTGGAGGACGTCGCCGCCTTGGACTTGGACCTGGAACCTATGAACACGGAGCCGGACCAAGTGGTAGGTAGCGAGGTAAGTGAGGTTGTGGGGGCAGGCGCCCTATTTGATTCCCCATCATCCTCTGCATCTTCCTTTTCAGGGGTTTGGCAAGTCTTCCATCTTGGGTGACAGGGCTCCATCAGCTGTCCCCAAGTTGAAGCTGAAGACTTCATGGAAGGCGAAGGGCTTCAAGTCCTCGTCTTCCAGGAAAGCATCTCCTTTCCCCGTCCAAGGCTAAGGTCTCCGTGCCTGTAGCCTCCGGAGAGCAAACCTGGAACCTTGGGCAAAGGCGCGAGTAAGAGGGCACCAAGACCAAGCCCTCCTCGCCAGCCTACCTTTGACCCTGAGGCGTTTACGAACTCTCTTCTGGAGAGGTTCTCGGCGGAGGTCGAGTCGAAGCTCTCCAAAATATCGGAGAAGCTTCACAGCCATGACAACATACTGGCGGGGATGGCTCGCTCCGGCGGAGCCGACCCACAGTATGAGATCCCAGACACGGCTGATCTCCCTCCCTTCGATGTCGGGAACCCTTGGCGTTTTGCTCTTTGTGCCATTCGGCATGAAGACACCTTGACGATTGAAGGTCTTGGCACGAGACGTTTGGAGGAGTTGGAGTTTTTCCCTCCCGATCTCCTGCCTCCTTACCCAGGCTTCGTTAGGCTGACGGAGGAAGCCTGGGTACGGTTGGACAAGGTCCCTAGAGAGACAGTGATCTTCCCTAGGGACCAAGCTCAGTCTACTCTCCTGCGCACTCTTACGGAGTGGCAGGCAGAGAATACCAAGCTTACACCTTTCAAGGGCAACTACACTATGTTCGCCCTAGGTGATAAGTTGCCTACTCCCTGCATCAACAAAGTGGCTCTGGCTACGGCTCGAGCTTGCTTTGAAGGCAACCCTTTGCCTCAATTAAGGGAGACAGACTCCACATCCCTGGTATTCCCAGGAGGTGAGGAGTTTTGGAAAGACGCCCCGTCCACCTTTACAGTGGGAAAGCTGGATGCTCACTGCGCGTCTACACAATTTAGCGAGCAGCTTCCTAAGCTCCTGGAAGCCTTGCTAAAGGCAGAATTTGAGGCCCGGACTAGATTAGGCCGGTCCTTGAACTCTGTCTGCCTCACAGAAGCAACTGCCGTCTCCTGTGCAGAAGAGCCCTTCTTCCAGGTTCTGGCTAAATCCCTGTTAGCAGGGTTTCAGTCAGACCTGTATGACTTTATGGTGGCTAAATTGGAGTGTAGGAAATTCATCTTTGCTGAGGCCACCATACATCATGAGCCTAACAAGCTCATGAAGAGCTCTATCTGGGGCGCCAACCTTTTCCCAGATGAAGACGTAGCCAGTGTGCTGAGTGAGGCTACTAGAGGAACTACTGTGACGATATTGTCATTTATTTAGACAGTTGTTTCTGTCACGACAGTACTTTTGTAACATTATTATGAAAACATTGCTGGCAATCCTGCATAGCCTGGAATTAGAAGAGGTCGATGGGGAGGGGGTTAAATACTGTACAACAGGTTATTGCTCAGGGCAATAACACTAATAAAGCCACTGGGTTTCATTTATAATGCCACTTTGCATATTTCTCAATGGTTCTTACATGCTTATAGTCCCATGTTCTGTGCCCAGTTCTTTGTGAATTTGGTTTGTTAGTTACCATTTAACAGTCACCTATCATAAGCCTGATTTGAAATCCTACTAGGGCCACAGAAGTTGCTAGATTAAAGCCACTTTATTGAAGCTATTTTATTAATGTTGCTCTAAATCAATTTTTTTTTATCACTACGTTTTCTTTTTACAAAACAAATTTCTTGTGTTCTGCTTGATAAAGAAACCATACTATGACCAGATCAATTTGCCTATTCCTAAATGATATTCTTTCCCATCTCTAAATGCATCATCTTTAGTAAATGGCAGGTTTATGTCATAATGGATCTCCTAGTCCGGTGGTTCTCAACCTTTTTACTACCACGCCCCCTTATTGGTTGGTCATTCCCTCCACGCCCCCTTGTATCTCCAGCCAAATAGCTAAAATTCCCACCCAACTTTTATTGAAAAAAGGAAATATATTGTTGCTTTTAGTCATTTTATTGAGCATGAATTCTGTACAAACAATATAGGATAGGTACATAACATATTCACTGAGGTTATTTTCTTAAGTTAATGAGATGCTTGACACTGCTTCTGAGCTACCAGATGTTGAATGCGTGGTCGAATGCCTGATATTGCGCATCGTAAGTCCCCTTCAACGTTCTTCAGCCGGTTTCTGTACTTGGTTTTCGCAGCAACGAGTATGGAAAATGCCGCTTCACAAAGATACGTGGATCCAAACATAGTTAGAATCCGAAGAGCCTGGCGTGAGATCAGAGGGTAAACAGGAAGATACTTGATCCAGAACGTCTCAAGATCTAATTCTTTGAAGTCTTCCTCAGCTGTGGAGTTGAACTTTAACTCAAGAAACTCCTCTTGGACTTCCTCTGAAATATCAGCTACATCACAATGAAATGGGTTTCTTATGAATTTCCAAGCTTCACGCTTCTCATCTATGTCTGGAAAGTATCTGATGAATTCTGCTTTCAAGTCAGTCAGATGAGTGATTATTTGTTTCTTAAATTCAGGTTCAAGGTGCTTGTTACTGAGAGCAGAATCCAAGTTACTAAAGCAGGCTGTATTTCCGTTCTGAACTCTACTTTTCCAGAGGTCGAGTTTGGCCAAGAACGCTCGAATGATATCGTGGTGCATGATGATGATGATGTTTTTCCCCTGTAGTTTAAGGTTGACTGCATCCAGCGCTTCAAACGTATCCACAAGGTAAGCTAGAGATAGCAGAAAGCCTTCAGACATGAATTTATCATGGAGATCTGTCTTGTGCTGCAAATCAAGAAATATTGCCACTTCTTCACGTAGTTCATAAAGTCGGCCAAGCATGTTCCCCTTCGATAGCCACTGTACGTTTGTATGGAAAAGCAAAGCCTCATGTTCAGATTCCATATCCTTACACAACAGTGTGAAGAGACGACTGTTCAAGGCTCCAGCTTTGATAAAGTTGACTAACTTAATGGCCACGTTCAGGACATCTCGATGAAGTATGCAGTGTGTCCCTACAGCGGATGGATTTTTTTCTTTCACCCTTGTTATGAACCCAGACTGCAGACCAAGCATGGCTGGAGCCCCATCAGTACACCCCTACCAGCGACTCCCACGAAAGATGATTTTCTTGAAAGAATTTTGATACATCTTGAAAATATCTGCTGCTGTTGTACAGCCTTCCATGGGGTGGCAGAAGAGCATTTCTTCTTTAACTCTGTTACCTGACACGAAACGAGCATACATCAGTAGCTGACAACACTGAGCGATGTCAGTCGTTTCGTCACACTGAATAGCAAATACAGGAGAAGCTCTTACTTGATCGAAAATTTGCTCTTTGATGTCTTGAGACATTTCATCGATCCTTCTCTTGACTGTATCGTTTGACAGAGAAATTTGGGAGAGCTTGTTTGCACTATCTTTCCCAGAACGAGTTCTGCTGCACAGAGTAAGCTTGGTTTTATGAGAGACTCTCCAATGTTATGGCTCTTCTTGCTTTTTGCAATCAACAAGGCAATTTCATAGGAAGCCTCAACAACCTTTGAAGTCTGTTGCTGAAATGCTCCACTGCCGTCCAGCTTAGCTTGCTTCAAGGAATGCCTTTTAGTTTCAAAGAAAGCCCGGGTTTGTCAGCTAGAGCAGGATGTGTTGTCTTCAAGTGGCGTTCCAAGCGTGAGGGCCGCATTCCATCATTGCTCAGGGTCTTGAAACATATCACACACTGGGGGACCTCTGTATCCCCCTTATGGAAGGACACGAATCCAAATCGAATATATTCTTCAAGATACTTCCGCTTCTTTGCACTCATTGTGATTTTATAAAAGTGCAGTGAACAACGCAAATCTGGGAACAAAATATAAGGCCCGTGTCAGTTAAGATAAACATCACCACATGATCATAAACACCACAACTTGCACAACATGATGATAATCACAACCGCGTGATCAGTAACAAACACGTGATCATAACATAATCATTATCAAATACCATACGATCATAAACACCACACGAATACCAACAAACATCCCAACACGGTCATAAGCTCTACTAGGCTACAACCATAGATCATAAACATCATAGAATGATGATAATAGAAACACATAGTCACAAACACGGTCACATGATTATTATCAAACACCACATGAATGCTAAATAATAACAACAATAACACAGAATAATAAAAAGCATTTAATAATAAGAGACAATAACAACCATTCATTACTTAAAAGAGAACACTCACTAATACTACAGAGAAAAGCATTCATTATCACTCAATAAGAAGATATTCATTAATGATAAAATAAAAATACAATTATTTACTTATGTAGGTCTTTATAATTCCACTGCCACTATGTGGCGATACATTCACTCATTAACAATAACAATCCAATAACTAACATACAATACAAAATTAAAGCAAAGAGAAAAGACGATCAGTAACAACAAGTAGATTTTGAATAGTGCAAAATAGAGGAAACAGAAATACCGTTCGGCGTGTCGTCGCTACAACAGTTAAATAAATATTAAACATGTTTATCATAAAAAAAAAAAATGAGCGCGATTATGAATACTACTTTACCATAACCAAATAAAGCACCACCAGTTTCTGATAAAATACCAACGGAAATCAAAACTTGTGAGTAACGAATTGAGCAACACATGCGTGTTCACAATTCGCAATTAAATTTCATTAAATAAAACAACTATGCTAAACATACCTCAACGGGCTCAACGGAAGAACTGTGAAAGACAAGAAATTACCACAGACAAGTGTGGGAGGGGAGGCGACTGACTGACTGGACTTGCGATGGGCGGCAGCCGGTAACGATAAGGACATTTAAATTCATTAATTACAGAAAATGGTTAGCCTGGTAGACTTGCAGAGTATAGAAAACTGAAGTTAAAACTGTAAAGGCGATAGTTTTCTATTTTATTTGTTATAATAATTATAGTAGTGGCCCACGATCTTGGATAAATGGAATACAGAGTGGGGACGGTTGTGTATTAACCGATTTTTTTATAATAAAGATAAATGTCTACTTTTTTTTCCCGGAACCGCGCCCCCCCAAGAAATTACTCACGCCCCCCTAGTGGGGCGCGCCCCCCAAGTTGAGAACCACTGTCCTAGTCTTCAAGTAAGTCACGCTTCTTTTACCCTTGGGTATTTGATGAATAACTCCCTTGATCCAGTGCAAGATTGTTGGCAGTGCAGAATAACACTTACAATTGAATATATTCAATGTGACTTTCTCATTTACACCAACAACTACTGTATCAGGGATTAAAAACAAATCCTTGACAGAAATTTTGTCATTCTTCCACAGTTTCAATTTATGTATTTTGTAAATTTTCAAGGAGTTGTAATCTATTATGATTTTATATTTTGACTTGGAACAAACCTTTCAGGCCAATTCCTATGAGAGTTGATAAAAGTTAGAACAGTGGTCTGGTTAAAGTATCTATTAATAATAATGTTATGGATAAAAATTAAGTTTTCAAGAGTAATATATTTATTTCAAACTTTGGCTCATAGAGAAGGATGCAATATGTACAAATTTTAACAAACTAAAACAGAATTTACATTAATTAATGAAAGAATTTTAAACCTACGTACTAATAATCTTGTGCATATAGAAGGAAAAACATTAACGTGTCAAAGTTGAAAAATCTAAAGTATCCATGCATGTGATGTGATTTAACTGAGGTTAATACAGGTAATGGTGAATTCTATGTAAAAAATGAGATGATATCCAATCTATACATAATCAAAATGAATGTGTGCAACCACTTGTCAGTGAAAAGGAATCATCCAGTGATTGGTGATATTGTAGTCATATCTTAAGGTTTACATATAATTCAAGAAAAATATACACTTTATTATTACATTCTATTCCTTAAACAAAATTATAACTGGCAGGAAAAACCCTATGATTAATATAAAAGTCTGTCCAGTTAAAACTTATTTCCAGCATGAAATCTATGTATTAATTTATAAGTTGTGTTGAAAAAATACAGCGCTTAATAAATCTTCCTACAAATCATCACCTACCACAAGAAACTTGTTAGTTAGGATTAGTCTTTATATAAAGAAAAAACATTAAATATATTTCAGATCATACATGAAGGAAGCACAGATCTAAAAAAAATACATCTCTGCAATTAAAGTTTTCATTTATCAGCAGAACTTCACATACACAACAGACAACATATTTAAAATACAAGATGAAATACTATTTGGTTAAAATTTATGAATGTATATACAGTACAAGTACAATTAATTGTGCTTCTGGGAAGAAAAAATATATGACTTAATTCTTTACCTCACCAATTGCATTAGGAAGACTAAATGACAAGACTAACAGTGAGATTTTTTATAACTTCCAATTCAGTATACAATTCAGATTCATATACATTCAGTTTCAGTTACCCTGTAACATATACACTTCACATTCACAACCACATACTGCTTTTTGATTGTTTTAATTTCTAATTTTTAAATGTAAAAATTAATAACTTCCCCTATTACTGTATTTTCAAGGCATTTGAAATTAAAATGGTGATGTTTTCTTCAGCAGTCTCCCGTCTCCTTCAACGATGCGAGGAGGAGGAGTTGGAAGAAACCACCCACTGCATGACTGCCGTGTCTCTGCCTCCAGTGGAGATCATTCGTGAATCATCTTGCAAGAAACCTACTGCTGTAACATGACTGCTGTGGCCACCATATTCAAGACATCGAGCCTGAGAATAAATTTGAACAGATGAGTAAAAATAATGAATAAACTGCATTTAAAACAATTTTACATAATACAGCTCATTTTTCATATCCATACCCATTAATCATATGTTGCCTTTCCGCCACAGAACAGATCCCTGTCAAACCACCTTGTCCCAGTAAAGATTAGAGGCCTTCATTGAGCATGCCCAGTCCTCCTGTAATGTCTCAGTTACACTTTACTTTGAAGGGAACTCAAGATCTACTGGGTTTGTACAAAAAAAAATTTTTTTTTGAAGCAATTAGTATTTTTCCTGGGTATACAAACCACAGCCTTTCATATATGGATCATCCTTCAGTGCAAGCTGCAGTGGCCATTGAATCTTGGTAACAAGGTAGTTAACTGATGGAGATGGGGGCCAGAGAAGGGGGTTATGAAAGGGCTGAGAAGTACTCCCTACCCCATCCTATAAGAGGAAGAAGAATGCTGCTCCTGTCTGGCCTTCTGAAGCTGGGGCTTCCTCTGCACACCAAGCATCAAGGGCCTTGCTGAACCCAAGGCTTTAACTATAGGTGCATTGAAAAGGGAGTCCTTGGGATCCTCTAAACAAAGCTCAACCATAGCCTGTACCTTTCCCAGTGGAAAGCATAGAGGTAGTCTAAAAAGAAATGTTCCGCAGTGAGAAACTACTCTCATGAGCCACCTGACAAGAAAACGAAGCGTATTCTCTATTTTGAAGGACCAGTTTTGCCCACTGGTTGGATACCTGGTGTGCCTGGTAAGTAAGGGTCCCTAGCTCCTGACACCAACAACCTACTGTGCATTGCTCTCTCATCTGAGGACGTGATACCTGTCCAGGCGTAATCTGTTAGAGAGTTCATCCACAGGTTTGGTCATGAAACAGCCTGCAGTGAAACCACTGCTATGGATTCAAAGGCATTGGCCTCCACAAGACTGATGGAGAAGCCCTCCAGACAGTCTCTCCAGGGTGAAGTTAGCTGGCAGGCTTGATGCATCCAACCAGAGAGAAACCTCTGCATCCTCCAGAATGTAAAACCTCCACTGTTGTGAAGTTGGCAAGGGTAGGAGTTTGCTTAGTCTGCTGTAGGCAAGTGAATTCCATGATCCACAGATCAGGGCATTCTCAGTCTACTGGAGTCCAGTAAACTCCAGGACCTGCAGATCAAGGCATTCATCTCTCCCAAAATAACACAAGCATGGCAACCTGACCAACGGTTTTTTGCCTTGAGCAGTACCCAAGGCTAGTTCCATGGATGAAATCATGGGCAGGTGAAGCTGAAGTTGCCTTCTCCAGATTACTGCACTCACAAATGAGTGCAATAACCTTCTGAAAAGTACTTCTCCAACTCATCCTAAAGGATCTCCAGAGGTCTGATTTACCTCCTCTCAGGTTTGTGATCTGAACAGAATAAGGACCTTGATCCTGACACCCCCCTGCTCTGATACTTTGTCGCAACCGAGTGTGAAGACAGAGGAGAAAAGCGAGAGGTTACATAACCTCTCTCACACACTGCATGTCTAAGCAGCAAACCATTCCCATGAGGGGTGGAAGTGATCAACTGAGACCTTTCTCTACAGCAACAATGCTCAGAATGCAAGTGCCCTGGAGAGCCGAGTGCACTGAGCAAGAATGGGGTGCATGCTCTCTACATTCCTCCAAAGTTGAATAAGGAGAGCCTGTCCTGTTAAGTGCCTGTGCACAGAAAGGTGAATGAACAGGTTGTGCAAGCCCACCCAGTTGCAACTAAGCAGAACTACAGGTGGGAGTGGAGGGCTACCCCGAGCAGCGACCTGCACTTGGTCTGCAAACCCTGGGCAGGAGTGAGGGGGCAGTCCACATATCCCAGGGGGCATGTGGAGTAGTACCAGCCCTGCCCAAGGTATGACAATCACCAGGTGGTGAACGGGCTCCTCTGCACTCCTCCCTTGATGAAGAGTGATCTGGGGAAGTCACCTGAACCTCTTCCACCTGGCCTTAGATTTTCCCCTTCTTCCTATGGCAGGAAAGAGAGTTCAAGGATAAGGAGGAAGATGAAAAACAATGACAAGGAGGAAGAAAGGCAATAACATAATGACATGTAATGATGTCATTGCTTTTTAGCCAACAGCACAAAAGCTCACACGCACACAAGTGCTCTTCCACCAAATGTTATTCAAGTAATAAAGGATCTTTCTCTACTACTCAAAGGTGATAAATGGAATGACGTGGAATGATGTGTACAATAATGTTGTTGCTTTAATGCCAAGAACAGCTGCGACAGCTCACCAACAGATGAAGGTCCACCCAGCCCAACTTACCCAGCCCAACTTTCCCAGCCCTTCCACCTTAACACACTTACAAAGACCTACCCTTCCACAATACTCAGTCACCCAAAAGTGATAAAAGAATGATGTGTATTAAATGATATTGTTGCTTTTAAACCAATAAAAGTGGCAGACAAGGGCCCACCCAGCCCTCCCCACTCAGTCCCCTCCCCCTCCAAAGGCACTTACCTTGGCCTACCATACACAGAGGCTCCAGTTATACCTAAAGGCTTACAAAAGGGAGAGATCATGAACTTCATGAACTTTAACCTTCTGGCAAGAAGCCCCTATTGTAAAAGAGGTAAGAAGAAGCAAAACAAGGATCATGAACTGAAGAAAAAGTCTGACTTCAAGCACTGGACCAAAGGAGGTGACCCTCCAAAAATAAAGAAATGAAAGGTCTTTCACTGGGGTTTCTTTCATAGTACAATATAAAGTGTTCAAGGACAAAATTGGAATGGCAAAGGGAGCCATTGTCATGCTTCAGTAATCTGAGGTGATTCTTGGCTATGAAGTCTGGAGTGGAATGCAAGCCCACTACAATATGAACCATCAGAATGAGATCTCACCTGACAGGGGATACAGCTTGCTGACATGCTTGGAGGTGGTCAGAATGAGCAGAAACAAAGGTTTAAGTTTCAAATTCATAAAGGAAGCATCCAGAAGAGGCTCATAAGGATGCCTGGGCAGACTGTGAAATACCAGAGCTAAATCCTAAATAGGGAGCTACAAAGAGATGACCTGGGAATTAATGGACCAAAATGGCAAAACAGGCCACAATCATTACCCATGCCCACACCATGCTGAATATCTTGAAGACAGTTTCTTCACATCCCATAGAAACACAAAGGGGTCTACAGAGACAAGAATAGAAGTTTCCAGTGTAGAGCTAAGTTCTGAGTTTTCAAGATGTGTTTAGTGACAAAAACTTGGGTCTTTCTACCTTAACTTACTGTATACCAGTTGAGAGACAAATAGCTCCTCCTTGGCATAATAATGGTTCTTGGTTCTGGTAGCATATCACTCATGGTCTCTTGGGTAACAGTCTCTCAAGAACTAAGATTTCTAACAGCTCTTACAATCCTAACAAGGCCAAGTCAGCCAATCACTGACCCTCTTGTGTGGGAATTTTGTGTGTCCAGCAGTCAGATTAATCCCAACAGTTCATGTAATCCTGCTGCCATGTTTGTTAGTAGCTCAGGCCTTAGTATTGTCGAGATAGTGTTTCAAGTATTATACAATAGCTTAAAACCTCATAACTGTCCAAGGTAGTTTCACTGCTTGGTAACAAGCATTGAGAATCCATATCTGCATCATGACTAACTCGAACATTGTCATGTGCTGATGTTCTTTAATTGGCTGAAGCTGCACAGTTGTCTATAGTTGCATTACAGCTACTCATGTCATGTAGAAGGTCCACTAGTACAAAGCTTATTAACCTTTATGGACAGCATGACTCCTCTGATCCCCAAAAATTGCATATGAAACTACCTGGTTCAGCTCATATGAGTACTGTTATTTTGCACCATAATATTTGAACGAGTCTTGAGCGAAAACATTCCTATCACTTGAATGGGCCATAAATGACTTATGGCAACTCCTATGGCTACACTAACACCTCAGTCCACAATACTAGTGTGGCTTGAGATTTAATGGGGAAATGTATTACATCTCCCTCCCCCAGCACCTTTTATATATTTACCCATGAATATACTCGGGGACTGCTGTTAGTTTTAGTTCTTATCTTTATGATAGTATGTCAGCTGTAACTGTAATTTTGCAAAGTACAAAAACATATAAAATATTAGAAAGAACTTTTAACTCACAAAAAGGTACTACATCTCCCCATCCCAGTACATCTTATAAATATTTTACCAAAAATATACCCGGGGATTGTTGCTGATTTTAATTCTTATCTGTTATATTATGTGAGCTGCAATTGTGATTTTACAAAATGAAAAATTATTAGAAAGGACATGTTTAGCTAAAATTCGCATATTTTTATGAGTGGAAGGTACAGAAAATTTTCTTTAAAAATTTTTTTCTTATACTATGTGCATTTGCATAGCTTTCTCTTTCCAGTGATCATTTGTTTTTAAAACTGGCTGACCTTAAAGTTTGCCTGGTCTTGGGGTACTGTTAATGTATATTCAGCCCAGCCTGTAGGGGTTAAGACTACCTGCTTGATCAGGGAAGTCATGCATGCTCATATGGTTGTCTGAAGATTTCAAATGACTTAGTGTAAGTGTATACTATGGGCCCAAATACAGATGTCTGAAGTGGGATCAAAGACTTGATATATTGTATCTTGGACATTTGTAACTTAGATCATACAAACAGAAAATACCAAATTTTAAAGTATTTTGTACTTTTTCCTAGGTATGCAAGCCATAGCTTTCATTAATGGAGTATTCCAGGACATCAGCTATGTACTAAAAAAAAAAAAAAAAAAAAAAAAAAAAAAAAAGCATTGGGTAGGCCTGGGCATCGCCCTGACCTCTACTGGCCTGGCTTGTACACTGTAAGAGCCAACCCACTAGTGTAAGTCTCCTGAACCAGGGAAGGTAGAATTGAAACAATGAGAGGAGGTAGAGGTGAGCAAGTCCTTTATGAAAGCTATGTTTCATATACCTAGGAAAAATACAAATTACAGTAAACCCCCTGTACCCCTGTATTAGTGGAGGATGCGTACCCCCCGCGAATAGCTAAAATCCATGAATACATAAACCCCTCTAAAAACACTTAGAACTGCCTATTTTGATAGTTTAAACACAAAAAAAAAACTAAAAATGCTTATACCTGAGTACATGTATTTTAATAGTTTTATTACAAAAAGGGTATTTAGTCATGAAAATACAGTAATTAGTGAATATTTCTCAGTGAAAATACTGCAAATGGGCGAATTTCCCGCGAATAATGGGTAGATATGTTCCACAGAGAAATCTGCGAATACGTGAGTCTGCGAATATTGAGACCGTGAATACGGGGGTTTACTGTACTTTAAAATTTGGTATTTGCTCCTCTGAGGATATGAATCTACACTCACAGAAATGAAGCCTCACTCCTTAGGTGGGAGGATGATCTACCTGCTTTTGCGCGTAAAAGGTGGGAGAGCCCCGGAATTAGCCAGGATTCCTTCAAACAGCACTCCATACCTTCCCCCCAAACCATTATATTAGCGAACTCCCAGGCCGGGGGCCCACGCAGGCTACTCTGACTCCCTCAGGATTGAAGAGCTGAGTCACACATCCTTTGGGATGTGGCCCTTCTTTTAAATCATACAAGGGGGGTTACCCCTGTGATACTCATCTCCATCCCCCAGGGTTCTCTTGACGAGAGCTCATTGGCCATCTCTCACTCCATCCTCAACTGCCCCCTCAGAGGCATGAGGGACCTCTCTCCTAAGGCAGAGCCCCTCCTCTGGGGCTTATGCCCCTCTACACCACCTGCTAGGCTGCGACCATAAGACCCAGGATAAGTGTGTTCATGGACTTGTGTGCTCAATCTCTGAGGTAGAAGGCTGTAAAGGTGGACTGCCTGTCCACACTCCTGCCTTCATCACCTGGAGGATTGAACTATTCTTCTGGTAGGCAACTAGCGGTCCTATGCCTTGGTTGTTGTGGCCCTTCACCTTTTCCAGGGGTGTTTTGCCTTCCTGATAGGCACCGCATGCCCTAGAGATGACTTCCCTTAGACAGAATTATATGGTGTTTTTGACACCGCCTTCTTTCTGCCCGTACACATGAATAGCCTTTTGCACACCGGTCGGTGGAAGCTGTTCTTTTCAGGTAATACTTGATGGCTTACTGGACACAGGAGTATTTCCTCCCTGTCCCCTTTGACCTGTGGTACCTCCCACAGCACTCTCGAACCAGAAAGGTGCGGAACCGAGGAAGTTCCCTCAGCATGTCAGTCATCAGTGCCAACAAGTCTGTACCACTCTGCCTGAGGCCAGACAGTGGCAACCAACATCAAGCTGGGGCATGAAGAGTTGATTCAAGACCTTCCTCAAGTGGCTGAAGGGGAGAAAGACATGCACATCCATACTGTCTGAAAGGCATCCTACATTGCTGCTCTCTGATCTGGCACCAGAGAGCAGTTGAGTGGGAGTTTGGTGTTTCAGGCCGTGGCGAACAGGTCGAGAGTTGGACCTCTCCACGTGTGAGAGATTATTTGCTAAGGCCTGATGCAGGGACCACTCCATCCCTATGATCTGGTCTTTCCTGCTTAGTTGATCTGCCACAACATTCCTCTTCCCTGGGATGTACCTCACTGTTAGATCTGCCCCCACCCTCTGACCAGTTGTGCAGTCTCACCGTTAGTTAGCGCATATAGTTTGGGCAATATTGTCCCTCCCTGTTTGCTGATGTAGGCCACTACTGAGGCAGTGTTGCTCATCACAATGAGTGAGTGACCCTGTAGCTTCTCTTGGGAGTTATGTAGTGCCAACTGTACAGCTTTCATCTAGAAGAAGCTGATGTGTTATTTGCTGTCCTCAGTCCCCCAGATCCCCAAAATGCACTCTGTTCAGGTGTGCTCCACAGCCCCTTCAGAAGGTGTTGGAAAATACCAACATATCCCGGGGGCGGCTTGCTGAGTAGTACTCCTTGTTGTTGATTATGAGGGTCCACCCAACACTTGAGGTCCTGGCTTATTTCTTTGTTCACCAGGATCTGTTGGTGCAGGGACTTCTCTGGCTGCTGCCAACTCCTTCAACTGCCACTGCAGGGATCAGAGGTAGGCCCTCCCCCTGGGAACCAACTTCTCCAGCATTTGCCACTGTCTTGCCAGTTGAGTGGGCTCTGTCATGAAGCTCTGCACTACCCTCTACAGATTGACTATCCAAGCTGGGTCTAGAAAGGCTCTCTCTACCACTGTGTCCACTCACAACCCCAGTCCTTTATTTCCTGCTTGGGAACCAAGTCAGATTTTACAAGATTCACAAACACACCAGTTCCCGTCACAATGCAAGCACCTTGTCTCTGTCCTTGTCTAACTTCTGGATCAACAGTGTGAGGAGAAGCTAGTCATCCAGGTACCTTCTCAGGTATATTTCTCGTGAGTGATCCCAGGTGGATGTCAGATGGAAAACCTGTGTAGCTGTCACAAGACCAAATCAGAGAGCTGTGAACTGATATGCTGCTTGTTGGTTTACAAACCGCATGTATTTTCATGATGGGTGATGGATTGGTATATGACAGTAGGCATCCTGTAGGATAAAGGAGACCAGAAAGCCTCCCTCACTGATGCAAGCTAGTACAAACTGGGCTATTTACATTTCAAATGGCATCTACTGCATGAATTCATTCAGGGCCAAGAGACCCCCTTGACCTGGGACCACCTTGACGTGGTGAGGGGTTTCTTGAACCCCTGGAATTTGTTCCTGGGTTTGAATTTGTTCCTGGGCCTGAGTCCAAGAGTTCCATATATCATTATGTATTTCATTGGGTTAATTTTACTGAAATTTTCCACTTTTGGTAAAATTTATTGGACTTGATAAACAGGAAAAGGTATCATAGCTGGGACTGGGTTTATATCTGAAGCAAAATAGTGGGAGCTGTGGTAGGATCATCAACTACCCAATAATGTTTAAAGATATCATATTGACAGCTCAAGGGTGGAACTATTCTGCAGGGCTGGGCCATGGATAACGGGGGTGGTCTGGTTCTGGGATAGGACTCTTGGCATTCTATCTGGTTTGCCCATAATATGATTAGGGTGGGGATGATTGTATTCTTGTAATACTCTCATTCCCAGCAAGTGGGTTTGGCTTACACTTAGGCCACTTTCATTGTTCTATGCCATCCCCTGTGGGGTAGGGTAGGGGACGGACATTTGGGAGTCGCTCTCACTTGTGCTATTGGTGGAAGAATGAACCCCATGAAAGGCTGACGATATCTTTTAAGGTTTTCAGGTTTGCTTAATTTTTTTTATGATATTCAATCTTACTGAGTAGTAGTATTAAAGAATCTAGTACCCATGGACCCTCTAATGATACTGATTTGTCACAGATGACAACCTCTTCACCCTCCTCTGACAACCTGTGTTTGGAAAAGGCTAGAAAACCCTCTAGTGTAATTACATTGGAACCCTATGCTCCAACATGGAGCAAAGGGAAATTGACCAGAAATGTATGTGAAATAGCACCAATATATTTGAAACCTCTTATGATTAGTATTTGACCATTAACCTGGAAGATTCTAACTGTGATATTTTTAATGTATACAGACACACTAAGATATCACCTGTAGGCTGAGGAAAACTGACAGTAGAACTGGCCTCAGCAAATGAAAGTGAAAAATTAAAAGCATTATCGCATCTCAGAGGAGTTAAAGTAGACTACTCAGTACATGTTTTTTGGAGTAACACCAAGGCTATGATATTTGCACTCTAACTGATGACATACTCAGAAAAGAAGCTTGCAGAAGAACTGAAGGATCAAGGCGTAATCAGAGTTGAAAGAATGAAATGGATCAATGGAGCCTTAGTTCCACTTCCAAATTTAATTATAACATTTAATCAGACATGCTTACCAAAAGTAGTAAAGCAGCGTGGTTATGTTTTAAGGTAAAGCAATATATCCCAGGACTGTGGAGATGATCTTATTGCCAAGAATATGGACATATGTTAGGGTCTTATAGGCAGAAATTTCAAGGCAAGCCTGCCAAGTGTTAAATGTAGTGAACCAGAGCATGTGTTATAAAGAAACCAGACATATACATTGTGGAGAGAATCATCCATCTTCTTCACAGAATTGTGATGTGTACATCATGGAGACATTAAGGGTAAGTAAACTAATAGCATTTAGGGAAGCAAAAGAGAAAGTATAAATCAGGATGTTAGACCTAGAATATCCCTTTCCAGTATTGCTGCTAACAGAAGAAACATAAATGCTGGAAGATGTGCTTCCCTTGGCAATGTAAAGGGAAGATCAATGGCGACCTGTACTTGTGCCTCTTTGGAGGCTGCGCCAGTGGTTTTTGGCAATCTTGCCTCTTCGGAGGATGCGCCAGTGGTTTCTGGTGCTCCTGCCCTTCAGAGGCAGCGCCAGTGATTTCTGGCGCTTCTGCCTCTTCAGAGGCAGCACCAGTCGTTTCTGGCACTCCTGCCTCTTTGGAGACAGCGCCAGAAACCGAGGCAGTGTCAGATGTACCTGGCACTCCAGCCCCTCTGGAGGCTGTACCATCTATACCTGGTGTGTTGGATTCTTTGAAGGGTGTGCAGTTATGGCTAGCACTCCGGCTTCTATGGAGGCTGTATTATCTGCATCTGGTGCTTGTGTGTTTCACTGGAGCCTGAACCAGTGGTGACTGGTTCTCCTGACACTTCAGAGGATGCATCAGTTACGCCTGAAAATTCTACCTTTCTCAGGCAGTGCCAGCTTTGTCTGGTGCTCCTGAACTTGAAATTTCAATAGCAAAGATGCTATCAAAAGTGCCCAAAACTGGGGGAGGCTTTGCCATCTGTGGCAGGTACCTCCTCCATGGAAGCAGCGCCACCATCGAATTTAAAACGGAAGGCTGCCATAATTAATCAGTCTCCTTCCAGGTTAAAGCAAGGGCAAGACAATAAACTTAAAGCACTTAAAAGGGGCACCAGTTTAACAGCCTCAAAACCAAAGTAAAATTAATTTATTTTCTCCAGTGGAACTGTCAGGGATTTAAGAGGTAAATGGGAAGAACTAAGGCTGCTCATATCAGAAGTGTCACCTGTATGTATATCTTTGCAGGAGACCATGATTCATAATAATACGTGTCCCAGCCCATGAGAGTCTATGGCCTATCATTCCACCTATAAACTAAATATAGGAAGCTATGGGGCTGTAGTTTTGTATGTTTGTAATGACACCCCACAAAATCCTAGGAGTATCCAGTCTACACTGCAAGTGATAGGTGTGCAGATCCATTTGCAAACAAAATATACAGTACACTTTATTTATCTACCACCTAGTGAAGTCTTCCCCATTGATGAATTTAAATCCTTCATTCAACAGCTACCATGTCCCTTTGTTATTCTGGGAGATTGAATAGTAGAAACCCTCTTTGGGGGGACATCGTTACCAGTAAAAGAGGAAATTTCCTGCGTTCCATCATAGAAAGTGAAAATGTGGGAATCCAAAACACTGGGGACTCAAAACATTTTCACGTTCAAACAGGCACATTATCAGCTATTGATTTATCAATGTGCAGTGATGACTGCCTTACTGATTTTAATTGGAGAGTGATAAATGATAGATTTACCAGCAACCATTTTCCAATAGTGGTGAATGTAGCTTCAAATCCTCCATCTTCAAGGCTACCTAAAGGAACATTGGTAAAGCTGATTGGGCAACATTCCAAGAACAGCTCAAGAGATAACTCAGCTGATGACTTTCCATGTGTAGATGATGCCCTTGACTTTTTGAATACAATTATATTTTTGGCTGGTCTTCAGTCAATACCTAGGACTTCAGGCATATTTATCCCTGGTGGACTCGTAAATGCCAGGAAACTCATAGAACTATGAGATCAACTTTTGCCAGATACCGCAGACAAAAGAGAGAGTATTACCGCACTGACTTTTGAAAAGTAAGATCTCATTTCCACATGAAAATTAAAAAAGTACAAAAGGTATCTTGGACAACTTTCATATCTTAACTACATTAAAAAAACACCCCTGACTTTAGTTTGGAAGAGAGTAAGAAAAACAGCAGACAAATTTACTCCTTAATCAACCCCCAGTTATCAAGATCAATGGTCAGCAGACCCCCGGTTAGTGGCAGATGAGTTTGCTAACCATTTTGCTAATGTTGCAAAAAAAAATTATTATAGACCCTATTCAGCTCAGAGAAGGTTAATGGAACAGGTCAGAAATGATTTCAATACACCAAGGAATGAACAATACAATGTACTTTTACTATGAGAGAATTTAAATCAGTCTTAAATAAATGTAATGAACCAGCTCCTGGACTGGATGATATAATGATTAAGCATATTCCCGAAAATACCAGACTTTTCACATTAAGCCTTATTAACCGAATTTTCCAAGGACATATCTTCCCTAGGCTTTGGGAGATGTTAAAATTACTGCCATTCGTGAAACCAGGGAAAGATCCGTTCGAGACAGAGAGTTATTGTTCTATTGCATGACATCACATTTGTCTAAGATCATGGAAAAAAATGAACACACGTTTGATGTGGTACTTAGAACATAGTAAATATCTGTCACCTGTCCAGTGTGGTTTTCAAAGTATGCATTCTATAACTGATGTATTGATTTGAATGGAATCTTCAGCATCACATTACTGTTTTCTTTGATCTAGAGAAGGCTTATGATACAACATGGAGATGTGGCATTCTGAGGGTTCTTTATGAATGTAACCTGAGAGGCAATTTGGCTCTTTTTGTTGACGACCTTTCAATATCCTTTGCGGCAACAAGGATGGCAGTGGCTGAAAGCTGCCTTCAGCTCTGCATTAATAAAATAGTAAAGTGGGTTGAGATGAACGGTTTTAGGTTTTCATCTAGCAAAACGGTAACCATGCACTTTTGCCGTTTAAGAGGATTCCATCCTGATCTAGATCTGTTCATACATGGGCAGAGAATCCCATGTGTTGGTGAAACAAGGTTTTTTGGGTTGATTTTAGACAGCAAGCTGACTTGGATTCCACATCTGAAGTACATCAGGGCAAAATGCTTGAAAGCAATGAATGTGCTGTAAGTCCTGTCCCACACTTTGTGGGGTGCAGACCAAACTCAGATGCAGTGACTATATAAAACTTTAGTGTTTTCCAAATTAACTTATGGATGTGAAGTGTATACCTCAGCAAAACCTAGTAGCCCTAAAATGCTTAATTCAGTCTATCATGGAGGAATAAGATTAGATACAGGAGCATGTAAATCATCTCCCACTGAGAGAATGCTTGTAGATGCTGATGAGATGCCTCAGGATCTAATTACCAACATCTGCTGGTTCGGAGTTGGTACATATTTCAGGGGCTCCCTAAGTCCTTGGCAAGCATTTGTATTAGAAATGAAAGGCATTGGCAATTCTATGAAAATCACCCCAAGCAACCCCAACCATTTGCTTTG
Organism: Macrobrachium rosenbergii; assembly: GCF_040412425.1. Classification (NCBI taxonomy): domain Eukaryota; kingdom Metazoa; phylum Arthropoda; class Malacostraca; order Decapoda; family Palaemonidae; genus Macrobrachium; species Macrobrachium rosenbergii. Next base: position 26,637,588 of record NC_089788.1, on the reverse strand, counting down.
AAAATAAAACTTATAACCTGTGAATTAAACATCCCTAAGACAGCAGTTTTACCAGCTTGGTATTTGGTTATCCCCCCCTGGAACCTTCCAGAAGTGAAACTTTCTGTAAACATTTAATTTATAAAAAGGCACAAATGTCCAATGAGGCAATTTTTAGATCATTCCTAACAACATGATAACTCCGTAGCAGTTTTCACGGATGGATCAAAGTCATATGCTAGCATCAACTTTGGAGTGTCCTTCCCTGATATATAAAGAAGCAAGAGATTACTATGTTTTGCATCTATTTTTACAGCAGAGCTGCAAGCAATTTTAAAGGCCTTAAAGGAAATTTTAACTCAGAATGGAGATAGAAAACTGACTCTAGAAGTGTTCTTCAGTCATTGGGAACTGCAAGCAATTTTAAAGGCCTTAAAGGAAATTTTAACTCAGAATGGAGATAGAAAACTGACTCTAGAAGTGTTCTTCAGTCACTGGAATCTTTTAACTCTTTAAACCCTCTGATTTTAGATATACTGTGTTGGAATGGCTGTTTTTAGTGAAAAGAAGAGGTAAGGAAGTAAATTTTTGTTGGGTGCCTTCCCATGTTGAGGTGGTTTGGAATGAGCAAGCTGATCAACTTGCAAATTCAGCAGTCACCTCCCCAGAACCCAGAAGATGCCCACTGCCATATCAGGATGTGTATCCTCCAGTAGGTCAGAAAATTAAAAAGTTTTGCAGTCCCTATGGGAAAATATTGCAATGAATCAAAAAATGCGCAATATTACATCATCAGTGCCTCCTTGGTCTTATCCCTATATACCAAGGAGACAAGAAACATACAAGACTCACTCATGGGTTCTTGATGTCTCGTGAAAATCCTCCACCTTGCGATGACTGTATTGTGCCCTTGACTGTGAAACATTTGCTGGTCGAATGTCCCGCCTTGGGAATTTGAGACAGTTCCTGTCCTGGGATGTGACAGAGGAAATTTTATCCTACCTACAATTATCAGTGAGTATTGTAATACAGAGCAGTTATTATCTTTGTGATGGAGGTGGGCCTTCTCAAATTCTAAACCATAGACACACTCAGTATGTATATATAGCATATGTGAATACAGTATACAATATGATTAAATACAGTACATATATTTTTTAGATATTTTCTATATAAAACCTTTTTTAAATTGATTTATCCTTTTAGTTTCCTATTTAATTCTAATACGGCATCAATAACCTAGGTGTTGTGATGCCAGTTTTAGTAGTCATAAATCAATCAATCAATCAGGGCCAAGAGAACCCCAGCAACTGTTCCTCCACCACTTCCATCACCCCCTTCTGGAGCTTGGCTCTTGCCTCTGCCACTATACCCTATCTTGTTCCCAGTTTACAACACTATATCAATGAAGGGCAGGGTCCTCTGAGCAGAGGAAATTTTCTTCCCTTGAAGGGGAATCTGTAGCCCTTTCTGAGGACCCTGGCTGTCAACTCCTCTATCCTATAGTTCTGCCACACTGCCTACTGCTCTGCCAGGCATTCCCCCCACCCCCCCCTGCCCCCCCACAACCAATTCATGGCAGCTGGGGGGGGGGGGTAGTTGTCTCCCCTCACCCGGAACTGCCTCTCTTTCTGGTCCTGTTTCTCCTATATAGTTGGGAAGGCTGGGCATACTACAATGTCTGGCCTCCATTCTCACTCCTTTTCTGGGCAAGAGAGACCTGCTGGCAGCTTGATGGGGTGGGGGGGGGATCTCCTCACCTGGAACTGCCTATATTTCCGGTCCTGTTTCTCCTACATATTTGGGAAGGCTGGGCAGACTAAAATATCTGGCCTCCATTCTCACTCCCTTTCTGGGCAAGAGAGACCTGCAGCCCACGGCAGTGTCTGGGCTAAGGAGGAAGACACTGCAGGGTTTGAAGTTCTCAGTCCAGGTTGCCTGGCTGGTCTCTGCACAAAGCCCATGACTTTGTGCCTTGACTTCACTGACAACACCTGGGAAAACATGTTATCCTTGGAATCTTCCCTCTTGACTTGATTGCCCTCTGCACCCCACTGGTGGGAAGTCAGAGATAAGGGCTGTTCCTCAGACAAAGCAAACTCTCCTGAGACATCTGTTGGGACACAACCAACTAGAATAACTTCACCCACAGGCTCTCTGCTGGGTGAGATAGGTGAGAGCCTTGCCTACTGGAACTATGAGCTTCTTCACTGCTGGCTATGTGTCCAATGGGAATACCTCATCCATTCCACAAAGGAAGGTTCCCTGGCAGAGGTCCAGCCACAAAACCACTTGCAAACCCCCTGCAGCACACGTTTGTGATGATTGCTTGTCTCTGCGTGGCATAGACGCAGGCCCTGATGCTTAAATTACTCCATGGGCTTACTGTTGCCCAACCTGCTGAGGGATGGGTCCACTGTCTGGGTACTGCATGGGACCCTCCTAAAGTAGTACTTTCCATGCCTGGGCATGGGAGGAGACAGCAACTTTGCTGCCTGTGTAGCCACCAAGGAGTCCTCTTCACCAGCTATCAGGGCATTCACCTCCCTTAATATGCCCTCTGACAAGGGGGACTGTTGGAGCCTAACTAACTACCTGACGTCTGGTGTGGCCTCCACAAACTTCTCCATAAAGGAGAAGGCAGGAGACACTGACAAGGAACTAGCAAATCCATGCATTTGCCTAATCAGGGCAATAATATCCTAGAAGCACTCCTCTTCCTTGGAGTTCAAGGCCTCGGCCTGCGAAGCCTCTTCCTGGCTGTCCAGATCCGAGGGGTTCTGGCCTGACTATATTGCCCCTTCTGGTGTTTGTGTGAAGAGTGCTGCTCTGCTGGCTACCAATGTTGTGGGGATGCCCCCTCCACCTTCGGGGGTACTGTAGACCAACACCATTTTTGCCTCTGCTGGGTGAAAAACCAGTAGGACCACGATCAGGGAAGGGGAGAGATGTATAGGGGAAGACCTGACTGGAGAAGCCTTCCTTTCTGGTTGGCTCCACTATGATAAATGTACCACTGTACAGTGTAGCTCCTCCAGCCTGAGTCTCCAGGCAAACAAGCTCTGACTCCTGCTACATCAGGCACTCCTGCTGGGTAGCCTCGATGACCAACTCCGCCCTGAAGAATGCCTATGCCTCAGCGAATAGCTCCATCTCGAAGAGTGTTTCCCCTTCCCACTAGGCTTCTTGTGTTCTCTCTTCCCGAAAGAGGACGAGTCCCTCCAGCACCATCTCCCACTGGCGTTGCTGTTCACTGAGAAGGTGCAACCACCTTTGATGAAAAAGAGGAGGAAAAAATGCTGGAACAATCACAAGGCTGAGCAAGAACATCTTGCTTGGCTCTCCTTTCATGAATGACAGTACTACTTCTTCCCAGTCCCTACTCTTTGCTGACAGTGTGTTTCTCTCTCTCTCTCTCTCTCTCTTACTTGGAAGGGGGGGGAGAGGAGTGGGAGCAAGAAAGAGACCTTGACTGTTTCTTAGGTTTAGGTCACTCTCCTTCCACACCCATATGCATTTTTACAGGAGGAAGGTGGGAGAGGGCATCTGGGTCTGCCCTCCTGCTGGCTGACTGGGTGTGAGGAGAGTGGGAAAGCTAACAAGGGCCATCATGCTGGTTTCTTAAACTGTCTCAAAGGATGGCAAGAACTTCTGCCATTACTTCAGCACCCTTCCTTCCTTGGCAGGGACAGGAGAAAAACTTCCTCAATGCCTCTGATGCTACTAACGGAGTGCAAGGGGAAGGAGGGAGAGGGCAGCTCAGGGTAGGATCCCTCAATGAAAAATTTCCCTTCTGTTTCCTTTACTGTTTTTCATAGAAACTTCACTGAGGAGCTGGCCACCCTTCACATTCTGTACACATAGTCTCATAAGAACTTTTTGTCAACAGGAAATACATACTGTTTGCGGATCTACCACCACTGGTGACATGAACTTACAAGGCCTCTCTTTTCCCGAATAACAGAATTTGAGACACAACACGCACCCTGCATTAACAGCATATCCACACGCAAGTACAACCTTATGCGAGCGAGGCTGAAAACATACTGGAGAAGCTAGGCAGAGGTCAGGGAAATGCTTTGGCCTACCTGATAGGCTTTTGTTTTTTAATTAGTACACAGCTAAAGCCTGAGATGTGCTGGTATACTATATTTTTTAATGTGTAGGTTCATATCACAATAGGAATAGCTAACTCCTCTGTCACATTCTGTAAAAGAATTTGAGGAGCCTGATCTTGTGTTAGACACTTTGAAGAATACTGGGCACTTGAACCACTCTCCTCATGGTGAGAGAAGATATTTCTGAAAACCTCATATACCTTTCCACAATTTTAACTCTAATTTTACAAAGTCATTTCTCTGTTTTTTATTATAATTTCACAGGTCATTCCTTCCTGCAGAGTTAGTTATAAATGATTTGTTTAACCAGACCTCTGAACTCTTTTAGGGTTCTTCTTGGGCTGGAAAAACATAGAAACATATGTAATGGTAAAGTCAGTGTATGATTAATACTGAACAAGAACTGAGCCATGAAGAGAAAAGCAATATATAAATTAAGATTTTACTTTGAGTGAAAAACAAATGAAAATTATTTCTCATGACTGGGCAAACATGTGTTATTTAACTTTAGCCAAATAGTCCAATACTGTAGTTCTCAAGTATATAAACAATATATTGTTCAAATATTCAAAGAATACAATATGTGGCACATCGTAATTACAAGCTGCATTAAAATTTACTGAATAAATAATGAGTAAGATTAAATATATGTAAAATTTGTAACACCAGTGATCAGAAAGAAAAAACGTAAGTCCTGAAGCATTAGTACTACAGTGGTACCTCGGTTTCCGACGCTAATCCGTTCTAGAAGGAATGTCGAGATTCGATTTTGTCGAATTCCGAATTAATTTCGACCATAAGAAATAACTGAAAATGGATTAATCCGTTCCTGACCACCAGTCACTACTCCAACCTTGTCTTTTTATACAAAACACTACACACATTACAATTAAATAAGTTCAGAGTTAAATAACTTACCTTATTAGAAGTCTTCTTACAGTTTTAAATGCATACTGTATCAAAAAATTGGCCTACCAGTGGTAGACTGAGCGCTGCAGGCTAGGCTAGGCAGCCCATATGCACTCCAGAATGTACTGTAACGGGTACGCACAAAAACTGTTGTTAATGATAAATACAATGAAAAACAAGCCTGGTCATTACATTAAATTAATAAAACAATATTAAAAATAAGCCGAATGTACTGTAGAGTCTGTTATAAAAATTAAGAAAAACGCCTCAAGTTACGTCGGCATCGCAGCTTGTGGCAAGCGCAATGTAAACAAACCAGAGCGCCATCCTGGTGGCGTATCGCGTACTACTGTAATTACATAAACATTGTAAGTTCAGGATTGTATTAATTTATGGTAAATTTCATTCAGAGTCTACTGTAAGTGCTTTTAAATGTGGGAAGAACGCCACCAACAACGCCAACTAGCGGCGGCGTTACCGAAACACTTTTGTTTACAAACATCATATGTTTCGTCAACGGGTCGGATCGCGTCGGGTCGGATTCCGGTTTGTTGTTCGGGAACCGGCGCAAAGTTTACTCGGCATTTCGTGTCGGAATCCGATTTTGTCGAGTTTCGGTACGGTCGGAGACCGGGGTTCCACTGTATTATCAGATAACAATAAACTTACTCTTTGTTGACAAGCTGGACTAGCAAACAATTTTATCTTGCCAAAATCGTCTCCAGTTGCCAACAAGTCCATCTGATTTGCCTTGGCACAAGTATTGATATCTGTTCCATCGGTACCTTCTGGCCAGATACCTAGTGTAGCAAATGTAAGAGTGCAAGACTGGGTGGCCCATTCAACATCCCTCATTTGAGACGTTTGCGCAATTTGACGACAGAGACCAGCATTCCCTGAAAATGTCAAATGTAATTAGTTCATAGAATGCATTTCCTTAAAAAGTTCTAATAGTAAAGCTATTCTTTGATACACCAAAAATCAGTTGTACATAACACTATTTATAATTCAAAAAATGAATTAAACACATAGCATGTACTTACAGAAAAGTAGCTCATAATCGCCAGAATTTGTCTGAAGGAACTGACTGTCAGCGGACCAATCCAAGTGAGTCACAAAACTAGAATGACCCTGTTGAAAATCAAAATTATTACTCTTAAATTAATTCTTTCTGCTTGGGAATCATTTTTAGTGTAAAACTGCATTGACATAACTGGTGTCTGCTTTAAATCAAAACTTCTTCACAAAAGTAATGGAGTTTGAACCTGTTAAATGCTTTAAATCTAAATTATATTAGGATATGGAACCTGTTGAAAAGCAAGAACTAGATATTCTGTATTCTTGTACCCTGAGAATATTTAGAGTTGTATTATTAAACAACTGGTATTTGCTTTTTGCTTTTAGTCAGCACCATATTAGCCAATCTAATGCAGCAGATATAAACAGATAGTAACAAATTCACCATTTAACAAAATAAATCTTGTTGATTTAAATACTTGTGCATTCATAATTTTTTCTTTTACCCACATGTGCAGACATTTAAAGCAAAACACTTCAAGCCACTCTGTCCCTTTGGGTGTAGTGCTATTTCAGGAATCAACATAGAAAATGACTATCAACAGATCCTTTTGAGAATATCACTTTAACTCAAGTTCACTAAGTATACAACCTAGAACTGTAATACTTGGCTGTTTTATCTGATTCACCCAAGAGGATAAGTATTTGTAGGCTTAAAGTCCCAAGCTGGGATACCAACACCTTTCAGAAAAACAGCTTGTCATGATCCCAGTAGCTTGTTAAAACACTGCAAAACCATCAAATATTTTGATATACAAGTGCATGCATAGAATTACACCTTGAGAGGCTTACCACCGATGATGCACTTTGATATCTGGCTCTTCTGACTTTAGCCTTGGATAGCGTGGAAAAAAGCAAACATGGGAATATGAAAATCCCAAAGTAATACCAGTCATACTTATTAGTTCCCAGTTTGCCGGAAAATAATTCATGCAAACTGTGCTTGATCTGCCAAAACTTAAATTTAATAATTAAATGTTGAACTTTTCTATAGCTTTAGAGCAAATGAAAGTTTTTCTAGCAAAACTACTTCATTAAGAAACATTCAAGAAGTGTATATTAATCTGTTAACATTGTAAACTATTAGCATGATCTGCTAATTTTTCAATACATCATAATATTGGTGTCTTGTTCCACAAGTGGAGACAAAATTTATTATTCTGTGTTCATTTTTTTAAAAGTTCTTTTAATTAGAGCCAAGGTAAAATTAAATGTTTAAAAACAGTTTTCAAGTATATTTTTTTAAAATGGCTACCGTTTTCATACACTCCTTGCATAATTGTAAATAGGGACTACTTATTGAGTAAATATAATAATAATTACCTTAAGTACCTACACTAATTACAAATTATGGCATTACTTTAAAACAGGTATATTTACCAGCCAAAAATAGAAATAATTTAATGTTTAAGTAGCAATAAACAACAAGGTTATAACTGAACTGAGTTAGTGGTTCCAAGGTGTAAGTGTACATGTGAGAGACTAACATAATCAAGGAGAAACTTGTCAATTTCCCTCTTTAAAATGACATCCATTTTACACTGGTTGATTTGTACTGAGCAATACTAGTCTTAAAGCTATGGGGTAGGGGGGGTGTCTAATTTTAATACTGTTGCAGGTCTGCCATTTCAACTTTTTAATGAAGCTTCCATATTGTAAAGGAAATTGTAAATGCCAATCATGCCTTAAACAATAAAAGCTATCAATTCATTCACAAGACTGACAATAAATTTTACGTTACAGTGATAGGTCGGTTTCACAGTGATCAGTCGGTTTCAAGACCTCCTGCTTGAGTGAAAAACATATAGATAATCACAAGTTTGCTCTAAAGAGCACACTATAAATTAATAAACAATAATAATTTAAAACTATTGTCTCTCTCGCACTGGAATATTTTTCAAATGTGGATTTAATGTACCAAATTAAAAATAAATTTGCATTTTTCCTTGCATAAGAACCTATGCTTTCATATATGGAGTAATCCCAATTTACCTATCTTCGGCTGTTACTAAATCGTCTCTGAAAAAAAATCCTAATGTTCTATGTACCTGGGTCATGTGGTGTGACCTGGGTCGACCTGCCTTCTGCCATTATGTGAGACAGCCTGTACACTATTACGCTTATCCTCCTAGAAGGAAAGATCGAAACTATGTGGGGCGGTATCAGAAGGGTAACTTTACCTACATGAAAGCTTAGGTTTACGTTAGGAAAATACAAATTTCTTTTTAATTTGGTATTTGTTCCGACACGTATACAAACCTATGCTTTCATATATGGAGCCTCACCTGAAAGAGGGAGGACGATCTCTCAGGTAAACATGTGGGGTGTTCCCTCTCTATACCCCAAGGGCATGCAAGAGGCGTATGCTGTGTGTACCGTACTCACCCACATTCCTCATGATGTTGCTGGTGATGTCTTCCCTTCTCAACAAAGATCCCACAGAGCTCTAGGTTGTTCATGACCTGCTGTGCGGCCACTACCAGGCCCAAGGTGAAAGTATCTAAGGACTTATGTGCTAAATCCTTGGTAGAAAGAGGTAAATGCAATCAGCCTCTTCCAGACCCTGGCCTGGAGGACCTGACCGACAGAGTGGTTTTCCTAAATGCCACTGACAGTCCTATTCCTCTGATGTCATAAGCCCTGGCTCTGGTTGGGCCCGTATCTTCGCTACAGTCCAAACTGTGTGCCCTCACAACCACCTCTCTCAGCCAGGGGATAGTGATCCTTGAAATCTCTTGCTTCTCCTGACCCGTACTTAAGAGACGTCTCCAACAGTCTGGTCTGTGGGGGCTGTACGTTTAAGGTAGGCTCTCAGGGCTCTGACTGGGCTTAGCAAGTATTGAACATACATATCCCTCAGATCCCCAAGCAACAAGAGGCCCTCTCTGATGGAATCAAGAACAGGACGGACCGTTCCATCTAGGACCTGTTCTGGCGAATGAACCAGCTCACTTGGAAGAGGGGTAGAAGACTCCCATAATGCCTTCTGGGAGCATCGCATTCACCTCTCCCCACAGGGAGAGGTCTTTCTGTAAGCCAGGACTGAACATTCGGAAACAGACCAGTGAGAGGTGAGGAATGACAGAAACTCGGAGGGTAGCAGAACTATCTGACAGACTTCCACTTCCCGTGCTTCTGCTCCATGTCACTGCCAAACTTGCCCAATGGCTTGACAGGCACCCATTCTCATCAGCAGCAATCAGGAAGAACTGCCCCACCCCCACAGTCCTCTGTCTTCTACCAGGATAGAAGAAGTCCGAGTACCTCTACAAGGAGTCAAGGAAGTCTGGGACTTTCTCTGACCGAAGGGGAAGGGCCAGCCTGACCTGAGGGTCAAGCTGCAGTGCCACATAAAGACCTAAAGGTCTTCGCCAATAGATTGATGAACAAGTCCAAGCTTGTCCACCATTGCTTCCCCCTCCCTCTAGCAAAGAGGGGGCAATGATCCCAGAACCAGTCCGTCCCTGAACGTCAAAGCCGACTTGGGACTAACAGACCTAGAAGTTGGAAGCAGCACAGTGTCTCCCCCTCTCCCCACAAGGTTACTGTCTAGTGAAGGAGGAAGATAATATCCCTACCTCCCGGAGTAATGGTCTCTTCAGGGCTGCAAGAGGAAAAAAGGATCTTGGCCAATCACAGACCCATAGATCGATCTACGATACTAACTGGAATACTGCTCTGGCAGTCAATTCTGGTGCCATTGTCTCCACTTACGATAGGAAGACTCCCTCCGCACCATCTCTACCTCCCAGACTGGTACCAATACACAGTTGGTCCAAAGAACCCCAGGCAGCAGTTGCACCTGTTGCACTGCTAGCAAACGACCAGGTATGGTACCGACAGCCCAGGTAGGTGGCCTACTGGGGCTGGTGCTGGTGCAAAGGGGTCAGAAGGACCCTGGGTAGTGGTTGCACCCATTCGCTCGGCAATGGGAGAAAGTTGGCAGACTGACAAATTCACATTTCTAGGGAGGGCACCGACCTCTACTGGTATATAATACTCAGCTTGTTGGGGAAAATTTTGGGGGGAAGTAATTTCTGGGACCTGCAGGAGGCAAAGGACCCCTCCTCTCCCATTGGAAGTTCCTGGTGGGAAGACTCTATCCCTTCCGCCAGTCTTGCTGCACCTAGTGGGGTAGCGGGACCCAGGAGGTCCAGGTCTTTGTCCTATTCCGCCGGGTAATTGTCAGCCATTATGGAGAGGCTGTGGCATCTCTGGATCCACCCACACTGTCCCGTCCTGGTGACCAGTGCCTGGGACAAAGTGAGATGCGTGAGACACCCGTTCTCCTGTGGCCACCCTTGGAGTAGAGCCGTTTCCGAGACCTGTCTCCCAAGCGAGAGTGGCGACATCTCCCCGACTTCCCGTTGGCATTCCATCTTGGTGAGTGGTGTCGGGAGCGGTGCAGAGAGGGGTGTCGCTCTGCTCCATCCCACTCCTGCCTCCAGGAGATGGCACCTCCATGGCCCTCTTCTAGAGTGAGATTGGGAACTCCCCCTTTCAGAGTACAGTACTGGGAAGGAGCCAGCACTCTCATTCCAATACGTCTAAGCAGCGAAACCTGCTCCTGCTTCTTGAGGGGTTCCTTCGCGGAGAAGAGCTTCACCTGCTGGACGCTGGTCCCAAAACGGTTTCTCTCTCATCACACTGAAGGTGTTCTGGAGGAGAGGTTTGACTCTGTTGAGGGGGATATCTGCCTCACCTGGCTACGTGAATGGTGGTTCTGCTCTACAACCCTCTGGTATGTGATCAGCTGGGAAGGCCTGTAGGGTGACTTCAGCCTGCCCCTTTTTCCCATACCTGCGCTCGACTCCCTTGCAAAACATATTTTACCTGCGGGATAAGCAGGAGGAAGAACATCCTTACCAGAGGTCATGGGGAATGGAGGAGGAGTTTGTGGCGGCATCGACGATGGGGAAGGAGGGAAGAATGGAGAGGGGTCTCTGAAGATGGAGGTGGGCTTCTTCCTTTGTCTTCTTTCATACTTTCCCTACTGAGGTGACGGCCATGCTTTGTACTCTCCACACAGTGCCTCATGGAAGCATTTCTGACCCCCGCGCAAGATATACACCAAGCGACGGTCTACGTCTATCGGTGATGTGAATTAATGCAAAAATTATCCTTACCTGCACAACAACACACTTTGGGCTTCCCATTCTCTACCATCAATGTGAGAGAGAGAGAGAGAGAGAGAGAGAGAGAGAGAGAGAGAGAGAGAGAGAGAGAGAGAGAGAGAGAGAGAGAGAGAGAGAAACACTAGGGTGTCGGGAAAAACACAAACACTTGTGATCATGTGGACACAGAAATCGCTTTTCCGACTCCAAAATAGATCTCACAAAAAAAAGTTTCCACTATGTTATTAAGGCCTGGGATGAAATCCCACTTAAAAAAGAAGCAACAAAATCTGTGCAATATTCTCTTTGCTCTTCTCTCGAGAGGAAGATACACGTGGGTCACATTCTAGTCTACCACTCTGTGTCTTACATTCCCGGTTATTGGTGCTGATCCTCGGTTATCGGCGGCACTGATCCCCGGTTACCGGCGCTGATAACCGAGGATCGGCGCTATTATCGCCTATTTTCAGTTGTCGGCGATTTTCGGTTATCGTCACGCTGTCGGGAACGGAACCCCGCCAATAACCGGGGACTGCCTGTATAATTTACAGACATGAAAGTGCAAATTACATGCAGCAAAGATGGTCAGACAGACAATCACTGGGCACGAGTTCTTACTTCCAGTCACAAAGAACAGAGAAATAGTATGAACAAATATGAGATGACTCAGAAAACACGCAAACTCTAGGACAGCTGTGATCAAAATGGCAGAAGGCAGGTCGACCCAGGTAAGACCATGTGACCCAGGTACAGGCAGTCCCCGGTTAACGGCAGGCTCGGTTAACAGCAATCCGGTTTTATGGGGCTTGCCTAGTGACAGAAATCGGCAATTTTCGGGGCCAAAAATCGCTGATTTCTGCTTAGCGGTGCCGATAACTGGGTATTGGTGCCGATACATACCTAACAGAGGCGCCGATAACCGAAAATCGGCGCTTTTCGGCGCCGGTAACCCCCGAAAGTCACCGAAAAAGCACCGAAATCGCTGATTTTCGGTAAGCAGCAATTTTCGGTTATCATCACACCAGGCAGTCCCTGGTTATCGGCGGGGTTCTGTTTCTGAGGGTGTGATGATAACCGAAAATCGCCGCTAACTAAAAATCGGCGATTTTGGCAATTTTCGGGGGTTATCGTCGCCAAAAAGTGCCGATTTTCCGTTATCGGCGCCTCTGTTAGGTATGTATTGGTGCCAATACCCAATTATCAGCGCTGATAAGCGGAAATCAGCAATTTTTGGTGCCGAAAATTGCCAATTTTCGTCGATAGACAAGTGCCACAAAACCGAATCACTGTTAGCCGAGCCCGCCGTTATCCGGGGACTGCCTGTATTGCGTTAGGATTTTGTTTTTCAGCGATGATTCAATAACAACCGAAGTTAGGTAAGTGCAGATTACTCCATATATGAAAGTGTAGGTTCGTGTATGTGTCGGAACAATGGATTTTTATTAGAATATTTGTTTTTACATAAGAAATAGTATGTCACTGTTCAGTAAGGAAAATCATGTCATAGTTGCCGTTTCAAGTGTGTAGTAAGTACAATGATAATATAAATGCTAATAATGAGGCTTTTATGTGTTTTAAAGTTGAAATGTGCTCTGTGTATTATTTACATTTTTTGTATGCGCGATAAGCAGCAAATTCAAGTTTTCCATTTTGTACTTTACTAGTTTTCCTAATGTCCTCCAACTGCATTTAAAAATTTTTGCAAGTGCATTTTAGGTAAGTCAAATGCCAACTCATACCTAGTAGAGACTAGAATCTTAAAATATTAAAGCATGACATACAGATCTGAAAACTGAAATACTCATATCTTGACTTACCTGGCACCTACCAACTCTGGTATATTTACGACAATCTTCTGAAACTTGGTAGATGTAGATGTTGTTATCTCGCGAACCAACAGCAAGATACTGCCCATTTGGTGAAAATTTAAGCACCTGAAATATATAACAACCATTGCCATTAAAATTTGCTTCAATATAGATGATACAGTGAGTAACTATATTACACTTATAACTTAAAGGAAACACTGAGAACAGAGTTAGGATACTCTTCATAAAAAAGTAGAGTATTTATATATAATCCCAGATATTGATAATAAAATCATTAATAAGTGCCTAGATTTAAAACACAAGAATATTTTAATTTTGAAATACTAGGACTGCCAGCTTAACCCTTAAACGCCGAGCCTCTATTTACAAAAGTGTCTGCCATATGCTGGCGGGGTTTGGGAGTTAGCGCCGAAGTGGAAAGAAAGTTTTTTTTTTTTTAACTCACAGCACGCTTAGTTTTTAAGATTAAGAGTTCATTTTTGGCTTCTTTTTTTCTCATTGCCTGAAGTTTAGTATGCAACCATCAGAAATGAAAAAAAAATATCATATATAAATACTGGAATATATGACAACGCGAAAAAAAACGTCATACAAATCGCGCTGTGAGCAAAACGGTTAAAGCTAATGAGCTAATTTTTTTTTCGTTGTATTGTACACTAAATTGCGATGATTTTGGTATATAACAAAATGTAAAACGATCAAAGCAACACAGAGAAAATATTATCACAAAATGATGCATGAATTCATAACGAACAGACATAAAAAAAGTTTTTTCAAAAATTCACCATAAATCGAAATATTGTGCTAGAGACTTCCCGTTTGTTGCAAAATGAAGGTAAATGATTGAATATTACTAGAATGTAAGAGTTTTAGCTTACAATTGCATTTTTCGACCATTTCGGTCAAATCAAAGTTGACCGAAGGTTGAAATTTCGGCACTTATCGTGATTTATATGAAAATATTTCAAAACTGATAAAAGCTACAACCATGAGTTATTTTTCGTTGTATTCTACATGAAATTGTGCACATTTTCATATATAAAAGTTTATGTAATGGCTAATATAAAACGGTGCAAAAATTACAACAAAGTGACTAGAGAAATTCTGAGATTTTCAGCAGAGTTAGCGGGCGCAGACGTAAGGAAAAAGCTTTTTTCAAAAATTCACCATAAATCGAAATATTGTGCTAGAGACTTCTCGTTTGTTGCAAAATGAAAGTAAATGATTGAATATTACTAGAATGTAAGAGTTTTAGCTTACAATTGCATTTTTTTACCATTTCGGTCGAGTCAAAGTTGAACGAAGGTTCAAATTTGTCAAAATTGATAAAAGCTACAACCATGAGTTATTTTTTGTTGTATTCTACATGAAATTGCGCACATTTTCACATATAAAACTTTATGTAACGGCTAATACAAAACAGTGCAAAAATTACGACAAAGTGACTAAAGAATTTCTGAGATTTTCAGCAGAGTTAGCGAGGACATAAGGAAAAAGTTTTTTTCAAAAATTAACCATAAATTGAAATATTGTGCTAGAGACTTCTCGTTTGTTGCAAAATGAAGGTAAATGATTGAATATTACTAGAATGTAAGAGTTTTAGCATACAATTGCATTTTTCGACCATTTCGGTCGAGTCAAAGTTGACCGAAGGTTGAAATTTCGGCACTTATCGTGATTTATATGAAAATATTTCAAAACTGATAAAAGCTACAACCATGAGTTATTTTTTGTTGTATTAAAACTGCAAAAATTACACAAAGTGAAATTGCACACATTTTTCATATATAAAACTTTATGTAATGATTAATATAAAACGGTGCAAAAATTTTTACGACAAAGTGACTAGAGAAATTCTGAGATTTTCAGCAGAGTTTTCAGCGGTGCAAAATTACGACAAAGTGACTAGAGAAATTCTGAGATTTTCAGCAGAGGAAAAAAAGCTTTTTCAAAAATTCACCATAAATCGAAATATTGTGCTAGAGACTTCTCGTTTGTTGCAAAATGAAAGTAAATGATTGAATATTACTAGAATGTAGGTTTTAGCTTTTTGCATTTTTTGACCATTTCGTAAAGTTGACCGAAGGTTCAAATTTGTCAAAATGATTTATTTTTGTTGTATTCTACATGAAATTGCGCACATTTTCACATATAAAACTTATGTAACGGCTAATACAAAACAGTGCATTTTTAAAGAATTTCGACAGCATTTCGGGACATAAGGGTCAAAATGAAGGTAAATGATTGACGAAGGTTGAAATTTTGGCATATCGTGATTTATATGAAAATATTTCAAAACTGATAAAAGCTACAACCATGAGTTATTTTTTGTTGTATTCTACATGAAATTGCGCACATTTTCATATATAAAACTTTATGTAATGGCTAATATAAAACGGTGCAAAAATTACGACAAAGTGACTAGAGAAATTCTGAGATTTTCAGCAGAGTTAGCTGATGCTTTCTTTTGGGATAAGAAAGAAATTCGCGCATGTGCAGCTGGGTCACGCTTGTAAACAAAACAACAGCGTGATCCGTGAACTCCCAGCATCCCTCAAGGCACATGATTTAAAATTTTTCGCAAACAAGGCCTATAAGTATTTTCCGCGAATATTTAAAAAACTTTTTGTAGTTGACGTATTTTACGTCCACTTGGCACCCGACAGACAACTTTTGTCAACGTAAAATACGTCCAGTCGGCGTTAAAGGGTTAATATGACTTAGCAGTCATATGGTTGTAATTTTTTAGATTTGCAAATATTTGCATTCATGATGAAGACTTTATTTTTCCACTTTTTCTTAATAAACTGACTGATAATAAATATCCAACATGGTTGATTAAGAAACTGATCAATTTAAGAAGTCTCATTCCATCCATAAATATAATTCCAATATTAAGTTAGGTTCTTTAATTAAATTTTCTAATATCTAGTGTTATTCCTATTCTCTTCAGGACTTGTTGGTGATGTCCCTGAGGTGGGAGGTGGTAAATGGGGTATGGGAGCACCAGACACCTGGCATCAATATCTCGGAGCCAATGGATAAGTAAATGCCAAGAACAGAGCAATGACCGACTTCGTGGGCCACTGCCCAGGTTATAGAGCCATTTCTCTCCACCAGTGACTCATACACCCACTATGACCTCATAAAGCCAAAATGAGTTGGTGTTCTTTGATACCTCCCTCTTGTCCCTGCTGGTATAGCCATGCTCTAAGTGATGCTACACAACTGCATAGGATTTTGTTCAAAATTCACTAACTGGCAATCTAACATGCTGCATAATAATCTTTCATTTGAATGAGAAAACATTTATTCCATAAAATAAGGCCATAGGCTGTGTCAAAAGAGTGAAATCTATCATATACTGTACAGTATAACAAAACTGTGCAAAAATATTATGCATACCCAAATTTTGGAAAAACAGTGAAGAAACATTTCTAGAACTTTCATTCACCCAGTGCTGATGTGTTCGACAAAAAAGTCTTTATCAAACCTAGTTTCGTTTAAATATTAAAATAAGAAAAAAATTTCATAATACTGATATTGCTTACATTGCAACCATGAAATTTTAAATACTGTTGTCCTACTTGATTATTTTTATGTCTCAGTACTGAAAAAAAGATAAATATAAACAAAAGCAGCTAAAAAACATCCACCAAAATCAACGGGTGGGCAGGGATTGTGACCATATGAGTAGCAGCAACATGAACCAGCTGGAACATAGGTCTATAATGAGTAAAGACATTGCAATTATCTTGAAAATATGTATTTTATATCGTTATATGAGTAGTTGGATTTTCATAAAAAAATAAAATTTGTGTTATATTTCTTAACCACTTCAAAAATAATGGTTTATTAACCAGTATTCGCATAAGCAATCACACTTTTATTAATGCCAAGATTTTGTTCCTAGGCCTAGTAGTTTTTCTTTACATGCTAAAATTACATTACACTTAACATTCACTATTTCTATATTAACAATTTCTGGCCAGAAAGCATATGAAGCTATCTACACATTCCTGCACTTCAAGTTGTCTTATGAATGAATCAATCATACACCAAATGCATGCAAACTGCATTCAAGAAAATAACATCCTTAGTCAGTTATAAAAAAGTGTTGCATAGGCCTTGGAGTTAATACCAATAAATATTTAGATTATTAAATCATCTTTTATTCTTCAAAGAACCAGTAAACTCTAAAAATACATCCTTTAGTAAATCAGATTACATCTCTGAAGCTTTAGATTATTTTTGTTAAGTCTATAAATCATTTTGCAACATACAGGATAAGCAGGCAGTTTGAACATAGGCTAAAACTTCAAAATTCAAAGAAGGCTCTTTATAATTCATAGTCCTATTTTGAAAATTTTGTTATGACTGTTTAGCCTATTAGGTCAGCAGTTAAGATTAGAAGTGCTACTTGGAGTGGTTATCATATCACACTGTGCTCTGAGCGAAGTAACAAAAAAGAAATTCATTTCAATAGCTTGAGAATTATACCAATGCATAAGAGATCATATGTATACCCAGAGGGAAAATAATTTTAGCTGTGAACACAAATTTATCAACATTTAAGACATTGGAAATAAAAAAGTTTGACACTTCTTGGCAACCATTATGTTGAGTCTGAGAGTTTGGACAACGCAAAAAGAATCATGTTGCATGACTTATGAGCATGGCTGCACTAACGAAAGTTATTGGTACTCAGGTCTGAGAAGTCTAAGTCTGTTTTGATGGTATCACATGACCCATCACTGGATATGACAGCATCTCATCATGACTATCACCTACTAAGTCTTAGAGGGAAGACATATAAAGTCTTAAAACTCCCATCAAGGACTGACTGATTCTGAGCTTTTGCTGTTCTCCCCCATCCTCCCTGTTCTCCCCCATCCTCCAAGTACTGCACTAGGAATGTGCAGCTCATCTACTCCTTTACAGGTGCTAAGGCTAGCGGGAAAAAAGCTTTGAGCAAAACATGCCTGTCTGAAGCTTCTCTTGGGTTTATACAGCACTTGAAGAAGACTACAGAGCACAAGAATTACGTTCCACCCAGAGACCTGAGTCTGGAGAGTGGGCAAGACTGCTTGAAGCTCTTCCAGAGCAAGGAGACCTCAAAAGGGACAGAGGTCCATGCTCTTCAGCTGGAACATATGGGAGAGGGCTGGGTAATAGCTCTTTATTTACAGACACATAGGAGCATGTCTCAGTAGAGGTAGATGAGGAAGCCCACAATCAGCTGAATAGTGACTCCAGCTAGAGACCCTTCTTACAACACTGGCCACAAAAGTTGGCCCACTCTATCTGGCAGACATCTGTTGTGGAACTATCAGACATCTCTAACAGAGCCCTGCAAGAAAAACCTCTCTCGCACAAGATAATGGACAATCTCCAGCCAAGAAATGTAAGTCACTCCACATACTAATGGTACACAGCAAGTAACTCTATTGGCATATCCACAAGAGGGGCTGGGATATCAAGATAGCACTCCGCTAGTGGCCAACAAAGAGCAGCCACAGTCAACCTGAGCCTGGGTGACCAGAGCACTGCTGACAACTTGACAGATTAGGCTGGATGGGGGAAAGGCATAAGCACTGAAGTTATCCCATGGGTGCTGAAAGTGTCCTCCACAGCAGCCCAAGGGTCCAGCATGGGAACACCAACCAGATCTTGGCAATTGAACTGGTCTGGTAGTTGATTCTGACAACCATGGGTGTACATGGCCAACAGCTCAATGGTATGACAAACTTCCCACTCTTGCACCTATCATGACACCTGGCAAAGAGAGAGGGAGAACATCCCCTTGTTTGTTGACATACCCACCAGTTAGGATTTCAGTCATTACCATAAGAAATAGCCTGTAACCATCCTACACAGCCTACCCAGAGCTCTACTGCCTTTTGGTGCTACACTGCCAAATGGTGTGACATGCATCCCCCTATTTGTGGCAGAGGGGAGAGTACTCCCAGCTTCAGAATTCTCCTCCCTTCCAGCTGAAGCCTGGATGGAAGACTGAAAAAGCCCAGGAAAACTCCAGGCCCTCCAATGAACAGGAAGTAGTCTGAGCACCCAATCCAGCTCTGGGAGAGACCTGGTATCTAGTTAAGTCTGATGCTATAGCATTCCAAACACTTGGATGCAATCAGTGAATGGACTTAGAAGAAAGGAAACTGTACAGTGGATGAAGGAGTTGTGAGTGTTAGTCCACTACTTCTCAACTGCCAACTTGACCTTGTTTTTCATAAAGTACAAGGAGGTACACAGGATTAATCCATTCCAAAGAGATCATGAAGAGTGTCATGTCCCCTCACGACAAGGTTCTTCCACAGGTTCTGACTGGTGTGAAAGGAAGGTCAACATCCTTCCCACTAACATCAACATCTAAAACTTTGCCTTGGACTCCTCAGAAAATGCACTAGAGGTGAATCTGCTATCATGCTGAGCCATAACGATAATTAGAACAAAGTCATGAGGACTGTCTCCTTAGGTCCTGCATTGGCAGCCAAGGTCTCTTTCTGCATGAAGCTGTTTCACTGGAAGCTCATTTGTCAGTTCATAAACTGATAGGTCCACATGCAGGAAGCACGTCTCTGCATCCTATATGGGGTAATACTTCATTTGTCATGCCAGAGGCAGGGGGAGCAGCAGATTTGAATGACTGGAAGAACGGGAGTTCTCTGGTCCAGAAATGATACTCCACGAGCAAGCAGAGACCAAGGCAGCTGAAACAACAGCAACTCCTCCTGGCTAACCCCAATTTGCACTCAATCACAGATACCAGACATCATGAATAGGATCTGATCTCTTCCCCCAAGTGAATGCTACTCAAAAATGAGACCCACGATCTCACAGAGCACCTCTCCAACTCTGTCTACAATGGTTCTGCAGGAAGAGGATACTCAAGTCCAGCACAGTCCACAGCAGACAGAGAAGATCCCTTAACCAAAGAGGACCCTGACGAGTGAATGGAGTGAGTTCCAAGCATTGAAATGTGCTGAGGACATCAAATTTGATGGGACTCAATCACCTTTTCTGTTTTCAGGCCTAGAATTGGGTACAGAACCAATCAGGCTGGTCTAAGCTAGTAGACATGCATGCTACTTGTCCCAGGCTGGTAATGAACCCAGGAGTGTGGCCATATCTGTGAAGGTCTGGGGACCTGTCATGAGCACCTCCCAGATGTACCTAGCAGACTCTAACTTCCAGAGAAGCATAAGCATGGGAAGAACCAGGGTCAGTCCTACTGTCCCTAGAAGGCCAAGCAGGTAACCTGGGACAAATGGGGCTGCACACTGAATTATGAACTGATTAACCCACTCTGTTCACAACCACCTGTTCCCACTAATGGGGCCTTCTGCCTATGCTTTCACCATTCCAGGAAAGAAGACAAAGAAGATGAAGAGGAGGAGGACAAACACAGTGAGGTCCTTCAATACCAACAAAGGATGAAGTCAAGGCAGGCATCCCAGAAGATACAGAAGGAGCCGCCAGATGAGCAAAAGCAGGAACAGCAGTGTTGGCAATAGTGGTCCCATACAAAGGGCTACTGCAGAAGCTGAAGCTGAAGCACTTCCAAGACTGATTGGCAAAGAGCTCCTGGATGTAGCCATACTCCAAGACTGGTGAAGAGCTCCTGTATGTAGCCAACATCCAAGACTGAATCTCATGAAGAGCTCCTGGCTGTATCCATCCTCTAAGACTGATTCTGGCGAAGAGCTCCTGGCTGCAGCCACCCTCCAAGACTAATTCTGGTGAAGAGGTCCTGGCTATAGCCACCCTCCAAGACTGATTCTGGTGAAGAGCACCTAGTTGTAGCCAAGTACTCAAGAAAGCAAAGAGAATGGATGCCCTGGAGCAATAAGAACAGAAGTGGGAGAAGAAGGAAGAGAGAAGGGAATACTGAGGGTACAGGAACTGACATTATTATTATTATTATTATTCAGAAGATGAACCCTATTCATATGAAACGAGCCCACAGGGCCCGTTGACTTGAAATTCGAGCTTCCAAAGAATATGGTGTTCATTAAGAAGACATAAGAGGAGGTAAAGTGAAATACAGAATGAAGAGATCTCCCTAATTAAAAAATAAAAAATAAATGAATAATTAATATATAGATAAAAATTTATTAAAATGCAAGGAGAATAGTATTAGGGTAGTAATGCATTGCATCTTTGCTTGAACTTCTGAAGCTCCAATTGCACATCATCAGGGAGACTGTTCCACAGTCCAATGGTGAGAGGAACAAAGGACCTCTGGAACTGAGAAGTTCTACAGCAAGTCACATTTACTGCATACTGGTGCTGCTGTTCAGCAAATCTGGTTCCTCTTGGCAGAAAAAGAGGATCAGGGATCAATTGTGAATGTGAAAAACCTCTGATAAATTACAACTTATGGAAAATTGACAGACAAGAGACTATCCATCGATAGTCGAAGTCATACCTGCTACTATTAGGAAACAGAAACCTACCACCACAAACCACTCTATCTAAAAGAGAGAAATCTCTGGCAGAAGCAGACATCCATACAGGAGAACAGTATTCTAGTAAAGGAGGGACAAATGACCTAAAACAGGTTGTACTGATTTTATCACTGTTATAAATATAGTCCTGTCCCAAGAGGATTCTGGTTGATCGCCTAGCCTCCTTGGACCCAGCAAGGGGAGACCAGACTAATGCTGTCCCACCAGCAGGAGCAGGGGTACATGCCTGTGAGAGCTGAGGAACAGCAGGAGAAAACATTATGTACTATCCTCTGAAAACCAGTTCACCTTCCACTTGACAGGTGACCCAGCAAGACAATCCACATCGTTGAAGGATGATTTGCACACCTGATTTCTGCAAAACAAACAAAAAGTACAAGGTTCTACATCAAAGGCTGACATAAACCTAGCACACATGGCCATGCCAAAGATGCTGATCCACCTTTACAAATAAAGAATCATATATCATCACTATTGGCCCATAATCAAAATTACAGTCAATACACACCAAAGCTATCAACCATACATCCAAGAAAAAACAGAGAAGCTTCCACAACAACTGTGGTGATATGGTCCAACAAAGCACAGACGTGTCCTATTAACAGTAAGGCACCCAAACAAAAAGTAACTGTCAGTGGGGTGATGACCGTACCAGCTGTTGCCAAAGGTAATACAAGTAAAAGATGAAAGTCTGTAACCTCACAGAAACAACCAACAAATGTAGGGAAATGTTTTTAACTTGTATCTTTTATGCACTGAAGAGGAAGTGAAAGATTAACCATCCAGAATATATCAGTTAAAAGTGAACTGTAAAAAATCCATTACCAGAAATACATAATACCAAAGTATTCATTAACTGGTAGATATATTATTAAAAGCTGAGGCAAAATTCCCATAGAAAACAGAAAATGTTGGCAAACAAATGATAAAAAATTTAAGTAAGACCTGCACTACATTGCAGTACAGTAAAAATATCCTGATAGGTAGTGATCGTAAACTTGTTCAAAAAGAGACATTGTCTTAACCTGAATGGGTTCATTCCCATCTTGGTGCTGGGAGTACATTTCGCGGGTTTCAGAATCCATGACAAACCACCTTCCGCTTGTTGTTCCGATGATCACAATCTCACCATTGTTGGAAAATGCAGCTGACTGGGCGTGCTCCTGAAAGTATTTCAGAATCAGCAACAGTGAGATTATTTATTGTGGTCAAAGAATAAATGACAGTAAAATATTTTAATTTATGAAGTACTGTACAGGTAAATTTATTTCAATGACAGTAAGTACTACACAGTACACATCAATCTTTGCTATCCCAAGGTACTCAGTGGAAATCACAACAATTTTAAATACATTAGATTTATGATATAATATTGTGGATTTAATATGAAACCTAATGAATATATGTTCATTCAGCTTTGTACCTACTTACTGGACAACCTCGAAGCAAACAAAAACTTTATAGCCAACAAGGTCACAAGACATTCATATCACAATATTACGTAAGTCACATGACTAACATTGCAATTCTGCAAAAATATATTCATTAATATTCAATCCAACACCTGTCAAAGGGGAAAATGTTCAGAGGAAAGATTTTAAGATAAGCTAGCGTAATTGCTGCAATTGTATAAACAATATACAATTACTTTGTCATTGTATAAACAGTATACCTTGTATAAAAACCTTTTAAGAAGCATGTCACCCTTAATATAGTGTATGCACATGCAACACACACTTCCGTATCTGGTTATCACAACCCTTTTTTTTTTCTTTTAAAGACGGTGGTACTGTACATTCCAGGGCTTTTTGTTTTTTGGAACAATCAAAATACGGTGTGCACCAATTTCACTGACACGCTTTCTTCAAAAAACAAAATAACCTTCATAGACACTGTCCTGACTATTTTCGATGCCACTACATATTACCACAAACTAACTCTCAACAAACCTAGCTGGTTGTAGTTATCTGACCTAGTAAATCAATAAACAAATAAATGCATCTCAATTACTCACCCCAATGTCTTTGCTCCATACAATGGTGTGGGCCATGGTATCCCACAAATAACAAGTTCGATCATATCCTGCAGTCAAAAATTGGTGATGTCCAGGGTGTGGAGCCAGTGCCCATAACTCTTCAGTGTGTCCCTGTGTCAATATAAAAGATCATTAGTATGCTCTGAAGAGTGACACATGAGAATGCAAGTGATAAACACTGCCTATTATAACTAAGTTCACAACAGAAAATAACCTAAAAATGAACAGTATTACTAGTATTACTGTACCAATTTCAGAGCATCAAACTATGCAAAAGCAAAATTTTTAATGTGGGGTCCATACCTGCATGACTGGTCTCAATGGGAAGGTAAAAGTGCCTCCTAAAACACAGTTACGGGTTGTACCAACAACCAACTGACTTCCTCGGCCTGATGTAACAACACGTGGTGAACCATATTGCTCTGGAATCTGGAATAATGATATTGCCCTTTAATGTAATTTCAAGAATGATGAAAATACAATATTGAAGAATTTATGTAGTCTTAAATTCCACAGTAACTGAAGTTAGAATCTCACCTCGATTACATTGCCAGTTCGTTCAAGATCTCTGTCCCATTCAACAATACGTCCATCTTTTCCACCTGTGATTATTCCTCCATCCTTCTGCACCAATATGGAGAACACAGGCCCATCGTGAGCACCACGAACCATCTTATAAACAGTGTTGCCACCTGTTAAACATGTTAAAATAACACCTAGAGTTATCATAAATGATCATCAGCTATAATTCTGCTCTTCTCTGAAATTTAAACCAAAATTAGGCACCCACAAGTTACTGCTGATTTACAGGAGAAACAGTACAGTATTATTACCAGTCAACATTTCTAATAAAGTTATGTTTGTGCATACAAACCAATTAATTGCCTTATTCCATGCAAATGTTTACCAGCTTCACCAGCTTCATCAACATAAAGCTGAAAGACCCACTGCACATGCCCAGACCATGCTCCAGCATTCTGGAAAGCACCCTGTTTATCTCTTTATATGGGTTCACTTTGAGTGTACATTTAGTGCTTTGCTTTTCTGGGACTGAGGATATGAGCACTCCAGAGTAACACTTCCCACATGGGTACCCTGATCTTGATCTGCAACTTTTTCATACTATGGCACACTCAACCTGATGCTTCCATTGCTGCTCTTTTGGATAACAACAAAGTGTTAAGAGCCAAGATTCTTTGAGCTTCCTCTACTGGTGGGCTCCATCTGTAAGGATCTCTTGCTGCATATAAAGGGCTGTGACTCCAGCTGGGGTTATGCGCTCCTCATCTACATGCCTGTGTGCTTCCCTTAATTGTGTTTTACTTTATATTAACATATAAGGGATTTTGACAAAGGAAAAATCTATTTCTGGAGAGGGGACCGTGTCACCCGGTGAAAAAGTCCATTCAGCACTTATTTCTAGGTAATTCCGTTGCTAGATACCAGAGAAAGCTAAATGAAATGCTGGAGTTACTACCCCCAGAGCGAGCTCCATTAGATGGAGTCGTGTATGGAAAAGGGTGAACTATAAAAACACGGAACCTTATCCTATAGAGATCCCAAAGTCAAAAGTCCCACAGAGAGGTGCCGTTACAAACCCATGCACCACTCGCGGACAGCACACAAAACACCGCTAGCCGCATTCCATGAAAGCATCACCCCACCAGAATGATGTTTACTATGGGAGGGACATGACACATGATGGAGACAATACTGGGACATGACACATGACCGAGGTAGGTCACCGGGTGACACGGTCCCCTCTCCAGAAATAGATTTTTCCTTTGTCAAAATCCCTTTTCTGGATCGGGTCCCGTGTCAGCCGGTGAAAAATTAACAGAGAAATAAATATCATTCTTAAACTGGAAGAGATAATAAAATCTAAGGGGAACAGAAGACCAAAGGTCCACCAAAAAAATTTTTAATTACTAGTAACAATAACAATAATGTACAAATGAAACTGATGGGAGCTTAAAATTAACATGACAATATGAAAAATATACATAAACAAAATAACTATACAATATTGAAAACATTATAACCTAAATGTGTCAATTAGACAAACATACAGATAACACAGTCAGGTGAGAAAGTCAAGGCAAGCCTGACTGAAAATGACCGTAAGGGGATAACTGAGGCAGTGGAGGAAGAAATGACTAGGAATCAGAAAGGGAACCAGAGGGAGGAACAACGTTCCCTGCCGCGACTGCTGAGAATTTAAGAGCTTCTAAGGATTTCAAATAGTGACGTTTGAAAACCAAGGGTGACTTCCAACCAGTGTACCTGGTAAGATCCGTGAAATTCATGTAATGAAAGTAGTTAATGGAGGTGGCCACAGCTCTAATATCATGAACTCTTGGGACTGAGTCAGGATTAGCCTGCTTGATAAAGTAAAGGATTTGTTGTCTAATAGCAGACACAGAGATATTACCCCCTCCTTCCTGATAAAGAGAGGCCCAGATGAGATGTGAGAGGACCTGTCTAAATAAGCCCTCAAAGTATGAACTGGGCACAGGGACAGGTCTTGAGGCAGGGGAGAATTTTCCAAGGTGACCACCTATTCTGCGGATCTTCATTTTTGGCCAGGAAGTTAGGGTGAGGAATCAGCAAAACCTCCCTGATGGAAGGAAGTCGATGTGGTTGGGCTCCTAGAGAGTGCAGACAGCTCTGAAATTCTAGCACCCGAAGCTAGGCTAACTAAGAACAACGTTTTCCTCAATAAGCAAAGGTAGGGGCAAGACTGATTATCGATATCTGAGGCTAACTTCAACACGTCATTCAAAAACCAGGAAACCGTATGTGGACGGATTACTGGCCTCAGACGTGCACAGGCTTTAGGGATGGAAGAAAAGTAAGGATCTGTGAGGTCAATTTTGAAACCATACAAAAACACTTTTCGTAAAGCCGACTTGACTGTAGTAACAGTACTAGAGGCTAAACCCTTCTCAAACAGCGATCTAAAAAAGGAGATTGCTAAATTTATGGTCATTACTGTAGCCTCAGATTCTTTCAAAAAGAGTGCTAGCTTCTTAATTGCTGAGTCGTACTGACGAAGAGTGGAGACCCGCTTATCTGATTCCAACGTTAGCATCCCTTTGAGCTGCAAATTTCATAAAGTCCACAAAGCCAGGGCACTTTGAATTTTTGAGGAAGCTGACACAGTCTGAGTTTGTGCTACTTGTGTTAGTTTTGGACTGGGGATTCGGATGTGGCGAAGTTTCAGTTCTAGCAGAAGAGGAAACCAGCTGCTCTTTGGCCAGTAGGGAGCCACTAGAGCTACTTGACCCTTGAATGTCCTTAGTTTGTGAAGGACCTTTAACAACAAGTTTACTGGAGGGAACAGATAGACCTTCTTCCACCTGTTCCAATCCAATGACATTGCGTCCGTGAAAAGAGCTTGAGGGTCCAGGTTGGGAGCTACGTAATGAGGAAGCTTGTTGTTGAGCTTGGTTGCGAACAAATCTACCTCCAGACCCGGAACTTGTTTGCAGATCCAATTGAACGAGACCCTGTCTAGGACCACTCCGACTCGAGGGGTTGTCCTTGATAGAGAATCTGCTCGACGTTCCGGGACCCCTGCAAGATGAGTGGCAGACAGGTGCCACTTGTTCTTGCACGCCAAGGAGAAAAGTGCAATCATTACCTGGTTGATCCGGCTCGATTTTGAACCTCCCGTTTATGCAGTGGACTACCGTGGCGCTGTCCAGAACCAGCCTTATGTGAATCTTCTTGGGGGGAAGAAGCTTCTTCAAGGTAAGGAAGACCGCCATGGCCTCCAGAACATTTATATGGAACTGGCGGAACATGAGGGACCAAGTCCCCTGTACTTCTTGGTGTTGAGAATATCCTCCCCACCCGCTTAGGGAGGCGTCTGTGTGGATAACCAACGCCGGAGGAGGAAATTGCAGGGGGACTGACTTGGACAGGCTCTTGACAGTCGACCAAGGCCGGAGTCTCTTCTTCAAGATGTGAGGGATCAGAGATACCTTGTCTCTGAGACTGATATTTGCCCGACTCCGCCACACTCTGTTGATATCTTTCAGTTTTACCTTCAGCAACAGATCTGTCACCGAAGCGAACTGAAGGGAGCCCAAGACTCTTTCTTGGGTCCGCCGAGAGGCTCGTTTGGACTTGAGAAACTGCCTGGTTGCTCTGGCTATCTCCTTCCTCTTGGGAGGAGGAAGAGAGAGCTTGTGAGAATTCAGATCCCACTGGATTCCTAGCCATTGAAAACAACTGCTCGGAACCAGGCGGGACTTCTCCCTGTTTACACGAAAGCCCAAGGATTCTAGAAAGTCGACCACCACGGATGTAACTCTCCGGCATTCCTCGACGCTGGATGCCCAGATGATCCAGTCGTCTGAGATACGCGCCAGCGTAATCCCTTGAGACCGGAGTTGTTGTACGACCCGTGTCTGTCAACTTGGTAAAAATCCTTGGGGCTATGTTGAGGCCGAAAGGCATCACCTTGAAGGAATATGCCTGCCTTCCGAGCCTGAACCCCAGAAAGGGGGAGAACCTTCTCGCAACCGGGACGTGATAATAGGCGTCGGAAAGATCTACAGAGGTGGTTACGGCTCCACGGGGCAGTAGGGTCCGAACTTGGGAGACAGTAAGCATCCGAAACTTGTCGCAACGAATGTAGGAATTCAGACGGGACAAGTCCAGAATTACTCTCCGTTTGTCGGAACCCTTCTTGGGAACACTGAAGAGCCTGCCTTGGAACTTCAGAGTCCTCACTTTCCTTATAGCCTGTTTCTGTAAGAGATCTTCCACAAAGTCCTCGAGATCCTTGGTCGTAGCCTGATAAAACTTGACTGGTGGAGGGGGATTGTCGATCCAACTCCAGCCTAGGCCCTTGGAAACTATACTCTGAGCCCAGGGACAGAAGGTCCACCGAGCTCGAAAATGGTACAGCCTCCCGCCCACAGGATGTATGTCATCGGTCCTGTGTTTGGTTCCCCCCTCTGGAGCCTCTACCTCCCCTGTTCCTGTGAGAGGAGCAGAGGGCTCCCCTTCCCCTAGCAAAGCCACGGGGCTTATTGCCTCTGGTTGATTGTCTGGAGCGAAATTTCCCCTGACTTTCATATGCAGGATTGAAAGCTGGGGAGGGGACATAGGAGGGGGCAGCCAAAGATTGATGCGCCGGGTTCACCAGGACATACTGAGGCGAAGGATGGGAGGAAGAGGTCGAAGGCTGACCTTGTAAAGGAACCTGAACCAAGGACTGAGCTGGGAGGCGTTTGAAATGTTTAAATTTCTTGCTGGACTTTGTGGGAGTGCTGGCAAGATCAGACTGTTTCCTTTTATAGGGCAGACCCCAATGGGAACGGAGACTCTGATTGACCCTAGCTGCCTCAGATAAGACTGCATCAACTTCTTCTTGTGGGAAAAGATTAGCTCCCAGATCGAACTCTTAAGAAGCTTATTTGGTTCATGCCGAACTGTGGCTGCTGAAAAGATATGTTTCCGGCAGGCCAGTCGGGCAGTCATAAAGTCAAACAGGTCTTGTTGAAAACTGCCAAAAGAGATTTCATTCAAGACCTGGAATAAAAAATCTTCCTATAAACCAAAGAAGTTGCTTCGCTAAAGACAAAAGAGTTCAAAAGACCTGGCTGTCTTTCCCTTAGTATCAGCCTCTGCTTTCAAGAGCGACTCCAGGATGTGCTCACTGAACAGATCAGGCCAGTCTGGGTCAATCAGTCACTGTAAAACGTCAAACAAAGACAAGAGATGTCTTGTTGAAAGGAAGGGTTTACTTCAAAGCAAGCAAAGAGATTTCACAAAGACCTGGAACAAAGAAACACTCCCTTAGCTGGTCTTTGCCCTATAATCAAAGAAGACTGTTGGTCCCTTCAGTCTCCTTAACTTTATCAGACAAAGGATAGAACTTCTTCCACTCTCCTCGTGCCCAAACCCTCTATGGTAAGAGTCCCCAGATTGGAAGGGTCAGGAACAGAATGAGATCTAGAACGAGAACCTTGTTGTGATTCCACCTTCTCCGAAAGAGACTAAAAGAAGTCAGACCTTGCTGTCTTTCATCTTCTCAAACCTCTGAACAGAAAGAAATGAAACGTATCCAAAGAAGGAGGAGGGGAACTACCTGACGTGACTGAGACTCCGCTTGTGACCCGGAAGG
This sequence comes from Macrobrachium rosenbergii, assembly GCF_040412425.1. Classification (NCBI taxonomy): domain Eukaryota; kingdom Metazoa; phylum Arthropoda; class Malacostraca; order Decapoda; family Palaemonidae; genus Macrobrachium; species Macrobrachium rosenbergii. Next base: position 26,607,908 of record NC_089788.1, on the reverse strand, counting down.
GAGGCTGTACTCCTCAATCAGCAGGCAGGGCTTCGCCCGTGCCGCCGCGGAGGGACCCTACTTTGAAACAAATTAAAACTTTTATTTCATTCAAGAGTTGGTGCAGGATCTTAATACATTTGGAGCTGCTCAACTGTTTTTGTGGATACAGAAATACATAAATGCTTCTGCCCTTTTATCCCAATAAGTATGTGACCTTTTATAAATTTTGGGAACTTCTTTATCTATAACGTTTTTATCCCAAGTATGTGTTGGAAATATTTACTGGCCAAGAAACAAAGTGAAAGGAGTACTGTTTTCAGTAGGATTTGTTTGTCTTAAGATAACTTTAAAACTGTTAAAAGATGGTACAATTAAGTTTACCCTTTTATTAGTTTATTATTATTATTGTTCAGAAGATGACCCTATTCATATGGAACAAGCCCACAAGGGCCAATGGCTTGAATTCAAGCTTCCAAAGAATATGGTGATCATTAGGAAGAAGTAAACGGAGGTAAAGGACAATACAGAGAAATCTCACTTATTAAAAAAGAAAAAATAAATTAATGACTTAATAAATAGATAAAAATGTATTAAAATACAAGGAGAATAATAATAGTAATAAGGTAGTAATGCATTGCATCTTTGCTTGAAATTTTGAGGTTCCAATTGCATAACATCCTAAGGGAGACTGTTCCACGGTCCAACATTGTGAGGAATCGAGGACCTCTGGAACCAAGAAGTTCTACAGCAAGGCACATTTATTGCTTACTGGTGCTGCTGTTCAGCAAATCTGGTTAACTCTTGGTAGGAAAACAGAATCAGGGATCAATTGTGAATGTGAAATATCACAGTTAAATACAGCTTATGAAAAATTAACAAATAAGAGACCATTATGGTATTAGGAAACAGAAACCTACCACCACAAACCACTCTCATCTAAAAGAGATAAACCTCTGGCAGAAACAGAAATCCACACAGGAGAATAGTATTCTAGTAAAGGAAGGACAAATGGCCTAAAACAAGTTGCACTGATTTTATCACTTATAAATATATGAAGCCTTTCATACAATACCTAGCTTTCATGTGGCATTTGCTGACACACTGATTAGATGGTTCTCAAAAGTAATATGTGAGTCAAAAGTTACACCTAGAATAGTTTAAGCATCAGACTCATTCTAGAATAGTTAAAGTTTCAGACTCATTCAGAGTCCCTTCATTTTACTGGAGTTCAGCCCCATACCCCACCGACTAAACCATTCATTATCTGCCCCATGTCACAATTGAGACTAAGGGCAGTTTTATTTCTCATAAGTGGAGACTTTACTACACCACAAGTGTTGCATCATCAGCGTACTGAACAATCTTGTTTTCCCAGTCAATAACCATACACTTGTACAGTATACACTAAAAATAACAGTGGACCAAGAAAACTACCCTGTGGACCCCAGCCACAATAAAGTCTTGGTCTGCTAAGATCCCATCAACAGCAACTCACTGCAGCCTATCTATAAGGGAATCTTGATTAGCCTAAAACATCCACCCACTCCAAGATTCTGAAGTTTAAGTTAACAAATAAGTGCCTTGTGATTTACTAAATCAAAAGTAGCACTAAAATCTATTTGAATTACTACTCTATACTTGAAACCCCTATTAAGGTTCTCTTGCAAATGGCATGTCAAATCTAAAAAGAGCATCACAGGTACATACCTATTTCCTAAATGCATACTGACTACAGTATTAGCAAATAATCTTTTAGACTCCACACACTTATATAATGGCTTAAAAAAATTCTGGTTACTGTGTTTTTAAAATAAAAAATTTTGAGATAAAATCATAATTTTTCAGCATTTTTCTCAAAGCACACATTAAATGCTTATAAGATATATTCATATACAGTATATTTATAATTCTATAGCTGCAATTTTCAATAACATTTCATGCAAAATACTAATAAAAATATCATGCAACTCAAAGTCACTTGGAGAGCCCTCAGTTTCCAAAAAGTTGTTCAAATGGACAGGGTTAATTATTTGGTTCAATGAATGAGGTACATATCCAGTATAGGCTTCTGTTCCCATGCTAGCAGACTTCATTCACCTTCAGAATGTTACAAAAATGACATTTTTATGATAAAATAGTTTTATATATACTTACCAAGTAATTACATAGCTATTGGTTCCCTAACCTACGGCAGCTTAGAAATTCAAAATTCTTGCTGTGGCGCTGTTATCGTTAGTGTGTAGGTGACAACGTCCCGCCACCATCCGGGACTCAAGGAAACAAACCAGCTGAGAGCTCAATTCGTTTTATGCTCTTATGTTCATGCAAGGGGAGGAGGGCTGGCTCCGATCATGTAATTACTTGGTAAGTATATATAAAACTTTATAAAAATGTAATTTTTATATAAGTAACTTACCAAGTAATTACATAGCTGATTCCACATTGTAAGGAGGTGGGAAAGAGCATGGACATATTCTACTCCAAAGCATTAAGTAAATAATGAATTTGAACTAGAAAGATTGCTAACATTGAATAAATGTTTGTTGTTTCCTTACCTGTTGAGAGAGCTGCTGCAGGAAGGTACTGCCTCTGGTCGGCGCTTCTCTCAACTTGTAGTGGACTTGACAGTATAGCCAAGGGTTGCCACTACATTAGTAGGAACTTTGCAGCGAAGGAAGTACAACGTAATGCTGACAAAGTTTTTAAAAGATGCCACTGCCCCAGGCAAAGACCAGAATACAAAATGAAAACACTGTCACCTACACCACAGAATAAAACCAAACAACCCAACCATTATCAAAGATAAAGTACGACCTGGTGGGTACTCCAAGTACAGTGTACCCCCAGGCTTCCCAACGACTCAAAACCTTAAGTCAAGGAGAGTGGATAGCAAAGGAACAGATAGATTCCTCATGCTTCCTCTCCCAGCACCATGCCAACCACAGATAAAGGTCATAAAGTGCTACAATTTTCAAATACAGTTTCTATGTCCTTGAGGTAGTGTGAGGCAAATATGGACTTCCATCTCCAGAATATCAACTGTAGGATTGAAGAAAGAGACAAGTTGTGTTTAAAAGCGAGGGAAGTTGCGACTGCCCTAATTTCGTGAGCCTTGACCTTAAGTAGAGGAAAGGCTTCTTCCTGGATCTGAGAGTGGGCTTCTAATATTAATTCTCTCAGAAAAAAGGATATGGCATTTTTGGAGAGTGGGCAAACTGGGCTTTTAACAGATAACAGAGCACCAGAGGTTGCTTGAAGGTCCTCTAATCTCTTCCGTCCTCTGAAGATAGTATCTGAGGGACCTCACTAGGCAGAGGAGTCTTTCTTCTTCCTCAGGTCCTAAGATATCTATACGGTTCTTGATGATGAAGGACTTAGGCCAGGGTTTAGAAGGATCCTCGTTCTTTGCCAGGAAACCAAGAGAAAGAGAGCAGACTGCGTCCTCTTCTGCAAAGCCTATTCTCGTCTATTGCTTGTAACTCGCTAATACATTTGGCAGTAGCAAGAGCCACTAAAAAGAGTCTTTTTTGTGAGATTCCTGAGGGAAACAGAACAAAGAGGTTCAAATTGAGGACCTTAGAGCCACTTCAGTACATCTAAGTTCCAAGAGACGTTGGAGGAACTATCTTTCTTGGACATATTGAAGGATTTGATCAGGTCAGTGATATCTTGATTAGAAGACAGGTCCATTCCTCTGTGCTTAAAAACTGAGCTGAGCATCGACCTGTACCCTTTGATGGTAGAGGTCGATAGCTTCCTGACGAACTTTAGGAATATCAAAAAGTCGGCTATTTGGCTTATAGATGTCTCAGAAGAAGAGATGTTATGGCGGCTGCACCACCTTCTGAAGACTGCCCATTTTGATTGGTAGAGCTTTGTAGAAGAAGTTCGTCTGCATTTCACAACTGCCTCTGCAGCTTGTCTCGAAAACCCTTTTGCTCTGACAAGGCACTTGGCAGTCTGAAGTCTGTCAGGGCCAGAGCGGATAATCCTTGGTGGAATCTGAGAAAGTGGGGTTGTCTGAGCAGAGGCCATTTTTGTGGAAGAAGTCTTGGGTAGTCTACCAGGAGTCGAATCAAGTCTGGAAACCATTCCTTGTTCGGCCAAAATGGGGCTACAGCGGCCATGGAGGTGTTCTGATGCATTGACAGCTTGTTGATTACTTCCCTGATCATTCCGAAAGGAGGGAAGGCGTACACATATAAGTTTGTCCAATCCAAAAGCATGGCGCCCATGCTCCATGCTTGAGGATCCGGGACAGGAGAGCAAAAGAGGGGAAAAAGGTGGTTTCTCAACGTTGCGAAAAGATCCACTGTGGGTTTGCCCCACAGTTTCCATAGGTTGTCGCAGGCTATTAGATTTAAGGTCCATTTGGTTGGAAGGACCTGTTTGAGGTGGCTTAATTCGTCCGCAATCACGTTCATCCTCCCTTGAATGAACCAGGTGACAAGAGAGACTTGGTTCTCTTCCACCCACAGAAGGAGATCCTTCGCCATCTCGTACAGGGAGAAGGAATGAGTGCCCCCCCCGTTTGCAAATATATGCAAGAGGCGTGGTGTTGCTACAATCTTCATGCCGCGGACCAGATCCAAGAAGTATTGAAGGCCCAGGTGAATTGCTCTCAGTTTCTTTATGTTGTGAGCATTCTGTTGCACTGTAGTCCATGTTCTGGAGACTTCCCGACCTTCCAGAAGCACGCCCCAGCCTAGGTCGGAGGCATCTGAATAAAATTGAAGGTCTGGGCGCACTGGGAGAAGAGACCTCCCTTCCCGAAGTCTTTCTCCGCACGACCACCACTGGAGATCCTCTTTGATTTCCGATATAATCGGGAAGTTGAAAGAGTCTGGTTGGGTTTTTCTGCACCAATTCGCTGTGAAGAAAAACTGAAGGGGTCTCATGTACAGTCTGCCTATATTTACAAACTGCTCTACTGAAGTGAGGGTCCCCAGAACACTCATCCACTGCACTGCTGAGCAGGAAGGAAGAGCAAGGAACTGACTGACAGTCTAAAGGCAGTTCACGACTCTTTTGGGCAACAGAAAAGCCCAAAAAGTCTGAAAGTTCAGTATCATCCCTAAATAGGGAATCTCCTGAGACGGAATCAGAAGGAATTTCTTTTTGTTTATGAGGATGCCTAACTCCTGTGTCAGGAAAAAGAGTTCTTCTCAAGTCCTCTGCGCACTTTTCCTTTGATGACGAGCGGAGATGCCAGTCATCTAGATATAGGTTGATGCTGATTCCCAGAAGGTGAAGCCAATTCCCCAGAGGAGCAAGGATTCGTGTGAAAACTTGAGGAGCCATTGATAAGCCGAAGCATAGGGCCCGGAACTGTAGTATCCTGCCCTGAAAAACGAAGCGTAGAAATTTCCGTGAGTCTGGATAAACAGGGACGTGAAAATACGCATCCTGCATATCTAGGGTGACCATCCAGTCCCCGTGTTGTACTGAGGACATGACAGAGGGAACGGTCTCCATGTGAAACTTTGTCTTCAGTACGAACACAATCAAGGCGCTTACATCCAAAACAGGCCTCCAGCGCCCCTGAGGCCTTCGGAACCATGAAAAGGCAATTGTAGAAACCTTCTGAGTGGGGCTCTAGCACTTCTTCCACTACTCCTTTGGAAAGGAGTTCGACTTGACTTGTACTACACAACCTCACCAGAACTCATTATGGGCCCTTGGCAGAATTCTCTTCACTACAGATGAGCCTCATGACACTGTTTCTGCTGGTTCTTCTCTCCTCTGCACAACTATGAGCCTCAGCATACCCAGTCTGGAGAAGTTTCTAATATCAGCCATTGGTCTTCTGTCAGTCTTTTATTTGTCATGAAGTTCATAGCAAAGACACTGTCTTCTGGAAAACACGGCTTATCCTTTGATTCCTCTGTTATTACTCCCTTGACTGTCTCTCCAGATGAATATGGTCTTCTCTGTCTGGTGAGGACCATTATGGAGTATCTCCAACAGACCCAAGCTGTCATATCTTCTCCTCTTTCTTCCTTTATACTGGTTGCAAGAATCTTCTGGTTTAGAAGAAATAGATATTTGATATTAGCTTTGGCAGGATATTTCTTGGTCTTATTTGGACATTTCACAGTATGCCACCTCTAAACTCCAAGATCAAAGCACATGAAGCTCTAGCTTTCAGTTCAAGTTGAAGCTCTCTGCTTTTAGAGATAAAATATAACTCTTGCACTATGGTCTTTCCTTCAAGTGCTTCTTTGTCGCCTCCTTCCTCCTAAATTGCGGTTCAGCTTAGGCTCTTTAAGATTGATGGGTTCATCTGAACAATAAACACCTTTTCCTACAAACCCATTTAGGTATTATAGTGCCCTCCTCCCTTCCCATAACACTTGATACTGGCACAGAGGAATGAGCAGGATGCTGGAGTGTGGTCTGGACATGTAGAGGGGTTTTTCAGCTTTCAGACTATTAAGTTGGTAAGAAAGGAAAGTTTGCATGGAATAAGACTATGATTAACTGGTTTGTATAAAAAGTTTCATTATAAAAACTGTATTTTCACATAGCCAGGCATTGTACTGCAGTAATGTGTAACCAAATAGGTACAATCACTTCATTACTTATCCTTTAGCCAACTTGGAACTTGTTCTGTCACAGGTGCCAAATATTCAATATGGTAATTTATCTATGTATATCCTATATGTTATGACCAAAGTTGTTCTTTAACCATTTATACTGGATATAAATGTCTCTTCAGTTCAAAGGAGCAGTGATCTGTATCAATGGAAGGCCAAGTTTATTGGGTTATAAACAGATATTTTTAAGAATAAGCAATAGATGTATGACCTCTAGAAGTGGAAAGAGGGCTTAGGTAAGTGAATTCATTAAGATCCCGAATATAGTTAAATTTTGAATATCTAAACATTACCAGAAATGAGAGAAAATATGACCTAGGTATTAAAAAAAAGTTATGCAAGATAAAAACTATTGTATTTCTACAAAAACTCATGAAGGTGTAAAGATATTTTTAGGTTTAGAGCACTTTCTTGTATTTTAATAAATACAAAAACGTGTTATGAATCTGAATTGAACTTTATGTTATTGACAATTCTCTACATCTTAAATCCTTTATATTCTACTTATGTGATCAAGATAAAACAGGGGCTGATTTCAAAACTTACATTTCTTTAGAGCCTGTCAAATGTCAACAGCAAACTAAATCCACATACAGTATTTGACTCCAATCTTTAAACGAGAAAGCCATCTTATGAGGTTTACTATCATTAAGCAGGTTAACCAAACCATGTCATTTCTAGATAATCATAAGGTTAGTTGAAGGTTTCTTAAATGAGAATTCAAGTAAGATGAATTTACAGAAACTGGACTGCTAAGTGGGAAGAGCCCAAAAGTAACAGCTGAAACATTAAAAGCAAAAAGCAATGAAGTGGCTGGCAAAGGCGAGAGTTTGCTGTTGTAAAGGGTTGCTGCACAGAACGTTAAGGGATTGCATAGAATGCGCTGCACGTGGCACAATACTGGTAGCAACCTCCTAAAAAACCTTAGAAGGTAATGCAGAAAACAGTTGATTTGAAAATCAACATAAAAGCTCTTATCCCAATTTCTGCAAATCAAGAATAGTCACTGATGAACTAGAGTCCTACAATGAACCTAAAACCATTGCAATACCCTCTACATATCTTTATCCAAGCTAACAAGGGACTGCATCTCCAATTAAAGTTTAGATACCAAGTGATACTATGTATACAAACTCAATAGTACTTTACCAAATGATGGGGAAGAAAAAAGTTAAAATAAGCCAAGATATTGTTGCCTGAATGATTAAAGGCTAGGCTGGCCAGTTTAGGGGTGAGAATCTTTATTTACTGTGACATAGCTATACAGTAGTATTATACCAGGAATAAAAGGCATCATACACAACCATTTCGTACAAAAATCCATCCTGTGATCATTTCATTTTTTGCTTGCAATAAAAAGAAGAAATTCAAATTCCTACTCCTGCTACATTTACTATGGAATCTTAATAAATGTAACTGGCTTGAAGAAAAAACAAACTGTGTGTGAAATATGATATTTTCATAATAAAATAAATTTTTGAACATACTTACCTGGTAGTTATATATAAAGCTTAAGTCCCTGACGTCACGGCAGAATTTCAAAAACTCGCGGCAATCGCCGATCGGTAGTCAGGTGAACCACCTGTGCGCCCTCTACCCAGGTACCTGGAACCATTCCAACTATTCCTCAGATCTTCCATGCCCCTAGTCTCTAGAGGGGAGGAGGGTGGGAATTTAATTATATATAACTACCAGGTAAGTATGTTCAAAAATTTATTTTATTATGAAAATATCATTTTTAAACATCTAACTTACCTGGTAGTTATATATATAGCTGATTGACACCTTTGGTGGAGGGTCAGAGACAGCCAACATCGTTGGAATTTGCTTAAGGGTTAATAAACCAACTTAAGGTCCTTACCTGGATTAAGGAAGCTGACTTCAATGAACTCCCTCATTTTGTCTGCTTTCCTTAAGAGGTCCAGCGATCCACTCAGGGGGCTGAAGACCTCTAGGAGCTGCCAACCGGTGTACCAACCTCTATGTGACAGACAACCTATAATACCCTTGTTCCGGGCGCCACCAAGGAACAAAAATGATCATTTGACTAAAATTGATGATTGTGGAAGAATGCATTCAATCTTCACAAACAACCACAAAATTTCAACCATTCCAAGGTAAGAACAAAGGGTATTGTTTTATGGAATTGGATTAAGGAAGCTGAGTTCAATGAACTCCGCCTCATTATGTCTGTATTCCTTAAGAGGTCCAGCGATCCACTCAGGGGGCTGAAGACCTCTAGGAGCTGCCAACCGGTGTACCAACCTCTATGTGACAGACAACCTATAATACCCTTGTTCCGGGCGTCACCAAGGAACAAAATGATCATCTGACTAAAATCAATGATTGTGGAAGACTGCGTTCAATCTTCACAAACAACCATCAAATTTCAACCATTCCAAGGCAAGAACAAAGGGTATTATTTTATAGGATTGGATTAAGGAAGCTGACTTCAATGAACTCCCTCTCATTATGTCTGCATTCCTTAAGAGATCCAGCGATCCACCCAGGGGCTGAAAATCTCTAGGGCTGTCAACCGGTGTATAACCTCTATGTGACTAGACCTCCTCTCAATACCCTTGTTCCGGGCTCTACCAAGGAACTTTCATCCCAATGATTGCGGAAGACTGCGTCCAGTCTTCACAAACAACCATAAAAATTCTCAATTCAAGGTAAGAAAAAGGGTATTGGTTTATGGGATTGTAGGGTATTCCCCTCTCCCATTACTGAATTAGATGCTATAAACGGGCACAGCGTATAGCAATCTTCGCATAATGTCTTGACTTGTTTTAGATAGTGAGAGGCAAATACTAACTTGCTTCTCCAGAAGGTCGTGTCCAAGATACTCTGCAGGGACCTGTTCTGTTTAAGAGCTACAGAGGTTGCTACTGCCCTGACCTCGTGCGTCTTTACTTTCAGAATCTTGTAGTCTATCTCTCTACATTCCATATTTGCTTCTTTTATCAACTGTCTGATAAAATAAAACAGAGCATTCTTTGACATCTATACAGAGAGCTTTTTGACTGAGCACCAAAGCCCTTCTGAATTCCTTCTAAGTCCTTTGTCCTATCCAGGTAGAGCCTTAGAGCCCTTACCGGGAATAGGACTCTCTCTCTCCCCCTGTTATGTCCGTTAGGTTCGGAATCTCGAACGTTCTGGGCTAGGGTTGTGACGAGCAGTATTCATTTTTGCAAGGAAGCCTAGTTGCAGTGAGCAGATTGCCTTGCCTTGTATAAAATCTATATTCTTGCTGAGAGCATGTATCTCACTAACTCTTTTTAAGCTGCGGCCAAACTGACCAAGAAAAGAGTTTTCATGGTGAGTCCTTTAAAGATGTCCTCTGCAAGGGATCAAACCTACTCCCCATGAGGAACCTCAGGACCACGTCTAGGTTCCATGCTGGTGAGTTCTCTATATACAAATTTGGGTTACAGAAATATTGGAAGAGGACACATGGTTGTCCTTGCACCATCCTCTAAATACCTCCCACTTGGATTGGTATACCTTAATGGTGGATAACTTCCTTGATTTGCGATAGCGCCACCTGCCTCCTTGAAAAACTTCTGGCTCTTGTGAGTTTTCCGATAGTCCGAAAGCAGTTACTAGTAGCGCTTGTAGGTTTTGGTAATATCTTTCCAAGTGGGGTTGTTTGAGTAGATCTACTCTCTGAGGTAGGCTACTCGGGATGTCCACCATCCAATCCAGTACTTCTGGGAACCAATCTCTTGTCGTTTAGTAAGGGGCCACAAGGGTCATTCCGGTCCTCTCACGTGACACAAATTTTTTCAGTACCCTGTGTATTATCTTGAAATAGGGAAATGCATACGTCCAAGTTGGACCAGTCCACCAGAAACAGCGTCTATGTATATAGCCCCGGGATCTGGTACTGGAGAGCAGTAAGTGTCCAACCTCTTCGTTTTTAGCTGTGGCGAGAGATCTATGCAAGGACGTCCCCAAAGTCCTGATGTAGCGTTCATTCTTTTGAGAGGACTTTATTTCCTGCTCAGAATGTCCGCCCTCACATTTTTCTCCCCTTGGATAAAGTGGGTTACTAGTTTTACATTCTCCTCCTTTGCCCAAAGAAGAGATTCTCTTATTGTCTCGTATAGAGACCTGGAGTGAGTGCCCCCTTGTTTGCTGATGTAGGCCAATGCTGCCGTGTTGTCGGTGTTGACCTGCACCTCTTTGTTCTCCACTGTGTTCGAACTCCCTGAGAGCTAGAAGGATTGCAGTTAGTTCCTTCTAATTGATGTTTAACTCCTCCTGCTCTCTGGTCCAGGAGCCCGAGACTTTTTATTTCCCTCGTGTTGCTCCCCATACTGAGTCCGACGCATCGGATAACAACACTAGGTCTGGGTTCCTCTAATATAGAGAAGGGACCTCCTGGAGCTTGACGGGGACGTTCCACCACTACAAATACGGTCTTATTGGTTCCGAAATGGGGATGCACTTGGTCTCCAGTTCTATTTCCTTGTCCCAGTTCCGATTTAGATGAAACTGTAACGGGCATAGAATTAACCTCTCAAAGGAGACAAACCATTCCAGCGAGGAAAGGGTTCCCAGCAGACTCATCCATTCCTTTGCCAAGCATGACTGTCTCTTTATAAAGTTCTGAAATTTTCTTGAGGCTTGTCCTGTTTTTGCAATAAACGGAAAAGCCCGAAAATCCTGACTCTGAATCTTCATCCTAAGGCATAGAACCTCTTGGGATGGGATCGGCTGAGATTTCTATCTGTTTATCAGTAGACCTAATTCTTTGTTAGACGCTTGATGCCAGTGCATCTTGCGTCCTGAGCTAACTCCACGTCTTGGCTTCCAATATCTTGAAGCCTGACGTCCTGACGTCAATGCCTTGGCGCTTGACGTCTTGGGTTCATTGACGCTTGTCATCATGGTGTTTCACTCCTAGATGCTTGACGCCACTGCATCCAGCGTCTAGAGTTTCATTCACTACGTTCAGCGTCTTAAACTTCTGGACGTCTAGAAGCTTTAGTTGGACGTCTATTATCCTTCTTCTCTTTGCCTGGTTGTCACGCTTGCAGCCGGGAAGACAAAGTCTGCTGCATATTTTATAGTAAAGCTATATGCGGGGCTTCCTGCTGTTGGGGACAGGCTGGGGAAGCCTCAACTACGGCAATTATTTCCTTCTCATCGTCAATAATGGACCGTGGAGGGGTTCTGCAGACGAGTACCAATCCGAAGGAGGAAGAGGAGGATGTATGGAAGGCAGCACAGTGTCCGCCACGCTCTTGCAGCCCGGTATCCTGACTGAATAGAACTGTCTACGTTTGTTCTTAGTAGGAGAGCTACCCTTGGGGCTGGAAGGGAAGAGCTCCGGGCTGCTGCTGTGGCTACAATCTGTAGTCTATGAAGTCTTATCATGACGTCCCTCAATATTGGGTAACTTGCTCTTGAGAGGTCTCGGCTCCAGAGCCAGACGTCAACCTTGTCTGTTTAGGCCGAAAGAGAGAGACCGAAACTATAAAACCTTTCCCGTGGACAAACTTCAGAAAATTCTTGGAGATCGGGTGCATGGGGACGTGAAAATACGCATCCTGGAGGTCCAGTGAGGCCATCCAGTCATGCTGTCTGACCGCTGCTAGAACCGATTTTGTCGTTTCTATAGCGACCTTGTTTATTGCACAAAAAAAAAAAAAATTGAGTGCAATCCCTTCTAGCACCGGTCTCTAACTCCCCAAGCATTTGGGGATCAGGAATAACCGAATGTAGAATCCTGGGGAATTCGGATCCTGAACTCTCTGTCTGGTCTCCTTTTGCAACATCATAGACACTTGTTGCTGTAAAACCTTTGCCTTGGTTCTGTCGTTGCATTTGGCAGAAAGGTCGAATTGTCTGGTTACCAGAGGGGGCCTACTCAGGCTGGACAGTCTGCAGGAGAAGAAAGGCAGGTCCTCCTTCTTCCCTGTGTAGAGCCTCTTCTCTTTGCCATTCATCTACCCGCCCTAGAGGAACCTCTATCGGAGGGCCGACCACGAAAGAGCTGAGATACCTGAAACACAGGAACCTCAGCCTTACTCTTTTTAGCGATGAAAGTTGTAGGTAGGACTTTTCTTGCTGTTTTAGATATTAAATCTTACGTGGTTTTCTGGGCCAAAGATGAAAAGGGCCCTTTTCTTCAGGATTCCTGCTGAGAAAGGTGCAGTTGATTCATTGGAACTATCTCCTGAGTCCTTTATCCATACCCCATTAGACATCAGATATATGAGTTCTTGGTGTCAGTCGTGTTGAATAATTCCATCTTCCTTCCTAAATCTCCAAATTCTTTTGAGGGGGTGGTTCAATTCTGATATCGACCAACAACAGTTTTCCCCATGGCCACTCGACGAGAAGAGTCAACAAGATTCGAGAAGGTTCCTGGGAAGGGGCAGGTATTTCGAGGCCGAACGATCCTCCAGTTTGATACTAAAGACTAGACCTTGAGCTAGTTTGGTTGGAGGAAAAAACAAAGGCTGTCTTTCATTGTTTCTCCTTCGAAAGTATCCATTCTTCGTAAATGTTGCCCTCTTAGACGCCTTCACCAGAGTAAATTCTGAGAAGCAGTCAGGATAAATTTCTCTGGAAAAAATTTCCGAAAATAGCTTCACAAGCCTTTTCAAGTCTGATAAAAGCTGATGGCCTTTTATATTGTCTTCGTCAGAAATCTCTGCAATAGGATTCACAGGAGAATGCGAGATATTATCATTCTCTTCTTCCGATTTTCCGAAGACGGAAGTAGCGACGTCTTTCAAAATATCATCTTGACGCCTGGCGTCCTGGCGTCCAGTCTCTTGACGCCTGGCGTGTTGGCGTCCATTTTCTTGAAGCTTAATGTCTTGGCGTCCAGCTTCATGACGCCCTGGCGTCCTAGCGTCTAACTTCTCGACACTTGACGTCCTGGCGTCCAGCTTCTCGCCTGGCGTCCTGGCGTCCAGCTTCTCGGCGCTCGGCGTCCTGGCGTCCAGCATCTCGGCGCTCGGCGTCCTGGCGTCCATACTTCTAACTTTCGCTGTCCCGTCAAACCTAGAGGTTGCTTGAGAACTGGCCGCCTGTGCGACATCGATCAAAAGCTTCCTCCGGTTGACGTACAGCAACCAATGGACGAAAAAACACTTTAACCTCGCCTTTCCTATGGCGGGTGAGCGTCCTGGGAAACGTCAACAGAAACGCTCGAGGGACGACTGCTCGGTAGCTAAAGCCTCTTGCCTCCCTTCGTCTGTCGACTTTCCTTCTCACAGGGGTTGGTGAGCTTGGAAGAGGTCTAGGACTAGGAGCACAACAGGACCGGCGGTCGCACCCTCCACTGCACTTGCACTAACAACATATTAACACTTGTATTTTTAGATCTCTTATTATCGATCACATATTATCCCTGTCTTCTGAGAGGGATTTTACCTGTTGGGCCAGGGTCTGAATGGCAGCCAACAAATCATTAAGTATTGGGTCCTTACCTGTTTCAGTAGGGGGGTTCAGAGACTACCACTACGGGAGAGGATCAATAGGATAGTTATCAAGGGGAAAAGAATTAACTATTCCTGGTTATATCAAGAAGAGTGAGAAACAGTACTCTTGGCTCTTCTGAGCCGGTCTTTCATTCCGTTCTTCAGACATACTAAGTGGGGATCCAAGGAGACTTTAGCAAGCCGCTTGCATCCCCACACACACATTTTCACACTCGATGAAGTCAGATATGTTATAAGAAAATCCAAAAGCGAACAAGCGAAAGCCAAGCCAAAGTGTACTTCACCAAAATAAGTTGCGAAAAAAACACAGGCTATGAGTGAAATTCCATCGATGTTACCGACACAGCGGCAGGGAAGATCTGAGGAATAGTTGGAATGGTTCCAGGTACCTGGGTAGAGGGCGCACAGGTGGTTCACCTGACTACCGATCGGCGATTGCCGCGAGTTTTTGAAATTCTGCCGTGACGTCAGGGACTTAAGCTATATATATAACTACCAGGTAAGTTAGATGTTTGAAAAATGAGATTGGTTGAAAAATTATGGCAAAATAATCTTTTATTAAATGCATTATGTTTTGAGATACAAGCTTCCACAATTGCAGCAGCATGACTGTTGGCTAATGTGTCAATATTACTTCCCAATGTTTCAAGGCTACTGAGCTCTGCTTTATTGTTGACTGTCTAGTAACAATGGAGTAAAAATGCCAAGAGCCAATTGTGATGGCCTTTTTCAAAAAATATTATTGTAATATATTTTGACAAATATATAATTCTGTACTAACCAAACAAAAATAATGCATTTCAATTGTGAGAGAATGGTTGTGAAAAATCTCCCATAATTAAACTAAAACCAATCTTGATATAATACTGTACAGTATTTCATATTCACTTCACCATATACCAAACCTAACTATAGAAGAAATTTCATATTTTTACATTTTTCAATTTCCATCGTACATATATATCAGCTGGCCCCATTAACTACACATCGCAAGAGCTTTAGAGGATCATGAAACAAGCAAGAATGCTGCAGTACATTTTCTAACAAATTTCTTCAAACACATTCAGCCATCTATTTCAAACAGCAACCCTTGAATTATTGACATTATGAGTGTTTTTACATCAGTTTTTCCATTACTCCACTGAATCAGATGTGCATCAAGGTCTCCCCCATTCTCTTCTGTCCTGTGTACTACAAAATTTTATTCTTAAACAAAATTCATGTTGAATAAATACAAAATTGTCACAGAGCCATTTGCCCTGATCAGATAATTGGGTTTTGTTAAACAACAGTTTGCTGAATTACAGTTATCTTTCCTTTCTCATGCTTTCAGACATTTCAGCTGCTTGAATTTCGAGTCAGCATGAATGATCTCATTTTTGGTCACAAAACTTTGCACAAACATTACAATAATGGTGCCTTTCAGTGAAAGGGCAAGTCACCAAAGGGCTCAATCTATAAAAATGTGCAGTATTTACATTACTTGAAAGTACTTTGTTGTAACGCATACTAACTATACTCCCCTGAGAGTTGCTGATAATTCTGCAATGAAATTTCATGATATCTAAAATGAGTACAGTACTTTAGTCTCAGCCTTAATATACTTCAAACCTGTAATATATTTTACTAGAGTGAGGATACTGCTATCTGCAGCCTTACTTCTCATGTACCATGCTTGACTTTACCATGTTGTATTTTTTTTTTATAATCCAAATCATCTCTTTCTCATTACAATACAGTACTTACTTGCTATAAATAGAAACTAAAATGGAAGATGAGACTTTACCTCGCTGCCAAATCAAAAGGTTACCATTGGAGTCACCAGATATTACATTTCCTGTGTCCGTAAAAGAGATAGAGGTCACATACTTTGGACGCTCCCTGTTTTCAAATACTCCCATTCGTTTAGCAAGCATGCCACTCTCATAATTCCAAAATGAGATGTGATTTTTTCCACAGGTAATGATTGTGCTGCGATCAACTGGGGAGAAATCTACAGCCAATACCTGGTCTGCTGAACACTGCAAGCAAGAGAGACAGTAACCAGTAACAATATGATTATTCTATTTTTATATATGGTTGATATTGATAACACATGTGAAAATGAAGGTTTATTGGAGTGATTTTGTGCTTAAGGTAGCCAGGAGAGGCAGGTCTTACTGCCTTCTACACAAAAATCAGGTCTTACTGCCTTCTACACAAAAGTAAGAAGTAATATTCTTCCCTGTAGAACCACTTAAGAAATGGCAAAAATTACATGAAATTACATGAACTAAACACTAACCTTAGTTTCTAGAAGTTTATAACCACGTTCTCCTCGGGACCAGTCCCATACAGACATATTGTGATCAGGTGCTTCATCCACAGCTACTAGTAAACTTCCACCATCCTGAAAAAATTTTATACATAACACAATAAATCACACAATCTGCATGAAAACAGTTCTGTCAAAATGAAACTGCTCTCTAGTTACTACAAATTTTAAAAGACTTAACAAACTTGGGGTTACACAGGTGCAGACCTCTGCCTTAATTGGTAGGTTTTCATAAGGTAAGACAGCAGTTCATACTTTTGTACAAAACAGCCTGATTACAGGGTCTAAATGCAAGTAATAATAAAATGCAGTACTGTTAAATCTGCAACATATCATGGTATAAATAAAATATACTGTAAGTTTGGGCTTTAACATTTCTAAAAAAAAAAAAAAATGCATACCAGCATAAAATATATGGCCTCTATTTTGAAGCATGTTTACTTACAGCTTTTGAAAATGCTAAGCAAGCCACGGATCGTTCTATGTCGCTGATTCCAATCACGTGCAGGGTATTGAGGCTGACACTGTCCCACACACGAATGTGAGGCTGGTGAGAGAGTATAAAAATTATTATTATTAATTAGTAAGAGAAGGATGCCAAAGAATTTTTAAAAATCAAAGCTACAGCATGCTATTTTGTCATATCCAAGCATGTATAAAAAATTATTAGACAAGGACTGCTCATACACATAAAATGCAATGGCATGATTCTGAGTTTAATTAAGATTTCACTAATGCAATATCAAAACAGTACAGTACACTGTTATAAAATTAAACTATTATGTGCAATCTAAGTTACAACAGCAAAAGAAATACTTAGTGCCCTATGGCAATAAAAATTTCTGGAACTTTTTCTCTGCTGAGAGTTTACTGGTTCCTATCAAAACTCAGTCCAGACAAAAAAGTGAACGGTTTCACAGGGCCTCCTATAACTAAAGTGGAAACAATTAGTCAAAACTGAAATAGAAACTTTGGCTCATAAAAGAACCAGAGGTTATTTTTCCCTCTGCAAAGACGGACTACCTTAACAGTACTTAAAAACATAATGCAAACATTAACACTTGTCTTGAAATTGTAAAGCATAACCACCTTACTAAACAGCATTGTAATAGCCATATATTTAAAATTCCAAAATCACTAAAAATGCAGCATATTAATGCTACCACTATATAATCGGCAGCAGTTTGTGACTTTGGGCTGCCCAACAAGAGTTTTAGCTCACTGGTCTAGTTAAGCTACCAAACAGCAATACTGTAATCAGTTTATGGCAGCAAGAAATCATTATATATATATATATATATATATATATATATATATATATATATATATATATATATATATATATATATATATATATATATATATATTATATATATATATATATATATATATATATATATATATATATATATATATATATATTATACATATATATATATAAATATATTGATAGAGTAGCTGCAGTTAGTCCTCAAAGGAGTTACACTCTCATGGTCCCCCCAGGGTTCCATAAAACAGACCAACCAATTACAAAGAATTCTCTTATAGTCTAAGCCAGAATAGTGCTTGTTGGCAGTGATAGAATATAAAGGACTCAGGACAGGAGGGTACTATCCCCTGTCCTACAACAACTAACTTGGCTCACTACATCTCACTTGCACATATGTGGCAACCTATTTCAGCCATGTGTGTATATATATATGTATGTGTATATATATATATATATATATATATATATATATATATATATATATATATATATATATATATATATATATATATATATATATATATATATATATTTATGCATGTATGTAAATCATTTCAATTTGGTAGCCATCCCCAGAACCTGGTTGTTCAAACTACACCATTTTCAAGAACAGGCACTAACTAAATGACTTTCAGTTTTAACCTAAATGGCAATTTTCATTCAACAGCAGAAAAGATTTTCCAAGAGGACGTTAAAAGTAAAATAAGTTTATGATAGGCACGATATGAACAAAAGGGAAACGCAGGAAAAAGAACAATAATAACAATAACACTGTATACAGCACTTGATTTGATTTCCTTGCTGTTTAAACCATGGCCTGAATTTCCAAGCAATACTAGATTTTACTTGCATATAAATGTGGCTTTGGTTTTAATGCTTTACTTAGAGACATATCTTAATGTATGCATGGTTTTGAAAACTTGAGAAAAAATATACAAGAACCTTAGTTATTTGAAAGACTAATACAACTAAGCCATTTAACATAATACACAGGCTTAACTATAGGCACTAATTAGAGGGAATACTATGTCAAAAGCCATTTATTACTGCAACTCTTTCTATCTAGAAATAGGTAGGTTATAACATTAAAAGCTTTCTGATGTACTATAACTATAAATAGCACACTAAAAAAATGAGTACCAAATTCTTGAAAAGGACCCTAATTCTATTCAAGAATTTAAAATTTGTACTGTATACCACTGAAACACACTATTTATACCAATGAAACACACTAAGCCAAAAAACTGAACACCATGGTGCAGAAAAAATTTAAGAAACTTATTTATTTTACAGAGAAAATGTGAGACAAAATTAGATCAAACAGAACTCCTAGAGTAATAACCTGAAAGACCTTAATGCTACAAGAAGAAAAAATATTTGCATCTAAACACTTAAGCAATAAATACAGTACATAATACACAGTATTAAAGCTACAAAAAAAGTCTACTGGTCATTCACTAAACCTCTAAATTACAGTTCAGTGACAGCATGCCTAGAAGGAGAAAGGAGACAAGTTGGAGTATATCAATAAAGCTAACAACTGATAAAATTACCGCTAGCATCCTTATCTAGATGGCAGAGTGAGAACAGAAAATATTTTTGTTAAACATTTCAGTTCTCAGATCTACCGAATTCCAAATGCTAAACTTTTCTTCTAACACAAAGTTTCTTTCCTTATCACTAGCCTACTGCCATCCACGTCTGCCAAGTATTTGGTATGCAAAATATCTGATGTGGTTATAAAAGATGTGTTATATATTTTTTGTTTAGGGATATGCTCAAGCATTTATAATGTTACTGAAATGTTACTGAAAGAGTGAGGCTTGTGTTGGCATGCAGTTTTAAAAAGAGGTATTTATGAAGGTTTATGGGCAGAAATGTTCTAAGAGATGGGTACTGTTATTGTTTGAAAAAGAAAGTGTGTTATGTTAGGTAAACAAGATCTATCTATAGTTAGTATTCACTGGCCAGTTCAGGGCTGATTAAACAGCTGATAATTGCAATGCCCTTCATGTTGGCAGACTGTTTACAGCCCTGCATGCTATCAAGTAACTCACAATCCATCTGTGTGAATTACTATTTATTAAAGCTGAATATATATAAAACAATGTTCAACATATGATGTACTTTGATCATTCTTTTTCTCTGTGGTTGCATAGTTATAAAAATGGGACATCATCAACAAAAGACCAGTCTCAAATGCTATTAATGGAGCCTCAATTCAGCAGAGTATGCATGTTCTAGACTAGCAATACAATAAAATGGTCCCCTTAATTTCAAAAACATTTCTGTATTTGCATTCATATAAAAAGGCAAGAACCAAAATTCTAGCATAGAGGAAATCAAATGAAACTTGCATGAACTAAAAAGCAACAGCAACAGATGTCTTGAGACAACAAAAAAATAAATATGTAAAAGAAAAATGTACAAATTTTGAATGGGACAAAAACTACAGATGCAATGTATTTCTAATGTGCACATAGGATCAATCTTACTTGCACCAAACTCTTACACAAACGAAAGTCAACACAGACTCGGATTTATGGTTACAACAGGAGGTCTCCACTGAGTTAATATATTAAGTTGTTACTTTAACATGTTGATGACAGAATACACCAAGCTTTTTCCTCCAGGTTTTACCTCATTACCACTATTATCACCTTCATTCATCTCATCTAATATCATCTTCTATGCACTAGAATGCTGTATTTAAGAGATCACTATATTAGCTATCACAACCCTCAGGTGCATCCGTGCTAATCAAAAGACTTTCAAGTTAGTGCTATTAACGGCACAAGTGTAGCCAGCAAGCAGTAGTGAGAGAAGGTGAGCGTCAGCAACATGGCCTGTCTGTTGCTAGAGTTAATGTACACACAGGGAACCTAATTGAATTCAACTTTTTTACTTATAAAGGTTATCACAAGTTATTATTGTTGTGCCTTCATACAGATAAAAAAGCTGAAGGTGGCTATGAGCCAAGACGTATTATCTAGTGTGACACAAAGTACACCATGAACAGCTGGGGTGAGAAATGGCTCTAAACGACAATGTTCTTTTTACACTTCAATGTAAATAATCAAATTACTGATACCTTTCTAACCTACTCATCAAATTATCTACTGAATTTACCCATAGAATATGAAAGAAAAATCAAGCCATCTGACACACATTTAATTTACAATTAATAATCTTGTCAATTTACGCAAATATGTATAACAAGGTATACTGAAAACCCAACATAAAAATGTTGCAGATGATTTTCTTTGGCAAAAACTGTCTTAGTAACCTTGAAAATGTTAATCTAAATTACATACATACATAGCAAGTTTTAAAATATTGTACTACTTTATAATCAAAGATGAGGAAACAAATACAATCTCATATCTTTCCCAGTTTGAGAAAATCAATAACTACTGTCTTGCCAAAAAATTACTGTTACATTCAAGTACTGCTAGTATTTTACTATAATCTAACCTCCCATCTTGTTAACTACTTACAGAATTACCACATTACTCAGAACTACCTATAGTCTTTAGATCCACTGACAACCTTTCGAACCTTACACATACGCAATAAGCTCTAAAACTCAACCAATTTAGAATACAGTAGTACAACTAATGACATTAGCTGATGATACAATTATCATGCAAATTTTCCACTGTCTTTGTAAACAATTCATTTTGGAAAGCTATACTGTCAAAATAAAAGCCATTCACCCTCACCATCTGATCGTTATTTTATAAATTGTGCCATTAATAAAAGGAAATAACTCTATAGCTCAGTTTCAGGTTCCTTTAGGGGGCAAACTGTTACATACCCACTCCTCGGCCTCTGGGCTCAAGGGATCCGATGGAGGGTTGAGGCGCCATGACTTCAGCGGCAAGATCACAAGGGACACAAGACAATTATTTGAAGAACCAAGTTTACATCATTTGAGTGAATCGAATACCCTTCTCATGAAGGTGTAAATATTTCAGGTTATGAATACGTGTAAACACATTCCAATTAGCATGAGAAAGCAAAAGGCTTATTTCAGAAGCAATCAGCTATGAAGGATTTCTTCAAATAATTTGAAATATCAACTAAAGGACATTCTGCATCTGCACAAATCCATTCGAGTTACTGTAAATTACTGTACACTGCAAGCCAAAAACATACTAAATCGTATTGTTAGAAATCAAATTCATAGTTTTTCAAAACTTTTTTTATGTCACAACATAAAAACAGCAATAATGCAGTTAATCACACCAAACAAGACCGGGTATGTTTGTAGTGTTTTGTTTATGTATAGAGTCAGTTGTGTGAATGTGTTTAAAGTTCTGGAAAATGTTCACACAAATATTTAAAAAAATACCAGTGGCTAAAAATCATAAATGATCTAATTTTTCATAAACTCTCCTGAAATAAAGTAAATCTCTCTTACCTTTTATAGAGTTAAGTACAGACAGACAGCTACTAACTTCAGTGATATTTAACTGTATGCTGCTATTACTCTCTGTCTGTAATTGTTATTTTTTCTTATACAGCACTTCATTTTTGTAGCAATTCCAATATGACTGCTTTACTAAAACTAAATCCTTTAGGCTTCAAGATAGGCAGCTTCAACAAAATATTTTACACAGCATTCACCATCAGAGTTACATGTAAAACATCCAACGTTTTCAAAACTGAAGGAAAAGCATAAAGCTCTTTAAGCTGCTCTCAAAACAGGTTAGCATTTTACTGAGCTAAAATGTACGTAGAACTGGCAAGGGCCACACTGCATCTTTACATATTCTTTCTTGTATTATAAACTTCTTTGGTTAACATCAAGACCAATAAATAATTTTTCAGGGCATAGTTTGAAGATAAATACTGTGACAAATGTGCTGTACCCTAATACCCTGCCATTAGACTTAAATAAAACAAAAATACAAATAATAGTGCATTTATTACCATACAACTCCTGAATTTAATTTTAGCAGAAAAATGCTTTGAAAACATGGAATCTTATTTTTTCATTTCATTACACAGTATCTGGACAGGTTGTTTTTAAATCTGCACCAATAAATGTCATTTGCTTTTCCAAGTCTAGGCAAAGTTGTCTACTACTTAATTCACTTCTCTTAAACTTTGGCCAACATAAACTTCATATCGGTATGCATCGCTCACTGACCAATAAACATTTCCTAAACTTTACATCTATTATAAAAATCCAATACTGTATTGTCAGAGTAATAGCATCAATCTACTGTACAAAGAGAGATACATTTGTTTTATAAAGTTTTCATTATTAATCTTATATTGAATAAGCATGTTAATTTATATCTTCATAATGTTTTTCCTTACTTATCAACCAATTCTACTAAATTCTACATACCCTGGCATCACGACGATCATGGCCAGCTGTCTGACCAGTTGCAATTAAAAGTTTGTTGGGGTGGACTGCCAAGCTTGAAAAAGAAAAATACAGGGCTCTCATATGAAAGGTAATGGAATGTTATAAACTTTCACCAACTACAGTACAATCATTTCAGTTATATAATCCATATAAAAATAATTTGCATTATACCACTGAATAAAAAATATCTGAGTAAGAGACGTCCCAAAAAATTAAAATGATGTATTCTTACAAAATAGGCCAGTTAACCAGAATAAGAGATGTTAAAACAAATTCCACATATATAAATGTACAAAAGAATACTTGACATGATTTAAAAGTGTAAAATTCTAAATACTCTTTATTTTTTATACACCTAAATAAGAGTTCAATTCTAGCTAAAATTAAAACAAGAGCATCTTTGCAATGTACCATACACAGTAACTATTATCTCTTGAAGATGGATAAAACATACAAGGGAATAATACAGAAGGACATAAAGAGAATAACTTCTAAACATTACTGAAAAAATATATGCTTAAAATATGCTACTCATAATCATACATACCATTTGATATCATCTGTGTGACCCAAGTAGTGTCTTTGCATTTGGTCTTCAACATTGTACAAAACTACAACAGCAGCCACAAAGTACACTATCTCCCCCGTTGGTAATTGGTAGACATTATTGCGACAATCACGCCCTCTGCAAGTTAAATAGTACAAAACCACATGAAAGAAAGCACAATACTATATAATTTTCTAAACACAAAAGCTTCAACATATTCACTCTAGAAGTAGGCATCAGCAACCTCACAGTTCTTTTAAAACCAACCTATGAAATTCTGGACAAAGTATACTGAAGCAATCTGGTTACAAGTCTCTGATGCACAATATAAAGCATTTTCACCAGACCACTGCTTCACAAGTCTAGACCCTAACAACTTCATTTTAAAGTGTGAAAACTGGAGCAAGACAGTTAAAAAATTTTACAATTCAGAGGGAAGGACCCAAAGGGATGGATGAAATATAAAACAACCAAAGACAGTGCAGCTGTAGGCAAGGATATAGGGACAATGCAAAAATGATTCAGTGCTCCCTACAGTGCACCTTACAGGGCACACACACACAGATCCTAGACCTGCTGTCTTTTTGAGGGTTTAAGAGGGTGGTATCTGAGAGGCAATGTCCCAGTGCTTTGATGAATTTAGACATCAAAGTCCTGCAAGCCTTGCACCTCAACTGCTGACCAAACAAAATGAAGTCATGTCCTTTTTTCTCTCAGTAAAAATTTCATTTTGCTCCTCTTCTCTTAAATCTGACTTTATTATGATAACTCAAAAATTATTTAGGTTCTGGAAAATTCACTCTTGAAACATTGATTGAGGTGGAGTTCGATGGCATGCCTCTCCACCTATAAAACTGAGTACCTAACATGGCTGGGCAAGGGGGAATCTTGCTATCAAACTTTGTCCTCAGTGCTGGGTCTAATCTCATGGACAGATGACCCTTATGGCACTAAGGGTAAGGTGTATACAGTGAACCCCCCGTATTCGCGGGGGATGCGTCCTACACCCCCCCGCAAATAGCTAAAATCCGCGAATACTTAAAACCCCTCTAAAAACAATTACAACTGCCCATTTTGATAGTTTAAACACAGAAAAATCCTGTAAAAATGCATATACCTGAGTTTTTTAATAGTTTTATCATAAAAAGTGCATTTATTCATGAAAATTATATGAAAATACAGTAATTAGTGACTATTTCTCAATGAAAAATACCGCGAATGGGCGAATTTTCCGCGAATGATGGCTAGATATGTTCCACAGAGAAACCCGCGAATGGGTGAGTCCGCGAACCATGAGAATGCGAATACGGGGGGTTTACTGTATTCAGGCAGGTCTCTCAGGAAACGTGCCTTTTTTAAAGAAGCAATACTGTGCCTCCCGATGTAAGGCCACCCTGGACAGAAGGAACTCTTCCTGAATTTTATTTTTTCCATATTATGAATATAAATGCACAACTTTTGACCTTGATTCTCCCTTTGTATTCTCCCAATCAAGTAAAATAAATAATGACACTGAGATAACATTAAAACCATCTAAGAAAATAGATACAATAAAAAACGTTAAATTCAGGTATGATCCAACCTTGTCCCATTCCAATTTTCTGTTTGGAAATAAGAGCTGGTCAAGGTTCTTAATACCAAAAATTGAAACCAAATATCATCAAAATGGCTTCATAGCTAAATGTCAGACATTCAACAAATGAAATATTGGGATAAAATTTTACACACATATGAGGCAACAAGAACCCATACGAACATTTTTATAAATAAAAATGAAAGTTTTATATATACTTAACCTGTAATTACATAGCTATTAGTTTCTTTTAACCGGCAGCTTAAAATTTTGAAATTGCGGGTCACGCTAGTTTGTTTTGATTATGGCAATGTGCCCTGCCCACTTTTGGGGGAAGAAAAGTTAAGTATACCTTAGTTTAACCAGACCACTAAGCTGATTAACAGCTCTCCTAGGGCTGGCCCGAAGGATCAGACTTATTTTATGTGGCTAAGAACCAATTGGTTACCTAGCAACAGACCTACAGCTTGTTGTGGAATCCGAAACACATTACAGTATACCAAGAAATGAATTTCTATCACCAGAAATAAATTCCTCTAATTCTTCATTGGCCGGCCGGAGAATCGAACGCAGGCCTAGGAGAGTGATAGTTGAGTAAGATATCGACCCATCCAATGAGGAACTGAAGAGGTACAACATAGCAAAGAGCTTCAATTTGTTTATGCCCTTATGTCCAAGCGAGGAGAGGTGGGCGGGCTCCGATTATGTAATTACTGGATAAGTATATATATAAAGCTTTGATTTTATTATAAAAATGTCATTTTTATATAAGTAACTTACCCAGTAATTACATAGCTGATTCCCACATTGAATGGAGGTGGGAAGGTTGGACATATTCACCCCAAAACACTATTAATAGTAATGAGTTTGAGAATAAAAATTTGCTAACACTGAACCAATGTTGTTGAACCTTACCTGATAAGAGAGCTGCTACAGGTAGATGTTGCCTCTGGTTGGCACTCATCTTATCCAGTAGAGGCAAGGCGGTAAAGCCTTGGGGGCCTACTACTACAGTGGGTGCTTTGTAGCGATGGACTAATTTCCGAGGGCTAACAAAGAATACAAGATGCCCCTGCCCAGGGTGCAGTACTACACAAAATAACCAGAGCAAATATAGTCATCATAACCACCAAAAACAAAATTAGCAACACCAATGCCCAAACCATTAAAAACCAAAGGACTGGAGGGTACTCCAATACATAGTACTCCCAGGCTCCCCAAAAAACTCAACACCCTAAGCAAGGTGAAGAGATAAAAGAAAGGACATTGCTTTCTATGTTTCCTCCTCCAACACCACACAGCCGTGTAAAACGGACCCAAGGTACTGCACTGATCGTAAGTAGTTTCGATATCCATTAAGTAATGGGATGCAAACACTGACTTGCACTTCCAAAACATCAATTGCACAATCGATGTGAGGGATAAATTGCACTTAAATGCCAAAGACGTAGCGACCACTCTTATCTCATGGGTATGAGGAGTGAGAGTCTTCGCTCACCATGGAATGGGCTTCTAAGGTCAAGTCCCTGCGAAAGAACGCCAGGGCATTCTTAGACAAAGGCTGAGAGGGATATTTCAAAGAACACCAAAGGTTCCTTCATGTACCACAAATAGTCTTCGTTCTGTTAGGATAATGCTTAAGGGCCCTTACTAGACAGGGAGCTCTTTCTTTTTCAGACAGGCCTACTATCTCGGACAAGCTCTCAATCGTAAAAGAGCAAGGCCATGGATGCGATGGTGATTTATCCCTGGCTAAAAGTTCTAGGGAAGTGGAGCAAACTGCATTCCCTGAAAGAATCCAACATTTTTGTCCAAAGAATGGATTTCACTGGACCTTTTGGCAGTGGCTAAGGTGACCAGAAAAAGTTTTTCTGATAAGATCCCTTAAAGAGATAGACTGCATGGGCTCAAAATGTGAACTGGTCAGTCATTTAAGTACTGCATCTAAATTCCAGGACAGCAAATTGTCTTCTTTAAGCTTTGCGGTATTAAAGGACTTAATAAGGTTGGACAAATCCTGCTTAGACGATAAGTCCATTCCTTTATGGCGGAAAACCGAGCTAAGCATTGCTCTGTAGCCTTTAACAGCAGAAGTGGAAAGTCCTTTATTGAAGCGTAAGAAGAGTAGAAAGTCTGCTGTTTCTGTTACAGAGGCATTAGAAGCGGACACGTTATTTCATCTGCACCAAGACCTGAAGTTAGACCACTTAGCCTGGTAGACTCTATCTAACGACTGTCTTCTGCACTTAGCATCTTTCTATTGCCTTTCAATTACAAATTGATGATATTCACTTAGCTACCCTTCAACTTGAAAATGGAGTTCCATAATGAAGTATTCTTAGTAGCACCCTGTTTACACTAGCAATAAGTAACATCAATGGGTAATCACAATTTCAAATCAAAAGTAATATTTATATGGGCAATTTTTATACTGATGAGCCTCATCAATAACAGCTACAAAGAAAAGCCCACCATATAGCCTACATACACCCCAGAGTCAAAAATGCATTACAGTACAGTACATTTGATATAAAAATCATTGTACACAAAGTGGGAAGCTGACAGACTGACCTCAACATTACTATACAAAGCAACTATTATGTCGATTCTGGAGTATGGATGTTTTGTACACAGTTCAACCTCACATACAACCTTCAAAAGTGTGGATCCAGCTCGTAATGAGGGACTCAGAATATGCATGAGTTTTTAAATCTTCCCCAAACACTTCTTTCCCAGTTGTAAGTTGCAAACCACTTCTCTTCATTGTGATTTAATAATAATATATACTGCTGTAAAAATACAAGTAAGTCTCGGTTAAAAACTTTTTGATCAAAGAGACTTATTCATAAATTATCACAAACTTTCTCTACCAATTACAGCCAATACACTTTTTGAGTCAACAAATATAAATATAAAACTTATACAAATAACCAGACTACATTCTTCTTGGTTCACATATAAGGTACATCATTGTACCTAATTAAACATCTATCTGAAAACTACATGTATACATACTGTGTACCCTAAGACATTCAAATACATGCCTTAAGACGTAAAGGCTCACACTATGCAATATTCATGATGGATCCAAATCTTCATCAGGCATAGGATTAGTATCAACAAATAAAACATACCAAATTTCCTTGCCTAACAATGGATGTGTTTTTGCAGCAAGATTATTTGCAACAGTATCAACCATTACTATTATTATATGTGCCATCACAGAAATTTGTAATTTTTGGTAACTCTTGACCTGCTGCAGAAAACTGAACAAATCCTGCAGTTCTAAATTTTACAGGATAAAATGAAGGCTCTGTATTACTGATAATTACAAAACATTATCACCTCATGTAGTCACTATCTGTGGTTTACAAGAAATAATGCAAATGAGCTCAGAAATAATGAGTTCTTTGATATTAAGGCTAACAGAATATCAAAGAACTCATTATTTCTAAGCTCAACTAATTTAGTTAGGAATCTTAATATAACAAAACTACATGTTAAAAAATCATAACATAACAACCACTCTCCAAAGAAGCAGTATTTCCAGATAACAGCATAAATGAATTCAATCTGACTTAGATTTCTGCTTGTGCATTATCTCAAATGAAAAACAAACATGAAACCCAGTATACATTTTACGGGCCTGGGCCAACTTCGAACCCATTTTAATGCAATATTCTTTGGAGAGAGGATTACCGTATAAAAGCCAATAATCAGCTCATGAGATGAACTAACCTGTAGCCATAGACCCATTCAAGCTTGAGCTTAGCAGGTGGAGATGAAGAGGGTCCATTAGGGACATAGGTCTCCCGCATAGGTGTTGGGACGTACAAGTTGATGGGACGACCTCGAAGGTACATCTTAACTATGCCTTCTTCACCATTGTACTGGGCTTCTTTTGCTCTGGAAGTAGGTCCAAGGACTTTAATTACTCAGAACACTTATCTTTTGGAAATGAGTTCTATCTCACATGGACCCGCAGACTTCTACTACAAAAAATTAAAAACTATGGTTACAGATTGTATTTTTCTAACCTAGTTGGTTAGTGTGTTTATTGAAAACTTGAATTAGCACCCGTGAAATGTATTAGATTCTAGAACTGCATACCTTTTAATTAAACTATTTCCCTGTGATGTAAAACTATTCTACCAAGAGACCTTCATTACTTTAGTTCTGGCTACTGTATGTCACACAGCTCTATAGCACTAAGCAGCCAATCACAGCATCATGAGAACCACTAAAAGACTATTGAAAAAATGTTGCAAGTGCAATGTATGATAATACATGATGCGATCTGTACTCTTATACATAAATGTAAACAAATACATACAAACACTGCAATTGTTTATGCATTAATGCATATTCTGCAAATATGTAAACATGTATATTGAAAACAATTCCCAAGATGACAGCAAAGTGTAACAAAACAATAATGATGTCCAAAATAGAAAACACAAAAATCACTTTCACCAAATCTGTAAACTGAGACAAAAACAAACAAAAGGAAATAAATCTAAACCTATACAGTGCAATAAATATTGTGGCATTTCTCTGAAGTATGAGAGGAGGATTTTCTTTACCCGTGTCGACTAAGGTTGAGCTGCGAATTGGACGATCGGAGATGATTCAAGTTGTGGAGGGACCCGCTGTTAGGTCGTCTGCAATTGCAACAAGAAGACGACCATGCAAGGTTAGGTCACAGCCGCACAAACACACAAACACAGAGAGAAGAAATTCATGACAAAAGGATAGTATGTTACCATCTTTGCAAAAAATATATAAATGGAGGTTATCATCTCAAGATACAACCGCTTTGCTTATATCCAAATCCTTCATTATAGCATGAAGCACTTCAGTGCAGGACTGCAGCCCACCAGGCAAAACTCTTTATCTAGTTTTATCAGTAACAAGACTTTTATTTCATACTGTCACATCTTGAGTGATACACAGCTAAATTGGTCTATAAGAGAAAGATTAAATAAAACAGATGAAGCAGAAAGCAATTTCACTTCAGCCACACATTCCTAAACATTCCAATGTTTCGGTCACTTGATGGCCCCATTCTACCATCAAATTAGGATTGAAAAATAGAGATGTTTGTACAGTACTTCTTAACAGGCTTACATTGGCATACAAACGAACATTCCAACACCTCACCTCAATATGAAACGGTACAATAGGTAAGACAAGACACTACGTATTTCCATGACATTCTGCAACGTGGCACATCCAACTAAATCGAGTAACAAACCTTTTTTTTTCAGCATTATTGAGATCATTCTAATTTATTTTTCCCTCAAAAATTACCCTAAACTAGATGGCACTGATAATCTTAAAAGTGCAATACACAGATCTGATCATCTGCTACAATTATTCAAGATATTTACATTATTTAAATTTATCTTGAAATTGCACAGAATACAGCTACCGGATAAATATTCAGCAAGTACTGTACAATATATATTTTAGAATGTTGGACTAATCAAGAATACCGGTACCTAATTAGGAACTCGATGAAATTAATTTACATATATAAATACGATTACTGGTATAATCTAGATATCTGAATGATTGGTGAAGACCCTCACACTTGGTGAAATTTAAATGACTGACTCTGTGATAACTGTTGAAACGGTCTGATCACATCTAACACTGGTAGAAAAGTGACGGCAGCAAAAACAATTTTGGTCATAAACATAATTGCTGAGTTGTTAGAATTAAATACGATTTCTAAACTGAAGAAAATGTATGAGCTCGCAATAACATGAATCCGAGTAATGGTACTAAAATTGGCGTACCCACTTCTGGTTAAGTGTTTAGAAGGAAATTCACGTACTATAGAATCATTTCCATGTTCACACAATAATAAACGGGATGACATGAAAAATTTTAAGTCTTCACCGGAAAACTGCAGTACTCCTGGGGAAATTTTTTTGTTAAAAAATTAAGAGGATTACAGGGAATTATGCGTGTCCTTGGGAAAATGAATGTGATGACTGGAACATGAAGTAATTACCAAAGAAGTTCAATTACTGTTCAGGTACAAAAGAACGAAACACTCCTGTTCCTTGCCTTCACCACCATCTTGTCTGAAAGGCTACCGAGTGCCCAAATAGCAGCAGCCTCACCAAATGAACGATGCCGCACGGACTGCTCTGCTATTCTGTTTCCAGGTTTAATCATCCATCACTACTTACCTTTCAAGAAGGTTTCCTTGCATGACATCTAAACGAGGGGCAACTAGTGTTCCTTCTGGACTTTTCTCATGTTGCAGTACTTACCAACATGAAAAAAGTTACTTTCATAATACATACTCCGAAATAATGGACTGGGCCACTTGAGTCATCTAAATGGCTCAAATACGTATCAGATTTCAAAGCAGCTGGGCAAGCAAAGCAGGAAGCAATATACAGCCATGCTTAATGTTTGTTTTTTATCTTTGATTATCAGAATAAAAACTATAAGTTACTCTTCGCTTTTTCATTTCGATTTCAAAACAACACATTTCCTAGTACTGAACTTGGACCAAATCCTGCATTGGAAACCTTAAAATCCACCTTTAACCAGTAACATCAACATCAAAGGAAGCATCTAAATGACAAAAAGACACAAACTCTAGTATGACAATGTTTTCCAATTCCATAAAAATTATAATAAGTATATATGCTAATTTGCCAGAACACCTTTCAGAATTCACATTAGGCTACACACAATGAATGAACACCTGAGGTCAAAACAACCACAATAATGCGTACTTCAATTACAATAAATTAAGGCAGTAATTATCTTTAATTTCAGGAAATCCAAAAAATAACTAATCTACAATTGCTTCTGATGTCTGAACTTGATCTGCCAGTCTCGGGTTTTCCTCAACTCAATTTTAGCTTGAGGGCTATACATCTTCAATAACAGTTAGAACCACAATGAAAACTTATTGAAGAAAATGTAAGGTATACGGCAAATAATAAAGTAAGCATGTCTCAAGTTGGGGCCTGCAAAAGCATACATGATGCATTACGTACAGATTCATAAAATATTATATTTATATATATATATATATATATATATATATATATATATATATATATATATATATATATATGTATGTATGTATGTATGTGTATGTATGTGTATATATATATATATATATATATATATATATATATATATATATATATATATAGTTGCGCATCCATACATTAGGAACTGCAAAAAATTATAGGGGACAATATATGTTTCTAAAAAACCTTACGATCACCTTTGTTTCAATGTTAAATAACCACGCCGTGACGGTCTGCAACAACTGAAAAAAAAAAATTACTCAAGCTTGAGTGTATTACCGGGCGACGTGATTCCCCTTAGGCAACGTCATGGACTATTTCCAGGCGGGAAACCCCAACAACTATCTGAGACAGATTAGAAAAAAAATACTTCCTCTCCATTATCACTCGGGCATAAGAACGGCCAAGGACTGGGGAAAAGAGCATGAAGTCTCTCAAATCTACTTTTATAGCCATATGCGCGCATCTCTCACTCTCCTACTTGAACGTCATCCAAGCCTCGAGAGGTTACTCTGTTTTAGGAGGACGACAAGGTGGAGAAGAGGTGAGGGGCTTGAAACCTCATTTCTTATGAAAAGGCATGTATACGGTGCAAGTCACATAGCCAATCATCTCCCCAAAGCGTTCTGAAGTGTCGAGAAACCCCACAAGTTTCGGCAGTTACGCCAATTTCACCTCGATTTCTACCGTTTTGGTCTGGAAAACACGGAAAGGAAATGAGACCATGAGAAGACGGGGGTTGGTTGATGGGGTGGAGAGATTAAGGGAGGGGAGGGGCTCTCACGCTTGAGAAAACAATAAGCCGCGTGCATGCGTCTACCAAGGCCGCGAAAGCATCTCTAGCAATGTGGACACCAGTAAAATTCCTGCTTTTCTGTTACGTGACAGGTGTGAGTCACGCAAATCTGTCTCATATATGAACAGTTTAAGGCAGAATATACTTTTTCTGCTGTGTATTACATCTGTTTACCCTTTTGTTTCTCTGTGCCACACATATACGAACAATAGGCTATATACATATTATATATATATATATATATATATATATATATATATATATATATATATATATATATATGTGTGTGTGTGTGTGTGTGTGTGTGTGTGTGTGTGTGTGAGAGAGAGAAACTTTTTCTTTAATGGAAACGAATCCGTATGAAACAGGAGTCATGGCTTGAGCAGTAAAAGAGCTTAGATCCTTACATAACGCGAGATCTCCGTGTAACCTTCACGAACCAGAGGATTTCTAAAATATCGGGAACCTTTCTGCGGTAATGATTCATCATATGGTGAGTGGCAGCGACTCACTTGTTGACTATTTTGTCTGAGTAGATAATGGCACCTTCTGTAGAGCAATCGTCATTTTTGGTAATACTAAAAGTTATGATAACTGAAACCTGGATGTCGCAAATCGCACAATAGAGGGTAAAATAACTTCGTTGTTTATGAGAGAGAGAGAGAGAGAGAGAGAGAGAGAGAGAGAGAGAGAGAGAGAGAGAGAGAGAGAGAGAGAGAGAGAATCTTTAGTGAAAAAAAGGGAAATCAATGTGTGTGACATCCTAACAATTCATGCAAGACCACAACTGCTGTCAAGCGAAAATTTCCAGGTTTTTATGTTCCACTAAACGGATCAACGGTTCCATGTAAAATATCGATTATATTTACATTCCAATAACTATCCCCTACGTTTAGGCCTAAATGAAATTCCATTTTGAAGTTTGTTCATTTCCAATTCATACTCCATAACTCCCCAAGGTCTAATCATATCCATTTCTTTCAACTTTTGCCCATTTTTTGTTAGCTTTCTCCGCCATAACTCTTTTAATCTCAGTTCTATCACTACACTGTTCTATTATCCTGTTTTCAACAGACTAACAGCGACAACAGAAACATACTGTACAGCACAACTTAAACATACACAAAAATTTAATAAATGACACCTGGACAGTAATTTATTGAGGTTTTAAATTGGGTATAACTTTAGAGTCGCCCAATGTTTCAAGACAATTACTTTTCGATAACCTTGCGGCTTTCCTCTGGCTAGTTTTTATTGGCTTAGGATCATTAAATGTTTTGTTACCGTCAATTTATATGCTGAATACAAGTTACCAGAAACATTATTACATCAGGGTAATCTGTCAATTAAGTGAACGGTGTACTTTGCATTATCAACATGATAAAAGCAAAATTTTTCATCAACGGATTCTGAGTGCATACCAGTCTTAGAAAACAAATGCTTTCTGGGTGATTGGCCGAGACGCCAAGGATGTATCCTGAGCCATGTAATGCCGATTTAATTTTACTCTTTTCATACATGTTTAAGGGCGTAATCTCTATTTTTTATTATATTCATTACTCAAAAACACTTCAGAAAAAATCAAAATCTTCAAGCAAAGAAAAAAAATAAAGATTTGGTTACAGACGAAAAAGAAAACAAAATCTAGCGAAGAACATTCACCAGCATGCACTATTTCCATGCACTGTACCCTCATATCACAATTCAGGAATCTCTCTCTCTCTCGTAATAAACTAGCAATACACCGCACATCAAGAACTACATATTTTCAACAAATGAAATTATCAAACTGTTTTCATATTGGACTTGGTGTATATGCAGACTAAGCAGAGCTTGTCGGGCTGTACAAGGGAACAAGTATCTACTCTTTCGTTTCGCGTGAACAATAGACTATCCGAAACTGTATTAAGATTCCGAAAGACCAGTATTACTACCTACTTTGACATAATTAGAATATAGAGTGAAGTTAGTAATGCAAAATGCCGATGTGCTCTGTGTGCCGTATAATTAAGTAGAATACTGAAAAAAAACAGAAGACCAGAACCGAAAATGGCAAATAGGCATACGAAGAGCTACCAAAAAGTTAAAATGGACTTGGAATATTGTAGATAAAATGTAGGAGAGCACTGATTAGGTCTCCAAGATACCAGCTGTTGGAGAAGCCTCGACACTGGGTATTGAGTGGGGAAAATGCCGAAGGGCATAACGGTATCTACAACATTACGACAAAAGTGAGAGAGCGACAGTGGTCAAATAGGCAGACCAACCATACGTGCATTCCTTGGACCTGTGAGACACCAGGCCTTCACTCGCTTATCCATTACTCCATGTTCTTTTTCAACAAACCGGAAACCGGTTTGACACTAAGAGGGATTTTTACCTGTTGTTGGCTGCCATGCTGCCTTTTTCGACTGCTTCCAACGGCCAAGGTGACTTCCAAAAGTTAGATGTGCTTGAACGAATGTTCGGCAAGCGGAGATGCAAGGGTTTCGGCACGCCACCCACTCTTCACTTTTTCCCCGTATTCAAACAAGGGCTAACATCCGCGTGTACAATTGTTCTACTGTATGTTTGACTAAATGCACTTTCGAAAGTGTTCCAAGTCCTTTGCTGGGTTACTGCAAACACTTACGGAATACCTGTTCTGTGCCAACAAAAAGTACGATAGGCTATTTCACATTTCAAATACTAAAGAACTTTCAGAATTTATTTATAGTAGGATCCAGTGTTGATTACTTTATAAACTCAAGATTACACAAAGCAACAACAAATTGTTGAATTAAAGTCCAATTAAAATTCAAAGGGTGCCACATATCCGTCCCATTAGTTAACAGTTTACTGAAAAATTGCATCATGCTCTTGAGAATGTGACACTTCAACGCCCTATAAACGATACAATTCGGTTCATGAACACTGTCTTCTAAGTCAACCCATCGATGACCTCGATAAGACACCCCACGCCTTATGTCTTCTATTTAAAACATGATTTCTTAAAGTTTGAATTGCAAACATGCGTTTTAACAATGCCAGGAAAATGCATTTAATTGACAAAATGGCAAGGTTAGCGTCGTAAAATATTCCTTGATACATTAACTCAATATGATACAAACATCGATTATATTTGTAATAAAATCGTCTTAAGACTACTCTAATAATTAAGTTTACTTTCTAATTCATATTATGAAATACATAAAACGGAAAACTTGAGAATTCTTCCTTAAATAGTCAATGCGTCAATATGATCACAAACAAGAGAATTTAAAGAGACCGAGGGCTTATCCCTACCGCTCTCTCTCACACACACACACCCCCTTTTGCAGGAAGACTGATTAATAACACAAACCCAGGACATTTAAAACATGCCAAAGGTAGATTAATCAACACTGGATCACACAGCGATTGTGTAAAACACTGATAAAGCTCTTTACAATTATAAAACAAAATGTCAGGAATGAAAAGTTCTCAACCGCCGCTCAGACGTGCAGATAGCTACACCAACCACGAACGCCGAGAAGTGACTCACTGGTCCCGGACCAGGCAGCAGAGCACAGAGGTCGGAGAGGATCAACAGAAACACACGAGCGTTGTGGTAACAGTTGCTAGGTACCAACATACAGGAATATTTATCCACTTTTAACTTGCCAGACATTATTTATCCATATGACAGAAACCTTTACTAAGCGTGAACACGGTCTAGGAAGCTAAAAATGCGCGAGGAAACCCTCAACCACGCTTCCGTGGAACAGATGGAAAAAGGAAATAGAAAATAACGAAACGCTGGCAGCTCTGTCATGGAAACGACGGAAACATCTGAAGATAAATAAGCGATATCTAAATAGTGCAGTGAATCCCTTATGAAAAAAATACACATGAAATTCAATATTCAAAAATGTTTTCATCACTTTGCTCGTTTTAAGTCGTAACTTTGATTTCTTGATCATCTCCAACCAACTGGCGACACCGCTATTGGCAACGATGGAGCCGGTAGGTTCTCAATAATAGTAACCACATAATGAACCGGACAGATATTTCCACAGCTGAGCAACTATTGCAAGAAGTCGTAAACTCGAGCAGTCTAAATATTCTTGATTCCCATAATTATGAAAATGTAAAAGAAGTGGAGGGCTAGTCCATGTTACGAGACCGCCTCCTGCTCCAAGGAAACGAATCTCTTTTACGCAAGCGTGTCAGAGATTTGCTTAGATTGTGAGGTTTAGGTCATGTACAGATGTTCAGTTGCTACAACATACGTTTATATATATATATATATATATATATATATATATATATATATATATATATATATATATACCTTAGTTTAACCAGACCACTGAGCTGATTAACAGCTCTCCTAGGGCTGGCCCGTAGGATTAGATTTATTTTACGTGGCTACGAACCAACTGGTTACCTAGCAACGGGACCTACGTACAGCTTATTGTGGAATCTGGAATCCGAACCACATTATAGCGAGAAATGAATTTCTATCACCAGAAATAAATTCCTCTTATTCTTCATTGGCCACTCGGAGATTCGAACTCGCGGCCAGCAGAGTGCTAGCTGAGAATGGTATCCACTCTCCCAACAAGGAATACGAAAAAAGTTAAGTATACCTTAGTTTTATCAGACCACTGAGCTGATTAATAGCTCTCCTAGGGCTGGCCCGAAGGATTAGACTTATTTTATGTGGCTAAGAACCAATTGGTTACCTAGCAACGGGACCTACAGCTTATTGTGGAATCTGAACCACATTATAGCGAGAAATTAATTTCTAGCCGGCCGGGGAATTGAACTCCGGCCCATCAAGTGACAGTCCGCAGCTCTACCGACTCATCCAACAAAGAGCTACGAGGAATATATATATATATATATATATATATATATATATATATATATATAGATACGAGCATATATATATTGTAAAGACGTCTTCTTTACCCATTGATTACGATCATGTATCGCATCTATCAACGCAGCAAGAATCTCATGTATATATTTGTATGTAGAATTTCCTGGACTTTTCGCCAATATATATTTTATCACTGTATGTACATTATGTCTCGTTATTGTTATTTGATTGACTGTTAACAAACAAAAATTGTTCTCACTCAGCGTGCGGGTCACGGAGACCTGGGGTTGGGCACCACGTTTCCGTCCGCATGCTGCTATGTATACCTTATGCCCAGATAATAAATCAATCAGTAGCCAGTTCTGTCTTCTTTGACCTCACAATATATATATATATATATATATATATATATATATATATATATCTATATATATCTATATATATCTATATCTATATATATATATATATATATATATATATACATATATATATATATATATATATATATATAGAGAGAGAGAGAGAGAGAGAGAGAGAGAGAGAGAGTATGTAATAACCAAAATGGCTCTAAACTTTGCGATTTCTCAAGCGTTTTGAATATGCTTGTCACTATCAAGCATCGAGTGCCAATGAAGAAGAAATGAAAAACACCCCTTATCCCTTGGTGAGATCTGAACCCACGCACGATGGGTCGGCATGAGGTTAAGAAAACTACCCAACCATCAAGTTTATTTTAGCTCAAACTTACATATATCTCAAATTCGCATATGTTTTATTAGAGCTGGAGTAGTCCCATCACTGTTTAATATTCCAACGTTTACTGTTTACTTAGGCTGAGATAGAGAGGAACTATGGACTTTCAACTAAAAAACTTTGAATCCGAACGAAGAACAAATACAGATGTCTAACTACCATGGTGGGATTCGAACCAACACACTGTGTTGAGATGAAGTTGAGTCATATCACTCTGCAGCCAAGAAGCATTTAAGTGTGTTTCAGCTCACCCGCACACATATACCTATCAATTCAGATATATTTAGCTGGAGGTGGAACAGGACAATCCTCGCCATTGTAGCATATATATAATATGGGTGTGTGTATTATATATATACACACACATAAAGTGTTTGACTTTAAATCACAAAAATGTAAAAACGCAATGATTATAAACCTTATTTTATTAGCATTCAGCATTTACATTTAACTTCAATAAAAGATGGCTGGCCCAACAATCTCCTCCACCTTGACTTATGTAGATAACACAAGTCTCTTCCCAGTCTTTAGTTAACACCCGTGCTCTACCTATTCTGTGACATGTCTCTTTTCTTTTTCTAATCCTGTCATCGTCTCTTATATTTGCTCCAGAATTAACGCAAATTAACGTTCATTGCTTCATCTTCTGATTTCCATTTGCTCCCATAAACTTTCTACTCAGGCATACACTTCAAATTCCTCAACTAGTTTTTGCAGTTTCTCTGAACTTTTCCCAATCAGCAGAGTAACATCTGGCAACATTAACCCTTCCACGATCCATTCACAATTCTTTTCCTTATCCCAGAACTGTGGGCTGCATCTCTTGTTCTTTCTCTGCCTTCTCGCATCACTCCATCTGTACAAATAAACTGAACAGCCACCTTTCACACCAATCAGTCTCTCGCCCACCAAGCTTTTATAAAACACGCTTCATTTTCATCATAAACACTTTCATTTGCTTTTGAAAACTTCTCTCCTACACTGTACATTCTCAGTACGTTCCATATTGCCTCTGTATCACTGCTATCAGCTGCTTTTTCTAGGTTCATGTATGTCACATACGGCTTTTCCCTTCACTTTCAAACTTCAATCATAATTTTTAACATACACTTGATTCACATAACCTCTCCGTCGTCTAAATCCACACTGATCTTCTCCTGCCAATCCGCGTTTGTCTTTCAAATGCTGACACATTCGTGAGCCAATATAGAGAAAATTTCATCTTATTTACGTACACACATTCACACACACACACCTGACGCTGGTGAGCTGTGAGAACACGAAATCTCTTGGGCAACTTCTTGTTTTAATCCTTCACCCAGCTTGATGACATCCCGAGACTTCGAATTTTTTTTATATTCACAGTCATTAATCCACGAATATCGTTTAATATTGAATTCTCTGTACCTTAGGAACTACTTACACCCAAAGGAAATTAAAAGTGATTAAGCACTTCCGGGCCTGCAGCATTCATAAAATATAATTCCCATAGGGAGTCAGTTATTTTCAAGGTATACTGAGTTCGATATTAAACGATATTCGTGTGTGAACATATATACATATTTACACATATTATATATATATATATATATATATATATATATATATATATATATATATATAAATGAATGTATGTGTGTGTGCGTATGTGCCAGCATAACTCTGAAACGCATTGAGCAATTTCAACCAAACTTGTTATACATATGACTTACTATCTATAAAAGAGTACTGTGGGGTAAAGCATCACTAGCACCAAAAGACACCAAAAGGGTGGGGGTGGGAAGGGCTTCCCTGAAACAGGGCTGGTTCTGCCCTTAGACTTGGTAACTAAATAAACTCTAGGAATTTATCATACCTCATTTCGGTATACATATGACTTACAATCTGGAAAAGAATACTTTGGGGAGGCGGTTAAGACATCACTGGCATCAAAGGGAGTGGGGGTGGGAAGGGGATGACATGTAAAAATAACCAAAAAATTACAGAAATTAGTGTCTAATCCATAGTTTTCGAGGTTGCTGAGATGAATGGTGACACTCCCAGTGCCTTTTAAGTCCAACTTCCGTCCCAATAGGAAGGGCGGGGGTGAGAAGGGGTGAAAAATAAAGTATAAAAAATTACAGATTTTGTGCCTAATCAATAGTTTTTGAGGTCGCTGAGGTGAATATTAACACTCCTGATGCCTTCTAAGTCCTAGTTCAGCCCTGATAGGAATGGGGATGAGAAGAGTTTAATTGCTTGTCATTCAGTTTTCCCGGGCAGTGCCGGGTTGGTCAGTTAGTGAGTGAGTGAGTGTGTGTGTGTGTATATATATATATATATATATATATATATATATATATATATATATATATATATATATATATATATATATATATATATATATATATATATATATATATATATATATATATATATATATATATATATATAAACAGGAGATGTTAATATTAGTCAAGTTAAGACAGTGTGTATGTGCATATGTGTGTGTAGGTATTTACAGTAAGTGCTGGCGCGCTCAAAACATGCTAAAGAAGTAAGGAAATGAGGGTGGAGTGTACATGCGTGTGAAAACCCGAGTTTTATAGGGGAACATTATTAGCCTGACCTACGGGATGGATTAGCTGGGCCCATTTAAGCACTTCCTGGTTTATTGGGGGCTATTTTAAACAGCCAAACCAATCAGGTCTGGATAACTATTACTTCATTTTCAGGTTATCGTACATCTCCTCACGAATGACAGATATTTGTATGTCTGTCAGCTCCCCTCACCAGCAAGGGTTCAGAGATGGATCCCGGGCGGGGAGGAATCATCTGAGGCCCGTTTCCTGAAAATTCCATCGCCCCCTCTGTCGACCTTAGCGGTTTATAGCGGTTTAATTGTGTCACAGGTAGTTGGTCGCCTATGGAGGACTCAGTCAGGGTGTAGAGGACCATGGAAATATCATCCCCATTCCAAATTACCTGCTGGAACTTGTGATTATCTGAAATGTTCTCCAGCGTTTAAGAGACCTCTTATATGTATTTCAAATGTTTATGTTGCCTTTTCATGTCGAAGAAAAACAAGAGCTTAAAAATGACGCCTTTAGTTTGAACATGAATATGCAATAGGGGAGAGAGAGAGAGAGAGAGAGAGAGAGAGAGAGAGAGAGAGAGAGAGAGAGAGAGAGAGTGAATCACTCAGAGATACCTTATCTCTAATTACGCGTGTATCTTATCTCTATTAACGGAAATGGTTATCGCTTGTACCGACAAACCTCCCCAAGTGATAATCGAGAGCCATATTAACGTCAACGGTTTTTTTGCAATTAAAATATGTCATATGATACGCAATCACATTTCCATTGAGTTACAAAGATAATAAAAGACAGTCTCTGTATTTCTTGCATCACTTACGTAAGTTCCATTACGAAAAATCGGAAAAGGTGCTAACTCAGAGCGACAAAAACCGTCCACATTTTCGAGTATGTAGGTATCCTCGTCGTTTCTTGAGGATGGATGGTATGGAAGATTAAATGCTTGTACGATGGAAACTAGGCATGTTTTAGAAAGCGTAGACCTGAGAATGGCCAGGTGTAAAAATGGATCCGAGACAATGGTGCCTTATGTTCCCATGGCGGCTCAATATTTTCAAGGATGAATTGACGCCAGAGGTGGGACAATGGACTACAGTAGATTTGGGGCAAAACTGCAGTATACGAAAATGAATCGTGAATGGAGTATGGTGGAATGGTTGTCTGCCCGTGACAGAGTACTGATGGGGGATGTACAATGTTGACCCTATTAAAGAGTTTGGAATTGTTCAAGAGAAGAAAGTTGGGAGTAATTATGAGCAGGAGTAAGGTTAGGAACGGTAAATGGAAAAATGTGAAGAATACGGGATTATTCTCGCAAACTCTTCTGTATGTCTCACGAAAAGGAAGTAACATGACAAACTGAAAGAGCGGAATATAAAATTGTTTCTGAGGATGTAGTCATGGTATTAATGAAATATGTTTAAAAACAGATTCTCATACCTATGAATAATAATAATAATAATAATAATAATAATAATAATAATAATAATAATAATAATAATAATAATAATAATAATAATAATAAGAAGAAGAAGAAGAAGAAGAAGAAGAAGAAGAAGAAGAAGAAGAAGAAGAAGAAGAAGAAAAAAAAATTGAGAAAGCGAAAAATACAGTTAAACCTACTGATGCAGTCATAATTTGCAAATTAATTTGCTGACGAAAGGATTTTCTGACTTTCAGTAATAATAATAATAATAATAATAATAATAATAATAATAATAATAATAATAATAATCTATGATACAAAGACAGAAGCGACGATATACATCAAGACTAGTTAAAAAAGACAGAAGAGAGAGAGAGAGAGAGAGAGAGAGAGAGAGAGAGAGAGAGAGAGAGAGAGAGAGACGATATTTTCAAGGATGTCTTGGGATTCACCAATGGCGCA
Source organism: Macrobrachium rosenbergii (assembly GCF_040412425.1). NCBI lineage: Eukaryota > Metazoa > Arthropoda > Malacostraca > Decapoda > Palaemonidae > Macrobrachium > Macrobrachium rosenbergii. Next base: position 26,564,863 of record NC_089788.1, on the reverse strand, counting down.
AATTCGTGTATGACCGAAAAAAAAATGCTTTAGAGCAATTCATGCAAGAAAACGGCAATTTTTCTTTTATGTTAGCCAAAGTGCCATCTAGGATATCCCTGTCAAAGAAGACAATGTAACAATAGCATCCTGAAACATACAAAGACATAGACAACATTAACGCGCTCAGAGAGAGAGAGAGAGAGAGAGAGAGAGAGAGAGAGAGAGAGAGAGAGAGAGAGAGACTCAAGGTCACTCGTTTGCTATAGCAACCCTGTCGGGGTCTCATACCTCGGTTCCCCTAGGAGGACCAGATGCGTGCATCCCCTCCCTATAAAAGCTTGACACAAACGTTGAAACCACATGGGGCGGAGACCATCAATCTAACAGCTTTTGCAGGGCGAGAAAAACACTCACTCTCTCTCTCTCTCTCTCTCTCTCTCTCTCTCTCTCTCTCTCTCTCTCTCTCTCTCTCTCTCCGGAAGGCAGATACTCACCCGGTACGTCAAAACGTAAAATTTGCAATATATAAATTTACAATATAGTTCCTATCGCTCTCTCTCTCTCTCTCTCTCTCTCTCTCTCTCTCTCTCTAGTGGAGCATATCGGGTGCCTAAAAGAAAAAAGAAAAACTACGAAAAACTCTCTCCGTCTCGTTTTCCCGAGCAGAAAATAAGAGACTTTTGAACTTCCTCTCCGTATTGACTAAGCACTCGACGTCTAGGGTGGAGTTCCTAAAGGAAGGACGAGGCTGAGGGTCAGACGGGATGGGAAGAGACACACGGTTCAACTTATGCAGAAGGAGCCCAGAGAAGAAAAGGCACAGCCCTAACATCTAAAGGATTCCCGGCCTTGTCTAGGACACCACTACTATTATCTTTGTTACTGTTCAATGTGTGTTTATATTTTTCCCAAGTTTGTGTCATTGTTATTATTATTTATTATTCAAACTTCCGAGGAGTAAAACACTCACATGTAAGTTATACATAAAACACAGAACGCATAACAAACAAGATAAGTCAGCCCACAGAAGAAGGTGTCCGGAGGATGAGCGTGCATATGTTGCGGATTCTGCAACTACTGGTGTTTTCGATAAGTTTAACAGAATGGGCATATGACATATTTTACATGACAAATATGTACATTTGTACATGTTTCTTTTAATTATGCAAGTCTAGATGCTCAATAATCTGTTGTTCAATTTATCTTTCAAATAAAGAGAGAGAGAGAGAGAGAGAGAGAGAGAGAGAGAGAGAGAGAGAGAGAGAGAGAGAGAGAGAGAGAGAGAGAGAGAGAGGTCATAAATGCAAAACCACGAAAGGGGGAAATTATCCCAGGTTGTTAAAAAAAAAAACCTCATTTCATTCAGGGTCTTTTCCTCGATTTTGTGGAAAATTTTTCCACCGAAGCCGTAATTCAAATGGCCCTTTTTTTTGTCCTACGATGAAATACAACAATTTAATTCAAGGGCATTCAATAGCAATCAACTTGAATGAGTTTATGATCGGCAGGAATTAAAACATAACATAAGGAAGGATTTAAGAACATTTTGATTTTTTTTTTTCTCAAAAGTAAAACGTAATACATAACAGCTGTTCATGTATGTGGCTATTCTATGAGTTTCTGCTAACCAGGCGTAGACTATCTTCACTAGGACCATCATGACTTTGATGACGTCATCCTTTTTAGGTGTTCTCTGAATACTCATTTACACGCACCCACACAAACGCACACACACACACACACACACACACACACACACACACACATATATATATATATATATATATATATATATATATATATATATATGTATGCGTATGTATGTGTGTGTGTGCATTTTCGATGATAAGGTGTGCTGTGAGAATTCCACCTTTCAGCATGAGATAATGGTTGTGGGCGTGAATGGGCGGAACATAGATTACAGTTTGTGGGCGGAGGGACGCAGAAGTACACCCGATGCCTCGTTCTACTCTACACAGAGAGAGAGAGAGAGAGAGAGAGAGAGAGAGAGAGAGAGAGAGAGAGAGAGAGAGAGAGAGACTTTTTCTATGTGCGAGAGACGGAGATGAGAAATTTCATAAGTCTAGGAGAGAATGACAAACGTTTACCATTGAGAGAGAGAGAGAGAGAGAGAGAGAGAGAGAGAGAGAGAGAGAGAGAGAGAGAGAGAGAGAGAGAGAGAGACTTTTTCTATGTGCGAGAGACGGAGATGAGAAATTTCATAAGTCTAGGAAAGAATGCCAAACGTTTACCTTTGAGAGAGAGAGAGAGAGAGAGAGAGAGAGAGAGAGAGAGAGAGAGAGAGAGAGAGAGAGCTCCCACCATCCAGAATGCCTACCTACACGCTTGGCACTCTTAAACCAACATAAACCTGCAAAAACCTCATAAGTCCTCATAAATGGAGGGTTTGTTTGGAGGAAGAGGAGAGAGAGAGGCTAATAAGCAGAGGGTTTGTGCTACCTCTTAATGAACATGGAAGAACAGCCCTCTGGGGAGAAGCGGAACCCTGGACCCCTGCCATCTTTGGGATTCTGTAGTGGTTTGTATACACACACACAGACAGCTGGATTTATAAGTGTGTGTGTGTGTGTGTACATATATATATATATATATATATATATATATATATATATATATATATATATATATATATATATACACGTGTGTGTGTGTGTGTACAGGTATAGATATTCATACATACATTAAAACGTAATAATCACAATGCCCTTTACTACTTGATTTCTTCACATTTTTTTTACTGCTTGTCACTACAAAGCCTGAAATCCAACTGAAGAACAAAATGAAGAAATTCTGACATCCAGTACCCGGTATATCAGAACAAGAAAGGTATAAGTCTATTCGGACTCATGCTTACAAGTATCTGTTGAATTCAGGTAAATTTACGAAGCGTACCCAAAAATGTGAAGAAATCAAGAAGTGGTATTATGTAGAAAAGGGGGACCAGCAGATTATATATATATATATATATATATATATATATATATATATATATATATATATATATATATATATATAAAAATCACAGTAGATGCACGTGACTTCAATGTATAACCGAATCCCACAGGAAAATGACAGGCAGAAGTTCTGTACCAAGCGCTTTTACGTTTATTAACGCATCGTCTGGGCACACACACACACACACACACACATATATATATATATATATATATATATATATATATATATATATATATATATATATATATATATATATGTGTGTGTGTGTGTGTGTGTGTGTGTGTGTGTGTGTATGATCAGTATACATAAAAATTAAAAATTTATATGCTTATGTATACACGTACTAGCACTGTACCTACATAAAATACACCATTTTCTTCTTGTTCAAAACAAAGCTTTAATTTCTGTCTGTCATTGCCAAAACCACCATAATCACTCCCCTTCAATCTTTCTTGATTATCATTATAAATTATTTCCATTGTTATTTGCAGTGCAGAGACCGAGACGGGCATGGATACTCAAAAGTAAAATACACGGAATACTTTGGTTGAAACCCGAGTCCACATAAGGAAGGGCCTACACGGGGTAATTAATTCACCACCAAGCTGGAGGGCGGCATCATTCTACAAGTAAGATGCAGATCACTTCAAGACAGCGAGCACTGACACTAAACAAGTATATAAATCCTGCAAAAATCAAGAGCGCTCACACCCAAAACAAATCTATAATGATAAAATCCGAGAGGATCTGATCTTGTCTGTCTTCCCCCGGATGACACTAGGGGAGACGTGAAACAGCCACTCACCCCTGCAAACCAGTTTGTCCGCGCCGGTAGGGGTGGGGTAGGTAGGGGAACGAGAGGGTAGGGGAGACATCCACCCTCCTCCTGCAAACCTGTTTGTCCGCCCCCTGGGGGTGGGGTAGGTAGGGGATCGGGAGGGTAGGGGGGGGACAGCAGACCCGGGTTCCAGCGCGCGTAGCGTGCGCCAACAAGCTGGTAAATGAATAAATAACCGAAAATTATGACGTCACGTCTATCAGCCGTTTGCTTTATGATGTGTCAACAATTAGATAACGCCTCATCAGGATAATTAAAGTAATAAACCGTTCAGTCAGTAAACAAAACATACTAAGCTATGATGTCACTGACAAATATTAGGCTGTGGTCATCTATGACGTCATGCGTTATTCACAGACGTTCCGGTCATTAATCTGGAATGCAAAATTTTTCTTTTGTCTTCCGAGCCTTCTTCCGGTCATACGATATACAACAGGTGTTCTTGTGCATTCTCACACGCTACTATTGCTGTTCAGAATAATAATAATAATAATAATAATAATAATAATAATAATAATAATAATAATAATAATAATAATAATAATAATAATATTTTAGCATTCATAATTATCTTAATTTCTCATCATACCAAGAAATTTAAAGGACAAAAAATTTTATCGATAGCATTGATGTTCAAATATATTGAAACTTATGATAAATTTTGACATTGGTTTAATAATAATAATAATAATAATAATAATAATAATAATAATAATAATAATAATAATAATCAGACATCAAGGCTCCAAAGAACAAGGAGAAAGGCTACTGGCACCAAGGAAGGACAAAACCGTGTCATCCCTCAGAACTAATTCATAATTACTGCCCGTATTGCACACAATTCTCTGCGGTAACACAGACTTAAGGGGCAGATGCCAACTAGGATTAATGCAGTTTCCAGACGTGGGTGACTTAACTGGAGGGACGTCGAGTGCGCTTGCTATATTTTTGTTTTCGTTTTTGCTCTTAAACAGACGAAGAACGCGAGTGCATATAACAAGTATACGCGACACATACAACGGATGATTACAATAAATATAGTACCGAAGTCCTACCGCCTATGAGCCCAACGATTGTCTGTCGTTTGAAAACTTGCAACAAAAATTTGGTGTGCGCAGAAACGGGTCACAATTAGGCTCGAAAAGACAACAGAATCAAATCAGTCAGTCAGGTATAAATGCAATGGAAAAACTTGCATATATTCGCAGCAGTTGCACGCCATTCTTACCCAGGAGAACTCTGGGTGGGCACGGCAAACTCACAAGGGGTAGTTTCAACGTAAGGTCAACGCAGTACTTCAAATGTGAGCCGCCCTCGAGAATGATCCAAGGGCGTGGTGGGTCTACAGCGCTGGCTTGGCTGAAGTATGAGAGTTGCAAGCATATGATTCTCGTATGTCGATTTATGCTTACGGCATTGCAGATTCCAATAAAATTATCTTGGGGAATCTGAAATCCGACTAAGTTTTATTTCATTATGCTCGTTATCGCGGCAATTCTCAAGAAAAATTTAAAAATAATTACAGATGTAAAGAGTACTTACAAATGATCCAACGAGCTACTGCTGGGTGATGGGAATTGAAGGGGAAAGGAAATGGACGTATTTGATCGTGTACGTCACTTGACCAACACTTGGGAAAAATGCAGAATAAGAGACATAATTCTATGAAAGGTTTGGCACGTCTTTAAGGAAAAGTAGAGCAGCTGATCATAACAACTTAACTGAATTTAACAGAGCGTTTACATCCACTCGCACTGTCATTCCCATAATATTTCAAGCTGTTATTAACAAATGGACAGTGTTAATTTAAATACCAAAAATAAATTACATCCAATTTTCTACTTAAAGTAACGTCACATAAAGCACTCCTTTCAGAGTATTTCTCCACCAAACTCCGAACCCTGTATTACTGATTGATTTCTTTTGTAGTCTGACCCTGCACATTAGCCAAAGTTGGTGGCAAAGCTGAATTCTAGATGATCTTACTTGTACGATATCACCGCAAGGACCCCGTACAGCTTCAACTGTGCGCTAACATACACGTCAATAAACGCTAATTGGTTTCAGTCTGGCTGCGAGATGATGAAAGATACCAAAAACATGCTCATGCGTCAAAGCCTTAAGTTTGGAGTTTGACTCCAAGATTAAACATATACGAGCAATCAAACATTATACTTTTATATATGATAGCAATATCAATCAAGCTATATAAATAGCTTGTTAGTGAAGCAACAAATTCCCCGACAATCATCATATTTCATGGCGAAGATAAATTGCAAGATCTGTATTGGTATCCACCAAACTTTAATCATTCGTCTGGAGGGAGTCACCCAGTTAATGTTTATACGTTTCATCAAAATCCGTTCATCCAATCTCGAGATCTTTTGTTAAACCACAGACAGACATGCAGCCACGGATGAAACATCACCATATCCCAACTTTGTTGATGGAGGTCATTAAGGCTAAGGTGACAAGTACACAAATCGTATAATTTACAATACGAAATGAGACAACAAAAACAATGACTGTACACAAAATCTCTCTCCCAAATTCGAAATCGGGGAACAATACAGCGATCTGGACGTTTTCCGTTGAACCCCGCAAACGTCTGATGATCAAGGCAGTGAATGATGTACCTGGTGGTCAGCCATTGCAGTGGGTTACTAATCGGGCAGGGAGAGAAAAAATGTGAAAGTGCATGATCGGCGCATGTCAAAACATTTACCAGTATGACATAATTCAATCCTCACACCATGTCGGTGAAATCATACGTCAGATTCTCTCCTCTCCCGCAACAAGTCTTTGTACTGAGTCACGGCATCACAAGCAATGACTGCGATGTGACCTTCAAATAAACTTACAATCCTTTTAACAGGAAGTTAATGCAATAACATGAGTGAAAACAGTCGTTGTGTGTTAATTATAAGTGTAATGTTCATCTCTGTGAGTAGTGTGCTCTCATTCAGTCATAATATATGACCGACAACAGCCGAAACGAATACCTACCATCTGAGGTAATACACACACACACACACATTACATACATATATATATATATATATATATATATATATATATATATATATATATATATATATATATATATATATATATATTTATACACACACACAGTGAAAAGTTTTTAATTTTGACACTACAGTACTTATAAACATTCGCGATCTTATACATAATATATATGCCGTATTTTCTAAATCACAAAACATAAGGCAGAATACAAACAAGATATTCCTATCACAAACTAACTACAGTACCACTCAAGAGCCCATGTCACAAGACCAAGATATATACAACAAACACTTAAACAAAAGCCTTGGCAGGTAACAACAAATTCCCTTAATTAATACAATAACCAAAAACCACATGTCATGACGGCAATGTACATATATAAAGAAGCGTATGACATGAACAAAATCGGATAATGGATCTATTACGCTATTTCACTCTGAAAACGGTGCAAGTTGAGGCCAGCTTCAATTTAGGGGATCTTTCATAGAGAGTGACCCTAAGGGTTTTAACCCGGTATGTATCCACCTTTGCGGCGTGCTTAGTACAAGCCCGTTGGGGATTACCGTAAAAACACAAACAAAAGTCAGTAAATACCATAAAGATAATGAACCCCAAGAAATATTAGTCATAGATAACGACCCCCCGAAACCCTTGGGTTCGCTATCTAGGAGAGATCCAATCTAAGTACTGAGGGGTCGTCATGTTCCGCTTGGCTCACTGGTTGCGAACCGTTGTTAACAACTTGGACAGCTTGGCCAGGGATAAATCGCAGTTGCATTTTGTTTTTTATATACATGGCAGGGGATTATTCAGCAATTTAAACGTTTAGAAAACTTAATATTACGACTCGAGCTCCTTGATAGGTTTGACAGGGAATTAAGCCGAGATTTAATAGTTTTTCAACTGTTGCTTATTTTAGAGGCTCCATAATCACTTGATTTTTATCAAAGAGAATCAAAAATAGGTGTGTTTGGGGCAATTCTTAAAGATTTGTAACGTTTATTTCGCCAATGTAGACTTTTACTTTCAAAATTTACGAATAGTGAGTGCTGCAGTTCATTCACTCCTTATTTAGATTCAATAAATGTTGAATGACAATGAAAATCACCTATGTGAAGAAAAGAGAGGACTATTTCTATTAGCTCGACCATTTTAGATTCAGCAGAATTCATTTTAAATGTAGATGGACAATCTGATCACTATCGAACGTGACTGTCAACTACACATTCAAATTACTCTAGGTCATTTCCCCTCCTTCCTTCCCTAACACAAGAATGCTTGCCACGCCCTTTCGTGTACTCACTGCATAAATATCTAGTGCAGAACTTAGACCCCAGCTTTCCTGAGCAGAGACTGAAGAGCCTAACCCTCTCCAACTGTACAGTACAGACCTCATCCTTAACCCAATAGAGCACCAGTTTTTAATAAAAGAAATACGATTTTTGAATCTTCCTAACAACTGTGATTCGTAACACAACTCTCAGAAGTAAACTGTCTACTAGTTGCTAATAAAAAATGCAGGACAACAAAATTAGTTAAATAATCAAAACAAACAGGCCTCATTAAATATAACGCCATATCTTGCCCTAAAACGGGCAATTTTCATGTTCATAGAATTCAACCTATTGACATATTCAAGGTGCATCAGCCTGGACCATCTTCCTCGCCAAGAGGAGTGTCGTCAGCGTACATGCTGTAGAAGAGGTGGAAAGCAACAAACATTTGTGCGGCACGCTCTCCTTCACGGGGACCTTGCAAGGGTTGGACCCAGTGCAGACCCCATGGCCATTCATCCGTTTGAATATATGTCTTACCATTGAAAATCAAAAGCTGTGTTCCACTCTGCCATCTTCAACAGCTATTTAAAATTTGTGATGTTAAAACAATTAAAAACGTGTCTGGTTAAGGATTCGGTCTAAAATGATCTGAATTCTCCCTTCCGCAGGCATTGCTAAAGATTCATTCTGAACCAAAGCTGGTCATAAAATGGTCACTTTTGTTGTGAACGCCTTTCTTTTAGTCTCAATTTTTACTTAAATTTTATTAGAATAAAATGGAACATAGAATTTAGGCCAAAGGCCAAGCAATGGGGCACATGAGGTCATTCTGTGCTGAAACGACAATTGAGAGTAGAAAGATTTGCAAGGTGTAACAGGAGGAAAACCTCACAGTAGCACTATGAACAATTGTTAGGAAAGGGTGGGTAGCATGATGGAAGACAGAGAGCAGGAATGGAGGCACAGTAAAAATTTTTGCTAATGAAGCTAAAAGTAGAACTAAAAACTTAGCCAGCCTACAGTTAGGGGAGGCGTATGAGGAATGACAGGTCTCATTAGAATATTTTCTTCATGGATCTTTGGTAACCCACACATGATCCCATAGGAGGCCCTAGTGCTGTATAGGGTCTGATAGGTATCTGCACTTCTGATATCAAGATCCTCTGAATATTTTAAGAATCGATATATTCCTACAAGGAGCAACATGAGGTTATGCCTTGAATGTCACTTATAAAGTATGCAAATATACATTATGTCAGTGCTGCCTGGTTCAGCGGTTTTATTTTTGTTAGTTGAGACATTTGTTGAAAGAGCTATACATTTTTGTATAGACATAATAAATTTCATTGTATGTTACGAATGTATTATGGGCAAGCTGACAGCAGAAAATGCTTATCTTCGAAAACTGCGTCGTTACGTTGATGAGTGGACTAATCATTACGCTAATACGGCTTCAGCCTCACGCCCGCGATTCTTTAGGCCTTGCGCACTGGCTGCATGTTATTACTATATATATACTTTTGCAGTCTATAAAAAGAGATTTTTTGAATATCTCATCCATGGTGAATACTCAAAGTAAAGTTATGAGAAAATTCGATGACAAAATTCGTGAGTCAGTAACATCCAAAGCCAGGAAAGTGCGTCAAGATTTTTTCCAGTTAAAGCATGCATAGACTGCTATCAGCAATGAAGTGTTCGTTTTTAATTGAAATATCTTTATTGTAAAAGCAGTACGCACTACATTAGATTTTTGTTTCTTTGATAATTTCTAGAATGGAATAAAACAAGTACATTTACCACACTGTGTGATGAGTCATCAATGCGTTAGCAGTTATCATTTGAGTTGCATATCTTAGGCTCTGACTTTTCATTAGCCTTAAGCCCTCTCCGTTCATCCAGCCGATTGCCTTAGGGCCACTTTTACAACTAACAAACAATAACAAATCTTATGAATGTCACAATTTATGAATATGAGAACCTTACTGCAATACGGATCTTTCACAGATAGTTTCCCCCAAGGGTTTTTACCCGGCATGTATCCATCTCTGCGGCGTGTTTAGTACAAGGCTATTGGGGATTACCATAAAAACAAACAAAAGACTGTAAATATCAAAAAGAGAATGACTCCCAAGAAATATTCCTAGATAACAAGGATAACGATCCCCGAAAACCCTTGGGGGCCACTATCTAGGAAGATCCCTGTAATACTGAGAGAACTCCGTACTGTGCTTCTTCCTTCGTACTTTGTATTTGATTGCCTGCTCGTCTCGTTTCAGCAATCCTTTCGTTAACAGAATTTATTAGCAAATAAATATCCCGTATCTAGTCTTAATTATCTACTTGTCTAAATATACATACAACTACCCGATATTTATGTATTAAATTCATGTGAATTTTCATCATCAACGTCGGCCGATGGTATCATTTAGTGCCATTCAGCGCCACGATTGAGCACGTTACCGACATGCAGTTTCAAGTTCTCTCTCTCTCTCTCCAGTGTTGTTTGCATCGTTGACCACCGTAGTTGTGACGCCAAAATACTAAAGTAACTTTATGAAATCTTGAATCTGCATCATCGCCGCACACACACACACACACACACACAACACGCATATATATATATATATATATATATATATATATATATATATACAGTATATATATATATATATATATATATATATATATATATATATATATATAGAAATAAACAACACACAATCACGCGTGGAACAGAATTAAATTTCTGACTCACATCAGGATCGAACCCAGGTCTTTCAATTGCAAGGCAAGGGTTCCCTTGGGTACAGTTGCTCTCAGGTTCCAACTTCTTTTGACTTATATGGCTTAGTGGGCAGCGCCCTTGCCTTGCAAATTGAAAGACACCTGGGTTCGATCCTGATGTGAGTCAGAAATATATAGAATATATATATATATATATATATATATATATATATATATATATATATATATATATATATATATATATATATATATATATATATATATCACTTACACACGTGTGAATTTTTATATGAAAAATACCAGTATATCGAATTCACTCTACATAATTAACCAGGGACCACAATAAGTAGTGTAAGGCACCTTAACTAATTCCCACTGAATGCCAAACGGATGGTGGGAACATCACTGGATCACAACGAGGCCCGAAAAGAGAACAGGGTGATGGCAACAAAGGCCAAATTCATATAAAAGTGAACGGCGTCTGAAATAATAAAGTACAAACTTTGCACAAAGAAAGACTTAGATTTTCATTAAAAAAAACCGCTTCTGCTAGTAAATGGCCGAGTGTCGAAAGACCTAGCAAACCACTCCGTTGTTTCACTTTTTCCTCGTGGCATTTGCCTTTATTTATCCATTCATCACCATCCATATCTTCATGATTCAATATATATATATATATATATATATATATATATATATATATATATATATATATATATATATATATATATATACATATATATGTATATATATACATATATATGTAAATATATATATATATAGATGGATAGATAGATAGATAGATAGATATCTGAGAATCTTACCATAAAAGAAAAAATATTTCGAAACCTATACAACAAAGATGAAAATGAAATACTGGGCAAGACGAAAATTACAGAGCATTTGGAGGCAAAAGCCTGAAAATTACACGGAATGTAAGGCAACTGGAGACAACTAAGCACAGCATGAAATGTATGGCGCACACCTTGTAAACTTCACAGCTCAGAAGTTGGCAATTGCAGCACACGGCATGAAATTGCAATGCAAGAGTTGGAAGTGTAGCGCTACAGGTGATATCAAGCACACCTGCTGCAAATGATAATGCGACAAATGCAAAGAAAAACACAGCCAACACTGAGAAATGTAGCTCACGCTGTGACAGACGAATTCGGCCAAATTCCCGGCGTCCAAACAAGGCCAGGTAATACTAGTTGAACTTCAAAAGAAATGGCCTGCCTCCAAGGGAAATTCGGCGGCCAGTATTAGGATTAGATTTCCAGACGGCTCCACATCTCCGCGTGTCTTCCCATACGGCTCCAAATATGTCTCCCGTTCATTGTTGATTCCTAAAAGAGGCGTTGAGAGGCCTAGGGGGAGGAGGGTCGTCCACTGACCATTATCCTATGGAAATCCGATGGTTATTATTATACACCTATTTCATTCTCTTTCTGTTCATGGGAGGAATACGTGCTAGCAGTTAATCTCTCTTTCTCATCTCCCTCTGCTTACGGCAATCACACGTTCTCAACACTGTCTGCACCGCTGATCGTCGATCAGTGAGGTTAACAAACGCTGAATTTGGGGCGAACGCCTTGTCTCTTGAACATCCGTGGGATGGGTGAAAAGGCATTACCTTTTGCTCCATGGAGGAAATACGTGTAGGAATATATATATATATATATATATATATATATATATATATATATATATATATATATACATATATATATACATATGTGTGTGTTATAAACCATGAAAAAGTACTGCTTTTCTTCTCTGAGGATTTGCGCCCAAGACAATTTCCTATCCTTCTCAATTTCTGACCTCTACTGGCTCCCTTTACTCCCCCCCGCCTCTCTCTCTCTCTCTCTCTCTCTCTCTCTCTCTCTCTCTCTCTCTCTCTCTCTCTCTCTCTCACTAGCAAACAAAACAGCAACAGCGTTACCAAGGTCCTTTAAATATATTCTGAGAATATATTTTAAAGGACCTTGAGTGTTACCAACCCCAATAGGAATCCTTCCCGTAGCGAAACCCGACATTCACAGCTACCAAAAAAAGCCAGCCGATGTTCGACTACCAAAAGCGAACTCTTTTTAGAACCATCTTGACCTTTAAGAGGCGACTTAGATGACCTCATAGTAACGTAAGTAAGGAACTTGTAAGGCGTGCTTAGAATAACTGGTACCCAAAATAACTGGTAATTAAGATCCCTGTACCAGGCCTCGGGGGTACAAAGACACGGGAATGATCTTTTATGAATGTGACGATCAATCTTGTTGGCGTTAATGATGGAGATATTTTCACTTTCTTGTGTGTGTGTGTGTATATATATATATATATATATATATATATATATATATATATATATATATATATATATATATATATATATATATATATATATATATATATATAAACAAAAAAATTCCGTGAACCTGCTCAGCAAGATTCACAAAATAAAATGGCCATACTATGGGAAATATATACACACACATATATATATATATATATATATATATATATATATATATATATATATATATATATATATATATATATGTATGTATGTATGTATGTATATATACTGCATATATGTGTGTGTGTATATATATATATATATATATATATATATATATATATAGAGAGAGAGAGAGAGAGAGAGAGAGAGAGAGAGAGAGAGAGAGAGAGAATATCCCTCACTACAAGATCACGGCTAAATATAGCCAAATACCCGCCCACATTTGCATATTAATTGTGGTCAGTGGGTGGGTTGGGAGGAGAGGGGGTGGTATGCGCTGTGTAAAGATAAGGGCAGTAAAATTGGTTGATAAACGTTTGACTGTGGCTGATTGAAAGGCCAATCAAGGAAAAAATTTTAAAATTTTTAACTACGTAATTACAAAATACGAATTTATATACAGTAATACACAATATCCTCATTTTAAAATGAAAACGTATATGTTAAGTAGCTTGAAATTGTAAATTATGGAATACACAAGTATGCATAAAATTTTAATCAACATATGCAAAAGTTTAAAGAATATAAAAAGTAGAAAAAACATAAAATAAAAAACCGTCTAGTCCACTAAAACAGTTTCTTTCCAATCTTCTATTTTTCCTGCGTCTCATAACACACTTTTTTTTTTTTTTTGAAGAGGAGGGAGAATGGCTGCTACCTGGGATGAGTTCTCCCCCCCCCCCACACACACACAAACACATAATCTCCATTATTTTTTGTACAGGATCCGTGTCGCATGCACTCCAATTTACTGTATAGCACAAAAATAAATAATGAATTATTAATTAATCAAAATACTCTTAACACGGGAATGCTCAATTACTAGAGGAACCACTGCAAATTGCAAGTGTAAAAATTCCTTTTAACACAAAATACAACTTGTTTCGATCACGTGGGTACTCATGAATAGGGAGCCTAAAATTGTTGTTGTAGTAGTAGTAGTAGTAATCGTAGTAGTAGTAGTAGTAGTAGTAGTAGTAAATAAACTAAAAATAGTAGTCGTAGTAGTAAATAAACTACATAATCTCCCTTAAATAAAACAATGTCCTTAATGCATGATTTAAAAATAAAATTAAATGTCATATGCTTAAATTAAATAAGGAGAGAGAGAGAGAGAGAGAGAGAGAGAGAGAGAGAGAGAGAGAGAGAGAGAGAGAGAGAGAGAGAGAGAGAGAGAGTTATGACCATGCAATCACTGAAAGAACTGCCTCTTTCCTGTTATTGAAGCCACACATTAAGATTAATTAGCCATTCTTGCCTCAAATTAAGGCAATTAACGATTACAGATTGGCTAATAATTATAGTATTCTCTCAAATCGCATTTTACTTTTATTCGTTCTTCCTTTATTTGCTGCTCTGCTAATCTCATTTCCGGAAACATGGTCTATACAAACGTACAGACTCAACATCACACATCCAGGATGATTCATATAAGAAGCCATGAGCTAGTTTACGTAATGATAATGACACTGACGGTAGTATTAAGCTACCATTATAACAATAAAGGCAACAATAACAACATATAAAACTTATTGGGACCATTTGTTCATGGAAGGAAACCGGAAAAGGCAAACTTCCCGGATCAAGACCAGTCCATAAGGGAAAGGAGCAACACTTGGGAAACACTGGACTCATTTTGTCTTCTCAGTCTTTGGCTTGAATGATCTTTCTAAAGGGCGCATCTGCAACTTGATGATTTATTTACTTCAACTACTTCCGTTATCATCTGATTAAGCACTAGTGTTTGGTATTTATTCCATGCATTCAGTGTCATTCTTATCTTTTTTTAATCAACTACTTCCTTTCTTCACGCAGTGGTAACAAACAACAATTACTATATTAAGAAATATGGACACTCGGAGGACTGAATCGATATCCTTACAATTACTATATTAAGAAATATAGACAATCGGAGGACTGAATCGATATCCTTATTTCTGAGATATGTATATGGAGAACACTAAAAGCATACAAGTATATACTGTGTAAATGGTACTCAGAAATTCCGTCTGCAGCTTTTATTCACAATCCCGCATTCCTCTCTGACACCGGAAATATCTGCAACTGTATCGCTACCTGTTGTCTTGTAGGCTGACACCTCTTTAGGGAAAGGCTGGAGCCACAATCGGAAATCGTGGCCTTGCCCACTATAAGCACCATAAATCATTGGCAGCGGGCAGAATGATGCACTGGGATAAAGCGTTGAGTGCTTCAACTCTGGGTGTCTTGTGGCCTTAGCTAAAAACCAATAGGCAACGGTGGGGGTCACTGGCGTAAGTCAGCTACGAGCCGAGTGCTAAAAGGAACTGGCTATCCTTCGGTGTATTTAGTTAATGGATCCTCTATGGATTCTGTCACAGTAATAAGGAGACAAAATTTAGAAATGGCCCCTCTTCCTGGCCAATGGGGTGCTAAGAATCTCCCGGTTTATAAATAATAAATATAAAATGAAAATGTGACACTGGAACTCAAGAACCCTGAATCAAATTGGCAGATAGGACAGGAAGAAAAAGAATTCAAGAGATACAGGCTGAACATCTTAGCCGCTTGTGAATCTCGATGCAAAGGAAAGTGAAAAGAGGAAATCACTGCACAGATGATTTTAGCAGAAACTGAAATGACGCCTCATAAAATGGCTAGACATTTTTGCAGAATATGAAATGGGGAAAAATGGAAGACAGCTTAAGTACCAAAGACAGGTGACCTGACTGCAAGCGGTAACTATAAAGGCACTGCCATTACATCGGTTGCGGTGAAAATGTTGAGCATGTCTATTCTCAACAGATTGGAAAAGAAATTTCTAAAAAGCTTATAGATGAAAAAGATGCTTTCAGAAGGCAGGTGTTGCACAGATCCATTATTTGTGTTAGGGTATACTGTGCAGCGGTGTATGGAATTTAAAAATTCCTTTCTAACGGCTTTTGCTGAATATGACAAAGCATTTGAGTGTCCGCATAGCATTACTATCAGAGGTCTCTATCATTATGGCATTCCCGTTAAATAAGTAGTTAACTGAAATTATCTCTGAACGACGAAAATGCACGTAGATTTTGACGGGGTCTTGTCAAGGGAATTTGCAGCGAATAGTTTGGAGCTACGAGGGAATGATAATTCACTTTAACTGTAAGTCTTTTTCATGATTCGTGTGATGAAAGAAATAATTGGTGATGGAAGGAGGACAGAGCACACACAAAAAGGAGAAAGGAGTAATGAGGCTGAATCTTTCAAATATTTATGAATAATGATATCCAGGTTCCCTTGATTTGGAATTTAGTGGAAGACTAGACAAGGCAAATCAGACAATGGTCAGTTGAATAAAATCTAGAACTCAAAGAGATGTAATAGCTCACGAATGTTAGATTATACTTGTCTACAGCGATCTGTATTGTTTTAAGGGCATGAATCATAGTTTTACAACAAAACTATACCTTAAAGATTTTGTCAATTTGAGAATCAAGCTTTATGAAGAGTATTAGGGGTCACAAGGCAAGACAGTCAGAAAAGAATATACGGAGACTCTCAATGTGTGCTTGTGCATTTGTAAGTGTACGTGCATGCGTACAATAAATCGCTCTTCTCAATCAATGAATCATTATTATCGCCTCCCCAAAAACGTAATTAACTCGCACAAGGACTCGCCTTTATGGAAGAACATTTCTCCACAGGCTTTGCAAAATACGGAAAACTCATTATAGAAAATGCTAAGAAATCTAGATCACAGTTGAGGGACGCCTCAGTGAACATTAGCCCTTAAAGTAAATAATTTTGGTGTACCAGAAATTCAGCACTGAAAACATGACCATTCAGAAGACAAAATGCAAATCAAACTAAATTCAAAAAAGAAATTCTACATATAGAGAGAGAGCTCACATACTGAGTGATCATATAAATGAACTGGCGTCAGTACAAGGAATGAAAGCTCCAGGAAAAGGGCAAGAGATTTGTCAATTGAAAAAGCAGAAATAATGCAAAAGGTGGGAAGTGAACACAGTGGAACATTTAACTTGCAACAGATGGACAGAAATTCAACGCAAAGGGAAATTGACACAAAGAAATAAGGCAGGGGAGAATTTCCACGGATTTTCGCATGAAAAGGGGCAAAAATACATAATAAATACATAATGAATAACAAATAAATGAATAAATAAATAAATAAATAATCAAACTCAATACTTGACAGGTAAACGTGAAATTCAACTCGGGGAAAATCTTCCAACTAACAAGAAGGAAAATTACAATAAAGCTTACAATAAAAAAATGAGAACTAAGACAACTTGCCATAAAAAGGTAAGAAATAACCACAAACAGAAAACATGTCAAACAATACAAAACACTTACCGATTAAAGAAGTAAAAGAGTTGTAAACTGATTTAAATGAGTAAACTACCCATACGTCTTAATCGAATTAATACCTAATAAACACTTACTTTAAAAAAAGCCTAAGTACTCTTCAAGTATAGTAAGTTGCTTTAGCAATAAATCAGGTTATGAAAATGAACAAGCTTACCATATGGCTAAGTCAAAACTTCCTTTAAAAAATAAACTTACCGTGAACAAAAAACCAGAACATAAGTTGAAAATCAGAACAGAAGTTAAAACTAAGACTTACCATAGCCTAAGTCAGCAAACGCACTAAAATAAGGGAAAATGACCTATCCAGGCCAGAACATAATCCTATAAAGGAAGTAAAAATTCACAAAAAACTTACCATAAATAGAAAAAATTACTTCCAAAAATGAAGAAGAAATGACCTGAACATTACATAAAATTAAATAGGAAAACTGGCCATGTGAAAGTTAAACTATTGCCATACGTAAACATACACAAAAAAACAGTAACAAAAAATATGACGAAAACAACATTAGAACTTTCTCGCTGTCATTCAATTGCATTCATCTGTTTCATTTAAGAGATTTGTTAATTTTCTGGTAATGGCATCACAAAAAGATATTTTTTCAGTATATTATAAAGAACATAAAAATGCATTTCCAAGATCAATAATATCTAGCAGCTTGCACGCTCAGACGAGTGCAAATCCAATGCAAAAAGCTACAGAAGCGGTGAGTAAATTAATAGTCAGTTATCTCTGATATGACACTATGAAGCTCAAAGCCTGTGCGACACTTATTGTTAATCAAACTGACAGTCAAATAAAATACAAACTGAGGTTAATGAAACATGCTCTAAAAATACATGTCACTAGAATAACTAAAGATGATGGTCATAAATTGAATAACTATTATCATAATAATAATAATATAATAATAATAATAATAGTAGTAATAATTATAAGAGTAATGATAAATGACTGTAAGCTGGGGGGTGGCAGCGGGCTAAACTGGCACACCTACCTGGCAAGCTGAGAGTTAGTGGGCGTAGGGGAAGGGGCCAGGTGGTGGTACTGGTGGTGGGCGGGTGTGGCGAAGTCACTGGTGGACGCCCATCTCTTGTTCAGCACCCCTAGTTGGTGTGGGCGCGCGGGGGAGGCAAAAGGTGATGGTGAAGGGGTGGTGTGACGGGCGGTGTGGACTGGGTGGGGGTTGTTGGCCTGTGTTGGGGACGGGGAGGGGGCAGGGCTGACCGAGGATGAGCTGTGCCCGTCAGAGTATAAGCTCGACGTGGACTGATAGTGGACGCCGCGCCTGCTGTTGAGGGCAAAGGGGAGGGGAGGGGAGGGAATGAGGGGGAGAGAAAAAAGGGGAAAAGAGAGAAGAAAATATGTCAGCAAAGGGGGTAATTAACACAACACACCACACACTCAATGAAGGACACAAGGGGAAAAAAAAGGGGGTTACAAAACAATGTAGTTCCCCTTTCAGAAATAAGGCACTATAAGAAAATGGGATCAAGCAAAGAAAACGGAACGTAATATACATCAAGTAAAGAATATGGGAATATGAGTCGTCTGTTAACTTTTGTTTTGCATGTAATCCTAACAGCTTCAATTAAATTTCCAAGCTTGTCAGTATACATACCTGGTGTTCTTTGTAAGATTAAAATGCACAAATGTCATGAGTTTCATGTACAGTTTCAGTGTTGAAATACTGTGTGTTTCGTGTGTTCTTATAAAACTCAGTCAACAGGCGTTTCGTGTAACAATGTGCTATAAAATGACACGTATTTTGTCTAAGCTTTCAATGTTCAAATGCCTTGTTTTCTAAGCCACTTTACAATACACAAGTGTTGTCTTTGGTGGAAGTTGATATGTCCAAATGTCACATGTTTTATCTTAGCTTATGATGCACAAATGTCATGTTTTTCAGTAAAGCTATAACGCTTACATGTCAAGTGTGTTCTGTAATTTATGTGGTGTTTATTAATACCACATTTATGTCATGAAAACTTGAAGCCTTCAAATGCCGTGGGTTTCGTGCAAACTTATCATTTTAAATAACATGTGTTTATTGTAAGGATATAAATTTCAAATATACTGTGTTTAGAATAAGCATATATTATTCAAATATCACATATTTCCTGTAAGCATTAACTGTGTAAATAACACGTGAATCGTGTAAGCTTTTAATGTTCTACCAAATGTTCCGTGTAAGCTAATATTTGACGACACCAACTGAAAAAGCTCAGTTGGTGACTGGTTTACATTAAGCTGGCTTTATGCCAACACGGGCCCTTACCTAAAGGTGACCCGTAAGTGAGGTGAAGAGTTGAAGGGTTTAGAGGCCTCATGTGCACCTCTGGACTCGATCAAACCAAAAGATACGAGAAAAAATTCACTTGAATGAATGACTCACAAATATAAATGCTGTATCAATTTTTCCTGCTGTGTTAAAACTAAGTAAATATGTCAACATAATCAGTGACAAGAAAAATATGTTACCTTGTTTTTTAAAATAAAACATCAAAGTACAGTTTAGAAGTTAGGAAAATCATGTCTTTTCAAATAACTCAATACTTTAAACATTAAAATGTCATTATAAACCAAATATCAAAATGTCAATATAAACCAAATAAAGTAAAATTACATAACAATGACATAATTAGTCAACTTAAATTATACAGAGGTAATACATGACAAATAAAAAGCCACATTTTCATGAGACGTGTAGCTTTGGAATATATCCATTAGTTACCCAGGAAGAACATTTCCAAAGAAAACGGATAACATACTTTTTACTCCAAAAGAAAACGCATACTGTAGAATATTTACTTCGCAAGCATAACTACTTGATTCCCTGGCCTGCCTCTATGTGAAGGCAACCTAGTTGACATAATTAGGTGTTTCGTTGTAACGTCTGTAAAAATTGTGTGACAAATCTCAAGACGGGAACAGGGCAGATCGTTACTGAACGCAAGGGGGTGAGGGAGGCATAGGTCTTGAAAGCACTTTAATAAATGAAGAATAAAAATAATACACTAGGAAATCCAAGCACTTAACTCAAGAGATGCACTGTCTCTAATGGCCACAAGTCAAATTTTATAGCAAAGACAGCTTGTATTAGCAAAGAAATTCAAACAGCCTAAGAAAACTATATTATAAGAGTCAATTCTTTAATCACACCTTGCAA